>NC_091628.1:34752661-35053790 GCF_027580195.1 Bos mutus | reverse complement strand
TGTGTTCTGGGAGAGTTTTGCCGACAGAAGGGTGAAAACACGTTTTCCTGTAGATTTTGCTGGCTTTGCTTCTGCAATTATGCACATCCTCCGTGTGCATGCTAAGGGGGAGAGGAGGGGAGACCACGTGCTCCTCACAGAGGTATCTTACTGTCCCAGCTCCAGACATCAGAATGACTTTCCTTTCCTTCCTGGACTGAATTGCTTCGGCACCTTTGTTAGAAGTTAATTACTGCATCAGTGTGAATCTGTTCCTGGCTTCTGGCTTCTGTTCTGTAGATGTGCTTGTTTATCCCCATCTCAGTGCCATATTGACTCATTACTGTTGCTCTACGGTAAGTCCTGAAATTGGAGAATGTAATTCTTCAAGCTTGTTTTTTTTTTCCCCTCAAGTATGTTCTGGGTGTTCTAATTGTTTTTTGGCATGTCACATACATTTGAAAAAAGAACTTGTCAATTTCTGGAGAAAAAAGATTGTTGGGGTTGGTGGAGATTGTATCAAATTTGTAGATCAATTTGAGGAGAATTGGCATCTTAGAAATTTTGAGTGAGTCTTCTGTCCACAAACATGATGTATCTATTTATGTAATATTTTAATGTAACAACTAAGTAATTTGATTTAATAATTAAATTAATGTTTCTTATTTCTCTAAGATATATTTTATAGTTTCAGTGTGTAGTCTTACATCTGTTTTATTGACTAGATCCCTAATAATTTATGCTTTTGGTGTGAATTTTAATTACTGTTGTGTCAACTATATTTTAAATCATTCATTGCAAATATACAGAAATACCATTGACAGTTTTTATATTGACCTTGTGTCTTGTAACCTTACAGTTATTCTAGTAGTTTTTTTGTTTTGGAGATTTTTTTAGGATTTTCTACATGGACAGTCATGTTGCTTGTGAATAAAGACAGTTCTGTTATTGTGATCACCTAATATTTACATGTTTTGTTTCCTTTCTTGCTTTATGCATTAAGATCTCCAGTACAATAGTGAACAGAAGAGGTGACAGAGGTCACTCTTGCCTTGCTCCCGATTTCATAGGGATGGAGTCCAAAGTTTTCATATAAGGTGTGATGTTAGCTGTGGTTTTTCTGTAGAGCTTTTTTATCAGATTGAGGGAAGTCTCTTCTATTCCTAGCATACTGAGAGTTGCTGTTTTTAAGTCATGAACAGGTGTTGAATTTTATCAAATCTGTTTTCTGCGTCTATTGGGATAGTCTTATGGCTTGTCTTTTGTGGTCTGTTGAATGTCACGCTTACCCAATATTCCTGGCCTAAATTTACTTGATATTAATATATTACTGTCAAGCTATGACACACTCTAGTTTTTATGTATTTCTTGGACCTGGTGATGCTGACCTGGCCTCCCGCTCCCAATTCAGACAGGCCTGTCCTCCCCACTGTGAACCTGGCCCTTCTGCTCGTCACTGTAGGCGTGTGGGTCATCACCGCAGTGCTTTGACTTGTCTGACGTCGGTGGCCTTGGGGCTTGGTGCAGAGCCCACGTCCCAGAGCTGGCATGGCCTCGGTGGTCAGACCCTTCATCCATCAGTGAACTCTTATCTTGGTTACTCACTGCCCCCAGCAAGTGCTTCAGACGCTGTCGGGGACTGGAGAGATGAAAAGCATGACTGGTGGGCAGCAGGGAGGGGTCTGGACGGACCCACGCTGACCTCACAGCTTTCTTAGTTTCACCTGCCCACCCCCTTCTCAGAAAGGCCCTGTGGCCTGTCTGGTGGTATCTGTGAAGGGTCCCCTTGTTTTCTGGGCAAAACAGCCATTACACTGTTGTTTTTCCACATCTCTGTTTGACCCGGTGACCCTCACTCCAGCAGAAGGTAATTTAGACAGATTAGGACCTTGGCTCCTTTCCAGGAGCCCACAGAAGCCTCGGAGCGGAGACAGTCCAGAAATATACCCGTGTCCACGTGACCAGTCTCCAGAACGCGCTATTTTTAAGATGCTTGAACTTGTTTTCTCAGAGGATAATTTCCACCCTTGGCTGGACGGGTGGTTTATCCGGGTTGCTGTCTCTCTCGCTGAGGATGAAGGAGCTGTCCCCAGTGTGGTAGGAATTTTGAGACAGGAAACGTGCTAAGTGTATGGGTTCTGAGCCAAATGTGGTCATTAGTTTGATCCAAATTTCACTTTACCGGAAGAGGAAGGATTTAAGGCCAGGTAAGCAATGTCTATCAGGCAAGTCCAAAGCAGACAGGCCCAGGCAAACATGTAATGTGTCAACTGCTCCCCAAGCTCTGTAGCTGATTCATCAGTTCCATAGAGTCGCTGATTGTCACCGGGGGCCACTCACTGTGCAGAGGCCGGGAGGTGCCGACACCCACACACCAGGAAGACCCGTGAGCAGCTCCTGCTCAGCAGAGGCCACACGAGCCCTCATCATGCAAGTCGGAGGGAGACGTCCCCGGGGGATGGAACATGAATGGGGTGCAGCCCAGGAAGGGCCATGTTGTCTTGGGTTTTGTGTTCTTTGCTCTGAAAACTAAGTCGTGGTTCCCGAAACGAACACCTCAGGGAGGTGGGGAAATGCACAGAGGACGGCACTCCCTCGGATTAAGGGCGACGGTCCTCACGTCCTCCTGGGAGCGACCAGGGCATCTAGGTTACCATTGCCCTGTCCCCAAAGTGACTGGAGCCCCGTCTCAGGCTTGGAGCCCAGCCCCAAGCTTGTGGAGGGAGGGGGACGGGGCAGGGTTCCACTCAAGAGGACCCGAGGCTCTAGGAAATGCACAGCTCAGACACCCCCCGGGACCCCTCTTCTGCCAGTGTGACCGGACGTCGGACTGGGCTCAGCCCAGTTGCGTAGTCCTCGATTTTTCTGTTTGAAATCTCCATTTCCTGTCCTGCTGTTACTAGTTTGGAAGAACCTGTCTAGAATGTTGGACATGTGTGAGCCCCTCACTCAGGGCCAGCAGGTAGGAGGTGGAGGGCCCACCTTGTCCTAAAGTGCCTCCTGGAAGGAGAGAAAGGCAGGCGGGAGGGCAGAACCCCGGGAATGGGGCTCCGGGGGAGCAGGAAGGCCCGCCCCGGGCCTGCCGCTTCGGGCTGGGCCGCCACCTCCCCCGAGGGCCGGGTGATCTCGTGCATCTGGGGCCTGTCCCAGCCCTGCTGCCCATCCTACGCTGACACACTGAGGGCTTGCTCTGGGCTCCCCAGTCTGTCTCGTCTGGTGAGTTCTAGACACCCACCCCCCGAACCCCTGCTCCTGAAAGGATCCCTGCCACCAGCAGGGATGGTGGCCGGGGTTGTAGCCCTGAGGACTGAGCAGGGACAGCCCACCCCAGTGCCTCTGGGGGCCTCACAGAAACCTCCATGTCAGAGCTTTTGAAGCTTGCTGAAGAGCACATGGCTGAGACCCTGGGCCAGGCCCTCCACCCTCAGCGCTCGGGCTCCAAGGACCTCAGAGAGGGGACAGTGCCAGGTACTGAGGGCTGGCAGGGCTGGAGCCCCCCAGACCCCCGGCCTTGTGAGGCTGAAAGCCCGGCCTGTCTGGCACCCGGCCTCCCTCACCACCTGGCCGCCTGGCCTCTGGGCTCTTTGTTCCCTGAGGCTGAGCCCACAGCTGCTGTGGCGGCATCAGGGCCCTGTGAGCTTGAAGAAACATCAGAGAGCCTACCAGCAGTCTAATCCTGGACTCGGCCTGCACCAGCCATTTAAGGAGAAGATGGACAGTCCAGGAACAAGCCATCGCTGGGACAGAGTCCCTGCTGCAGCCCTGCTCCCCGGAGGCACTTGAAGAACCCCCACCCCAGGGAGGGCTCCCCCTCCTGAGTCACCTGTGTTCCTTCTCTCACGTGATTCCAGCCCTTACATGCATGATGCTGCCACCCATGGTGAACCTGGTCTGCAGATGGAGTTTCCTGAAGGGTCTGTACCCACGTGGTCCTTCCTTTCATCTGCTCTCCTTGAATTTCCCGAATCATCTTGCCCAGTGCTTCCTTGGCTGAGCACTCCTCGTGCTGCTGGGTCCCTGACCTCTGTTCGCCAAGGTTACAAGCCCTGCTGCCAGGCCAGCAGAAGGAAGTGCCAGGCATCCTCGGCTGGCTGGCTGGGCCCCCGCACAGGAGCCAGGAAGGCACAGCGTCACCTTCCTACAGCCAAAGCCCACCTGCTTGACCTGGGGTGCCCACCTGCCTGATCTTAGACTCCCACCTGCTTGACCTTGCCCTGGGACTGTTGCAGTGGCCCAGTCTGGTGCAGTGTGGGCCATCAAAGGAAAAGCAGGCCAGAAAATCAAAGAGAAGTAAAAGGCATCGGGAAACTAAAGGAAGCGAGACCTCCCATGTGATAAGGGAGGAAATATCAAGCGAAACGTGGTGTCCTGTGAAGCAGGAATGCTTGACCTGCTAATTGAAAGCTACAGATGAGGAACATTTGATATCTACACAGTTCACTTATCCAAATTACTGTTATTAGTGAAGAACAATGACAAGGAATTCTCCCGCATGCACACATTTGATTTTGGTGATTATTATTTACGCGTGATTTATTACCCCCAGTGCAAAGCACAGCTGGAAGGATCACAGAGATGACTCACCATTTCCTAAGGCCAGATTTTTGTTTTGTTTTGTTTTTCCCCAAATGATGGTTTTATCGACTCCCGGGATGAGAGTCTGCTCCTGGTGTGTCCCAAGCGCCAAATGTGCTGGAGGAAGTCAGGAACAGGGAATTATAACTTTGTTCCTAATGAGGGGTTCACCTTCCCTTTGTTCTGAAACACAGCGCTCTGAGCAGAGATCTTGAGAAGGACGCGGGTCTAGAACTCTCTTCAAGGTAGGAGGTGCAGACTACGAAGAGGACATAGCAACATCAGTTACGCTCAAGTTCCTGGAGATGATTTAATGACCGTGTTTCTGTCCTGGGGACGACGGCTCCTCCATGCCCCTGCAAACGCATAGGGCACATTCCTCAGCCTGCACACAAGGAATTTGCATAACTGTGATATTCCAGGAGCAGAGGGGCAGAGAGGGTCACATTCTTGTCCTGATGTGTAATTCTGTGCCAGGCAAACCTGGGCCCTCGCTGGGGACCACCCCGCTGCTCGGCTGAGCTGGACGGCTGTGGACCATGTGCCTTGCAACACGTGGATTCCAGTAAAAATCGCTTTTCCAGAAAACACTGGAGAAGGGTGAGCCTAGCCTGTGGCAAATAAGAAACCAGAGCACCAGCAGTGAAGTGTACTCGCTGAACTAAGACAAGACAGAGCAGAAGCTGGTCCCCCTAAGCATTGTGTTCTCTGATTTTCTAAGATTTTCTTTGACTGCGATCAGCCACCTCCTGGGTGTACTTGGGCCCTGGAAGGACATTCGCAAGATGGGTCGGTGGAGCCTTTGCTCCTGTATCTGGTGTAGAGGCCTGAGGCCAGGCAGTTGGAGGTTAAACAGAACTGCACCCCACCCCCACCCCCACCCACGATGGAGCCACAGACAGGGAAAAGGCTTCCTTACTCATCCATTGCCAATGTCTCCACGTGCAGGCTTGTAGATTCACGAGTGACCTTGCTCTCCTTACCTCCTTGTTGCAACCCCATGGACTGCAGCATGCCAGGCTCCCTGTCCTTCACCATCTCCTGGAGTTTGTGCAAACTCATGTCCATTGAGTCGGTGATGCCATCCAACCATCTCATCTTCTGCTGTCCCCTTCTCCTCCTGCCTTCAGTCTTTCCCAGCATCAGGGTCTTTTCCAGTGAGTTGGCTCTTTGCATCAGGTGGCCAAAAATATCGGAGCTTCTGCTTCAGCATCAGTCCTTCCAATGAATATTCAAAGTTGATTTCTCTTAAGATTGACTAGTTTGATCTCCTTGCAGTCCAAGGTACTCTCAAGAGTCTTCTCCAACACCACAATTCAAAAGAATCAATTCTTCTTTGCTCAGCCTTCTTTATGGTCCAACTCTCACATCATATATGACTACTGGAAAAACTGTAGCTTTTACTATTCGGATCTTTGTTGGCAAAGTGCGTCTCTGTTTTTTAAAACACTGTCTATGTTTGTCATAGCTTTCCTTCCAAGGGGCAACCGCCTTTTAATTCCATGGCTGCAATCGTCGTCTGCAGTGATTTGGGAGCCCACCAAAATAAAATCTGTCACTGCTTCCACTTTTTCCCCATCTATTTGCCATGAAGCAATGGGATTGGGTGGCCTTAACTATCAAAATCTCGTGATAGGAATGTGGTAAGAGGGTTTTTTCTCTACCACAGAGAACATCTTCTGTCTCCCTCTCTGTCTGTCTGCCTGTCCACACAGACCATATACAGATGGACACACAAGCATCCACACAGCCTGGGCTACAGCTCAGCAGAGGCCCGCTCCCTTTCCTTCCAGCCTCGGCCGAGCACTCATCTCCTCTGCTCACTCTAGGAGGGTCCTTATTTAACACAGTGTTACTTTATGGACAAGTAAGACTGAAAACCTGTCACAAATTGTGCTAGAGGTATAAAAATTCCACTTTCTCATGTCATATATACATGATATATAAATGTAAGCTTCATATATAATATGAGAAAATAAACTTTGTATAATTAAAAAGTTAGAGGCTCTGCGACTTGTCCTTTTCAGAATGGGCCCATCTGAATGTGCGCCGACCCTCCTGAGCTGTGTCCATGGGTGATGACTCTTGACAACCAGGGAGTAGCTTTTAGCTATGAGTTCCTTTCAGATAAATGTAGTTTTTCTTCGATAAGAAAATGCCTTTTGAAAATAAAGGACTCAAGGGTGTTTTATAATTTTAAAATCTAAATTTAAATCTAAGTTTTAAAATCGAAATTTCTGTTCTCCAGAAGGGAAATACCTTCTGCAGACATATAAACAGAAAGTGGTGGGATAGGGGCGGGGACCGTCAGTGGCGCTGGCAGAGTCCACCCCCTTGGACAGAGCCCTGGACAGACGTGTGAAGGTCACGTCCCAGCCCGCCAGCTTCTCAGCAGTTACTAGTTCAGGGGACCTTAGGGCTTCCCCTGGTGGAAGAGGCCGCTGGGGGGCACAGTTCAGGCCTCCGGACGCGTCCTGGAAGTGTCTGTAGCCACTGTTTCTCAGGGGCAGGGTCCTCCTGTGAGCTGAGGTCCGTAGTCAGGGAAAGCCCTGGGTGTGGCCCTGAGCTGGGCTGACCGGACACCCACGTGCAGCCTTCCTGGCTGACCTCCACCCTCCCCGTCATCCTTGTTGGGCTCACTCTGCCGCAGTGCAGAGCCCTCCACAGGTCAACCATTCCCAACCCAGTGTGCTCTTGGGGGGGCGGCCAGTCCAAGGGGAGGGTGTGTGCACAGCACCACTCCCCACCCAGCTCACACCCCTGAATTTTGGGTGTGTTCAGGTTGCTGTTTACTTGTTCAGTCGTGTCTGACTCTGTGTAACCCTCTGTGTGACTGTAGCCAGCCAGGCTCCTCTGTCCCTGGAAATTCTGCAGGCAAGAACACTGGAGCAATTTGTTATTTCCTTTTCCAGGGGATCTTCCCGATCCAGGGATCAACCCTTGTCTCCTGCACTGGCAGGCAGGTTCTTTACCACTGAGCCATCTGGGAAGCTTGTGATGTGTGTGGTGAGTCTGTTTTAGCTGCAGTTGGATAAGCCCACTTTATAACTCTCTGAAAATAAGAAGTTTAGTCAAGTAAAGTTCTGACTACATTTTTTTCAGAGAAATCATGCTTGAAAAATCCTCAGCTTAACAAAACAAGTCCATTCTGTATAGTTTGGGGCAGACATATCTGAAATTAACAGTTCATTCAGGGCTGCATTTTAGTTAGCTCCTAACTAGAACCTTGGACTTTCTGACTTCCAAGTGAGCTCTCCTGGGGGGTAGTGGGTAGCAAGGGGAGCCACCCAAACCCAGACAGCTGGTCAGTTACCTGTGGGATTTCTTACTTGTGCTCAGAATGGTACAGTATTCAGCATAGAGGGCGAGATCTCGAAACTTTGTGATGGGACTTGGTGACCTTGAGTTGCTGGTGGGAAGGAGACTGTGGACTTGGAACACAGAGAGGATGGCTAGTGCTCTCTATTAGTATGCTGATGACGTGAGGCATGTGAACGAGTGTGTGTACATTCGCAAACTTGTGTGTGTGTGCATGTGCATGCATGCTCTGTTGTATGCAGTCATTTGGGATGTGAGAGTTGGACTGTGAAGAAAGCTGAGCACTGAAGAATTGATGCTTTTGAACTGTGGTGTTGGAGAAGACTCTTGAGAGTCCCTTGGACTGCAAGGAGATCCAACCAGTCCAACCTAAAGAAAATCAGTCCTGAATGTTCATTGGAAGGACTGATGCTGAAGCTGAAACTCCAATACTTTGGCCACCTGATGGGAAGAACTGACTCATTGTAAAAGACCCTGATGCTGGGAAAGATTGAAAGTGGGAGGAAAAGGGGACGACAGAGGATGAGATGGTTGGATGGTATCACTGACTCAATAGACATGAGTTTGAGTAAGCTCTGGGAGTTGGTGATGGACAGGGAGGCCTGGAGTGCTGC
Organism: Bos mutus; assembly: GCF_027580195.1. Classification (NCBI taxonomy): domain Eukaryota; kingdom Metazoa; phylum Chordata; class Mammalia; order Artiodactyla; family Bovidae; genus Bos; species Bos mutus. The sequence continues at coordinate 35,045,304 of NC_091628.1, read as the reverse complement.
ACTCCATGGGGTCACAAAGAGTCAGACACGACTGACAGAACTGAACTGAACAGGCAGGTTGTTTGCTAAGCATACATCTTGTGAGATAGTTATTAAGGTTTGGATAGGTGTCACCAAGACAGACCACAGTCTTCATAGAAATGAGCGCAGCAGGCCAGGTCCACATCATGGGGGACCAGCTAATGAGCCTCACGTGTCCGTCTCTTCCCTGAGGATGCTGTGCTGGTATAGTGTGTCCCAGCTCTGTAGGTGAGACTGCCTTGGGTCAGGGCAGGGACACGAACACTTCACCCGAGTGAGCAGCACCTGGGGGGACGCCCAGGGCACTGAGAAGCCCGACTCCTCCCCCTCACCCCTCATACCTGCTTCTCCTTGGATGAGGCCCTTGTCTCTGCTGGGCGCTCAGCTGCTTCCTGAGCTTTGCAGCCACCGCAGTGGCCTGGACCCTGGGCAATGGTGGCTCATGGGATGCGGAGGAGGCTGTTTTCCAGATTCTGCCAGATGGTGCTCCTGCTCTGAGCTTGGCCTCCGGCCACGGGCGCCGCGTGGCTGGCGGTGCAACCTGCCTGCTGTTAAGGTGAGGGCGGAGCAGCACCTGTCATTTGCACGTGTGTGTGTGCTTCTGTGTGTACGTGTGTGCATACATGTATGTGTGCACACGTGTGCACATATGTGTGTGTGTGCTCAGTGCAGGAAGCAGGGCTGGATGAAGTGTGCTCTCCTTCTCACCTGAGATCTGTGGGGAATGTCCCTCCGGTCCTTGGGCGGTCAGCTCTCCCTCCCGGGGCCCGAATCCTATGAGCAGATGGGCGTGGCCACCCCAGGACCCAGCCTTGGCCGTTACGTGTCGAGCGCACTTGGACCTGCTCATCTCTGTAATGAAAAAAACATGTGGCTTCTCATGGGTAATAACTTCTGACTTCCTGGATGGCTCTTTTGTTTTGTTTACTTTAGCATAAAGTATTCCACCCTTTAAAAATATTACCCTCTCTTTTATCTGTTTTATAGTATTAAAATACACAAGCATGTTTATATTTTAAAATGGGAAATATCAAAAACATTTTTACAGCATCTTTCTTTTAATCTTTGTTTAAAGTGTGGGGTGGGTGGTGGAATAGCTTCTAGGTTATGTTCAATTTTTTCCATTTCTGGAAGAGCTTGATTGAGAATTCCAAACCTTTTGTACTGGACAGATGTTCAGGATAAAAATAAAAGGCCTATCACGTCCCTCGGATCCTAGTAGTTTGCGGTGTATGTTAATACAAGGTTAGAATCACTAGGGTTGAAATTTTTGCTACTGCTGCTGCTGCTAAGTCGCTTCAGTCATGTCCGACTCTGTGCGACCCCATAGATGGCAGCCCACCAGGCTCCCCATCCCTGGGATTCTCCAGGCAAGAACATTGGAGTGGGTTGCCATTTCCTTCTCCAATGCATGAAAGTGAAAAGTGAAAGTGAAGTCTCTCAATCGTGCCCGACTCTTAGCGACTCCATGGACTGCAGCCTACCAGGCTCCTCCGTCCATGGGATTTTCCAGGCAAGAGTACTGGAGTGGGTTGCCATTGCCTTCTCCAGAAATTTTTTTTTTTTTTGCTAATGATATTTAAATTTTTTAACAGCATTCAACTCTTTGAAGGACGCTGTGTTGTAATACACGTTTCATTTTTGATTTCTGCTATTTGGAAAGTAACTTGTGATGCTATTACGGGACCTGGGGAGATTATGGGTGGTCACGGTGATGGCTGCCGCAGGCTTGTAGGACCCTCTCTGGAGTGCTTGAGTGAGTGGGTGAAACCCCCGTTTTCTGTGAAATAGTGAAGTGGCTACCTGTCCTGCAGTCTGGGGACAAGGACTAGGAGCGCCCTTTGCTGTTGTACCTCCAGGCTGATGTGAGCAGCGCTCACGGGAAATTTCTCAATGGTGACAGTATAAATGGACAAATTCTGAAAAAAGTTTTTAAAATTCTACCTTTAAATCAAGAGCTTGTTTCTTTTCATTTGCAGATAATGAATCAAGCAAATACAGTTTGCCCAGATATTGTGATGTTTCAGAATTTTTTTTTTTTTGGTGGGCAAGGTATTTACGATCATTGTTCTCTCTTCATGCTAAGTTTTATTTTCTCATTAAATCAGGTGAAAACCTGTGATACTGTGCTATTAAGCCAGAGTGACTAGGAGGAAATGATAGGATGTTATTAATTTATTAGAATTCCATGTATCGAGTCATTTAATCAGCTAGAATTACAGAGATACTCCTAAAAAACAGTCAAGTCTGCTGTTAAAGTTGCCTCATTAATGTTTTTTGCCAAGGATTTGTACATTCCTAAAAATACTGGAAGAAAACCCAGAAATTGAAATTGTCATGAACTGATGGCTCCCTTAGACTGAGCTCCCATCCAGGGCAGAGAACAAACCTTCAGTGTTTCTGCATCCCTGCCTCCTTCCAGAAGGAGAAGGGCCGACAGAGGACGAGATGGTTAGATAACATCACCGACTCAGGGGACATAAGTCTGAGCAAACGCTGGGAGATAGTGAAGGACAGGGAATCCTGGCATGCTGCAGTCCATGGGGTCACAAAGAGGCAGACATGACTGAGTGACTGAACAGCAACAACAACCTCCTTGCCTGCAGCCAGGGACACAGCACACACAACAGTGTTTTTGAAGAATATGTTTGAATTCTCCTTTTTTTCTTACTCCCTTCGCCTTCTCCTGTAAAGGGGAGCCACCCAGTGTCCTTGAGGTGCTGGAGGACAGGTGCCCTCGTGGTGTTGGAGGACGGGTATCCAGTGTCATGGCCTGGCACACCCCTTCCTCTGTGATGCGAGACTTCTCTTCCCCATGATCATCACTGTCCTGAGGAGGACTGAGAAGGACCCTGTGACGACCCTTCCAGGTGAGCCTGCTTCTGTGTCTGGACCTCCTGTCTCTGAATCTGGTATCTTCAGAGCCGAGAGGCTGCAGCGGGCCCAACCTGCTTGGACCAAAGCGAAGATATTGTTTGTGCTGATCAGTCGCCCCTCCCCAGACCCAGTGCCTGTTAGGCCGTGCTGTCCGTCCCTGTCAGCCGTCCCCAGAGCTAATTAGGGGTCGTGTTAAAGTCCAGAAACAGTTGGGTTTTTCTAGCTGCACTGTTCCAGCCCCCAGCCTCCCTGCCCACTCTCAGCACCTCTGTCCCCACCCGGGTGACTGGGGAAGGACAGGGAGGCCCAGGCCTCACCGTGGCTGTGTGGTTGTGGGGTGTTACTGATGTGCCAGGCAAGACAAGACCTGCTTCAGTCTGTCCTTCTTCCCCACAGGTCAGACCAACTGGGTGTTCAACTCCAGTCTGCTTGCACTTCAGTTGATTGGGGTGTTTTTCAGCCTGCAGAGTCCTAGGAGAATTCTCACTGAGATCGCCCAGGTCCTCTTACTTTGTGGTGGTGGTTGTTGTTTATTCACTCAGTCAGGTCCAACTCTGTGACCCCATGGACTGTAGCCCACCAGGCTCCTCTTGTTCATGGGATTTCCCAGGCAAGAATTCCGGAGTGGGTTGTCATTTCCTTCTCCATTTCCCTCCTGACTTAGGGATCCAACCTGTGTCTCCTGCATTGCAGGTGGATTCTTTACCACTGAACCACGAGGGAAGCCCCCTTACTTTCATTTTATTGGCATACAGTTGATTTACAATGTTGTGTTAATTTCAGGTGTATAGCAAAGTGATTCAGTGATATACATCACTGAGTCACTATATATATATATATGTGTGTGTGTGTGTGTGTGTATATATATATATATGATTATATTTAGAATCCCTTGGGATTCAAAAAACAGATGATTGTAAACCAGCCAGTATGTGAGCTGACACATTCTCTTACTGATAGAATGTCAGAAATGTGGAATGTCTCAAAGCTAGTTTAAAAAGGGTCACCATGTAAGTGAGCTCACAAACAGATGCACAGCCTTGGGACTCTGAGGTCACAGCCACCCGGTGGTCACCATAGTTCAGGTGGTCAGCATACAAACATGCTCTGGGGTCCTCCCGGAGCACACACTTGGCTGGCAGTGACAGCCTGGTGGGTGAAGAGTCAGATGTGGCCGACCTTGGCCCCAGAAGGGCCTGTTCACGTGGGAGAGCAAGGGGAGGACAGTGCCAATGGATGCACAGGGTCCCTTGGTGCCCAAGGCATGTCTGGTGTGGACTCGGGGGCTCCCTGCTTTCTCAGACAGCTGCCCTTGTCGCCGCACTCCTGACCGAGGCACGTGCAGCCATCTTACCTGCTTTGACGTCAGGGCCTGTCTACCCTTCTCTGTCCTTTCCACTTGATACTGGTGTCCTGGAACAGTTGCTGTGAATGTACTACTGTTTCCCCAAATGGCTCTCTTCTTGCCCCGCTGCCCTGACTTATGGCGTCAGACCCACACTTCTAATTCCTGTGTCACACAAGGCCTTCTCCATTTCTCTCTCTTTCTTTCTCCGAGACTCTCTCCACACACATCATACGTACGCCAGGAAGACTGGAATAAAAATGGGCAAAATAGTAAGAATAGTGGGCTTCCCAGGCAGTTCACTGGTAAAGACTCCACCTGCCAATGCAGGAGATGCAGGTTCCATCCCTGGGCTGGGAAGATCCCCTGGAGGAGGAAATGGCAACCCACTCCAGGATTCTTGCCTGGGAAATCCCATGGACAGAGGAGCCTGGCGGGCTACAGTCCGTGGGGTCACAAAGAGTCAGAGACAGCTGAGCAACTAAAACAGCAACAACAATTAAGAATAGTACATTGGATGCTGACATCATGGCAGTTTTTATTTTTCATATTTTAAAGAAATTCTATAAACAGCACAATCCTTTTTTTATTAGAAAATATTATCAAAATGGTACTAGAGAAGTAGAAATCCATAAATTATAAAATAAGATACATCTATATCTAGATACTGATATATATTTATGTATTCTATATAGGTAAAATAAATGTATAATTTTTGTAAATACATTTTAGTCCCTCTTAGATAGGGAATTAATTGAAAGAAATAGTTTTACCCCAAAGGACAGGGGTTCTAATTTAACACTGGATTTTACTGACATTAAGTGGTCATCAAAACCGTGACATAAGGGCAATAGGGGATGTGACTAGGAAAGTCCCGGCCCATTAAACTGTGGCACTCCATGATCATAACATCCATCCTAATTGTGGCGACGCTGGTACACACATTACAGAATTGATAAGATATGAGGCCTTCCAGTTTCACACAAACTTGGAGAACAAAAGAGGTGCTGCCTGATTTGTCTCAGGCTGTGCTGGAGGGGGTGCCCGGCCACAGTCTTAGTCGTTGCTTTTGTACGGATGTCACCTCTGCTCGGGGGGCTCTTGTCTTCAGTCCCCCGTACCTTCATGGTGAATCCTCACTCTTCAAATCAGAGCTCACACACCCTTTCTCAGGCCCTGCCTTCTCCACGTTTCCTGGTAAAGCTGGGCTCAGCTCTTTGCACACTCTCAGAGTTTGCTCAGTGCGTAGGACACAGACCACGCGGTCTCAGGAGTGTCTCTTTAGTCCCTGTTTCCCTCCAAAACTGTGTCTGCAGCTCAGGCTTGGGACATCTCTCTGCCCTGGCGCCTTGCTCACTTTTGTAGAAGTGTAACAGTCAGGAGACTGAACTGAGTTCAGGAATCTTACACACCTGCTGTCAGCTGAGCTGCTCTGAGGTTCTCCAGTGCTACAGCAATGGTTAATATTCCATGTCCTGGTCCCTTTCTGGTGGTGATCTGTCCCATGTGTGGGCACGGGAGCCCTCAGTAACTAACAGATGCCACCACTGTCTCTAAGCATTTGTGTTGTCAGGATACATCATATAATACTACATTAAGTCCTGAATTAATCACACTCCATTTTTTTCCCTTGATGAGAAATATCCTTGAATTCAGGTCAAGGATATATTTTAATATATGTATGTTGTAGGGAAAGTAAAGATTCAAGTGACTGCTTATGGTTTTGGATACTTTGATATATTTATGTTGGTAAAACCTAAGTTATTATAAGAGGTAATATTTCCTTCAGGAATTTTCTTAAAAGGTGAGCTTGACATTGAGTGCACTATCCTCAATAAGGCAGAACTCCACACATCGGAGAAAAAATTTTCCACAAAGTTGAATCAGTTCTAGATGTTTGCGTGTCCCCAGGCAATTGGATGGTTGGGACAAAAACACAACCACCTCCTGACCGTGTCTGTCCTCTTTTACGACTACAGAGTCTTGGGTGCTCCCTGTAAAACAGATTCCTTATTTTGTAAAGAAGCTAGGCCTACCGATTTTCTACCTGTCTCCTGCATGGCACCTGTGCCACTCGGGTACAGGCACAACAGGTGAGTCTCCCGTGGACCACAGGGGAGATGCCACCCCCACCTTCCATGGAGCCGGGTGTCAGCAGGGAGTGACTGCAGTGTCCTTACATCTCCTCTGGTTGTTTATCTCCATGGTCCACAAGGGAATGCTGGACGCATGTCTCTTGCAACGTTTTTTAAGGAGTGGAGGGCACGGGTCTCATCATCCGCCTGCTCCGTCAGCAGCGTCGCGGCAGGACCAGATGGCCAGGTTGGCATCGACAGCATCCTGCTCACCTGCACGAAGCACTTCCCATGCTTTCTTCTCGATCAGCAGCTTTGCCTTGAGAGTATCCTTACAGAGCTTAAGTGTTTTTGGTTTGTTCTAGAACTGTTGGGCCATATTTACACAGATGCAGCCAAGGTGTAGAACTCTTTGGAAATTTTGAACAAGCTGAGAGGACTTGGTGGAGGTTTGAGTTCCCAGACTAGCTCTTCAGGAGCAGGTGTGAGCAAGTGCGAAGAAAGGGCTGAGCCTGACCATGTCTTACGTACCTGATGTTTTCTTTCTTCTTGCAGAAGAAAAAGATTCTTGGAAAAGAGAGCTGGTTCTTAGTTCCTACTGGAAAAAAATACCCTGCTGGGCCCTGGATGGGAGCCACTCTTTCCAGTGGAAACACTGACTTGCAGCACCACAGTCTATTGTAAAATCTACAGAAATGTGGGTAAAAATCTTGCATCTGGTTTGAGATTTATCTCTGCTACCAGGTCAGCCTGTCTGCATTTTTGACTCTGGATGGTTGGTCATCCAGGACTGGGAGCTGCCTCAAAGGATAAAAAAGAATTATTGGGAAAAATATCAAGAATGGATTTTCTTTTGCTGTCACAGTGTCTTATTAAAAAATAATTTTCTGAACAAGCTGGCAGAAATGAGGTAAATGTGAGTTGCTCTGAGGATGTTCAAGAAGCAGCTTTTGGGGACCACATTGCCTTGGCCATCTCACGATGAAAATCATGAAACAGGCTTTGATATAGCATGCATGCCTTAAATCTGGGGCTTCTCCAAGACACAACTTTGTAAAGCTCATGGCACCGCTGAGGCAGCACGTAAAGGCCCTGGTTCACCATCTCCCAGCATTGCTGTGTGCGCCTGAGCGAGGGAGCGACTTCAGAGCACGTGCTGGGCGAAGTTCTGCTCTCTGCCCAGAACCGCCGGTCTTCTCTGTGGAGAAACTGTTCAACAGTCATGTTTGTACCCTCGCTCGTACCCTGTTTGCCATCTCTGCAGGGTTTTATATCCTGCATACAGGTGCTCACTTCCCTACCTGCTACTCTGTTCTAGTCCTGATCTTAAAAAATTTCAACAGTGATTTTACCATTTCATGGTGTGCACGTAAGTGGCTACATCTATTCTGTGGAATGAAGGTATCTGAATGTGGCATGCAAATTTGAGAAAATTCCTTTACCTTGGCAATGAAGGCTGGGATAAGTTGTGAACTGCACATATCTCTCTGATTTAAATAATAGTGGAGTATGCCTGTTAACACCTGCTCTGTTGTGCTGCTGACGAGAGTGATTGATTGATCTCTGGGTGAGGAAGATCCCCTGAAGGAGGATATGGCAACCTATTCCAGTATTCTTGCCTGGAGAATTCCATGAACAGAGGAGCCTGGTGGGCTACAGTCCATGGGGTTGCAAAAAGTTGGACACGACTGAAGTGACTTAGCATGCATGCAGGGGCCTCATATATTGCAGGGAATCATGCAGCCGTCATCCTTTTGTGTCTGAGCATAATGGTCAGGCTCATCCCTGTTGTGTCAGAACCTCATTCTGTTTTTGGCTGAAAATATCTCATGTGTGCATCACATCATGTTTATCTGTGTATCTGTTGATGGACATGCGTTATTTCCACGATGTGCTGCTATGAACATTTGTGGACAAATATCTGTTCTGTCCATGCTCTCAACCCTCTTGGGTGTCCACCTATGAGTAAAATGAATCCATCCTGTGCTAGTGCTGTGCCTGACTTCCTGAAGGACCCTGACACAATGGTCTCCATGTCGTGCTATACACAGTACGCTGTGCTATCTGCCACGTGTGAAGAATGTGAGCTGTTGTTGCTGCTTGTTGTCATCCCCAAAGCAGGTATTCTGATATTTTATACAAGTTCATTATGGGAAGTGAGCTGAGAGCTTGGGGAAATCTTTTTGCCAAAATTCTGTACATTTTGCTTCAGGTTTTGAAAAGTGAAAGTGAAAGTCGCTCAGCTGTATCTGATTCTTTGCAAACCCACGGACATAGTCCATGGAATTCTCCAGGCCAGAATATTGGAATGGGTAACCTTTCCCTTCTCCAGGGGATCTTCCCAATCCAGGGGTCGAACCCAGGTCTCCCACACTGCAGGCGGATTCTTGACCAGCTGAGCCACAAGGGAAGCCCAGGTTTTGAAAAGACCACAGCAATATTCTTTAAAACATCCTAACATGACTACTTGTTTTTGGAGTGTGGGAGCAGGCTATGAAAGAATACATGAATTGTCTTAGTTCTGAATCTTGATTAATTAGTGAGGTTGTATTGAGGAAACTACATCCATTCAGTTGCCTACAAAATCTGCAGACTTCCTTTATGCTCACAGAGTTGCATGTTTAAAGTATATGTTTAATTTCTTGTGATAATTTTTTCTTTAAAAAATTATGCATACTTGGAGAAGTAATGATCATTTTTAAAGTATTATCATTAAGAGAATACAGCCTTTGAAGTGAATTTTAAAGAGGTTTCACTGCTTAAGCAAAGATGTCTTTCTTCCAACTAACCTGAAACAATGCTTACTGCTTATCCTATATTATATCACGTGATGTTTGCTCACGATGACGTCTCCCAACTGTGTTTCTGAATGGTGAAGCTTTTCCAGCTATTCAACCAAATAGCACTCTTGGGGGAGACTTCTAAATCAATTTCTCATCTTATGAGGGCCCTAAAGCTAGCAGAACACACAGGCATGACTTTCTTTTGTGGACAATTCTGTATTTCCTTCGCTCTTTGTGTTTCTTTCAACTTCTGGTCATTTTCTATCTTTCTTTGAAAGTTATTAAAGTTGTGTGTGTGTGTGTGTGTGTGTATGGATATGAGAGTGTATGTGAATGAGTGTGTGTGGGAGCACACTAAACAAATGCTACATTGTTTCAGGGTTTTTTAATTTTTTTTTTTTGCTGCTGAAATTTTTGCTGTATCATTATCCAATTGATCTTAATTATCTCCTGCTAAATTAAGTTTCTTTCAAGGGAATTATCTCTAAGATAGTATTTCTTTCAACAAATCTTTGTATCTCTCTTAGGTTCTTTTATAAAGAAAAATATTTTCCATGCCAAAAGAGATTGGTAGAGAATGGCTTTCATTTTTTTCGCTAACTTGGGAATCATTTTGGCATAAATAAACAAAGATGAAAAATAATCAGCTAAAGATTCCAGTCATTAATTAATTCACATTTTAAGGCCAACTTTGCAGAATTCCTTCTTCTGTGTCAAATAACAACAGAGCCACCCCCACCTTAATAACAAGGTAGGGGAACTTCAGTGGCAGAACACAGCCCCATGCCCAGGGTCCCTTCTCCTTTCTCTGCCACCAACCAGCTGTGGGCTTTTGATAAAGCTCAAGCCTCAGTGTCTTATTCTGTTAAATTAAGATGATTGACCAGAAGTCTCCACCATAGTCTTCAGCTCTGAAATACCACCAGTCTCTGGTTACAATAGACCTCTTGGAGATACTGGGTTTTAGCTAATCAGCCTCTTAATCAGCTCTAGGTCACTGCAAAGACACTGAATTCCTTGTTTAGAAAAATGTTTACTGTAGCACGCCAAGAGAGCATGGATGAATAAGGGAATGGCTTCAACTTCTAATAAGGATTTTCATTGTTGTAGGACATCTAAGTTTAACCTTAAATTAAGAAAATATTTTACAGAATGGAGTGTTTTGTTTTAAATGTCTAGTTTTTTTTTTTTTCTGAAGCAGTTTCAAACCTGATTTTAGTAAATAGAGATGTGCAGTAGAAACAGAAATTTGTGAATAATATTTATGTGGAAAGAATAGACTAAAATGTAGGGAAAGACCCAGTTCAGTAATGTGGCATTGTTGATCTCTCACTGTTATGTGGATCCTCAGAGTGTAGTGTGTAGATGTTGGAAAAATGGTGACCACAGGGGACAGGCTGAGGCAGGTATATACAGATACACCCTGCCAAGTGTGTGTGCTTATCTTAAAGGAGCTTTTCTAGCTTGTGACATTTTAGTGATAGGAGTAAGTTGATAGAGTAGCAAAGAGCAGCAGTGCTGACCTGTCCTTGGAGTTTTCAGGAGGAAGGGAAATTGCTGAGACAGCGACTTCAGCAGGCGGGGGAGCCAGGTGAACGCAAGGTGACACGGTGACATCTCAGCCGAGCGTCTTCAGGGCATTTGAAGACTTGAAATTGACCAGGGTGCACATGCATCAGCAGAATTAAATGGCAGGAGAAATCGCTGCCTTAAGAGATCAGCATTTTCAAGTCCACAGTAAGGATGGGAAATATTTGCTAGCCGTCAAAACAGTTACCCCCAACGTTTACTTCCTATTTGTTGTTCAGTTGCTCAGTTGTGTTCGACTCTTTTCGACCCCATGGGCTGCAGCATGCCAGGCTCCCTGTCCTTTACTGTTTCCCAGAACTTGCTCAAACTCATGTCCATTGAGTCAGTGATGCCATCCAACTATCTCATCCTCTGTCACCCTCTTCTCCTCTTGCCCTCAATCCTTCCCAGCATCAGGGTCTTTTCCAGTGAGTTGACTCTTTGCATCAGGTGGGCAAAATATTGGAGCTTCAGCTTCGGCATCAGTCCTTCCAATGAATGTTCAGGGTTGATTTTCTTTAGGGTTGAATGATTTGATCTCCTTGCAGTTCAGGGGACTCTCAACAGTCTTCTCCAGCACCACAGCTTGAATGCATCAATTCTTCAGTGTTCCATCTTCTTTACAGTCCAACTCCCTAATAACACATATGTTTAAAATGCAGATCATTGCTAGATTTTTAAATGACACAGCTCCCTGTCTCTGCCCTGGAATTGAAGGGCCCAGGTCTGGACCTCACCTGATCCTTGTGCATCAACCCCAGCAAGCTGGGGACCCTCGAGGCAGGACTGGGGGGTGACCTGGTGAGGGGGTGGGGACTGGCAGCTGGCGCCCCACATCCCGGCAGGTCTGAGTCGACATGGCAAGTCACTTGCAGATAGATGATTGAGTGTGATCATTTTTGATGAGTTAAAATGCTCAGCCTGTCTTTGGAGAAAGCTACTTCATAATTGATGAACAATATTGTATCTTTCCTCTGCCGCATTCTCCCCCCTCCTCCCACTTCAATCCGTTTCTGTGTGTGCATGTGAGTTGCTTACTATTTAGGTCTCTGTCAGTCAGTTCAGTTCAGTTCAATTGCTCAGTCGTGTCCAAATCCTTGCAACCCCATGGATCGCAGCATGCCAGGCCTCCCTGTCCATCGCCAACTCCCAGAGTTTACTCAAACTCATGTCCATTGAGTCGGTGATGCCATCCAACCATCTTATCCTCTGTTATCGAGACAGTAATGCCAATCCAACCATCTTATCCTCTGTCATCCCCTTCTCCTCCTGCCTTCAATCTTTCCCAGTACCAGGGTCTTTTCTAAGGACTCAGCTCTTCGTGTCAGGTGGCCAAAATATTGGAGTTTCAGCATCAACATCTGTCTTTCCAATGAATATTCAGGACTGATTTCCTTTAGAATGGACTGGTTGGATCTCCTTGCAGCCCAAGGGACTCTCAAGAGTCTTCTCCAACAGTTCAAAAGCATCAATTCTTCTGTGCTCAGCTTTCTTTATAGTCCAACTCTCACATCCATACATGACTACTGGAAAAACCATAGCTTTGACTAGATGGACCCTGTGCTGGGTCTTTAATAGCAGGTTTCTATCCCTGATAACTCTGCTCTTGTCCTGTGTCTTATCCACGCAGGGCACTCTGTCTGCCCACATGATTACTGCTCCCTGGCCTTGCCTGGTGGTTTCTTCACTCTGAGATCCCTAGTGTTGCTGGAGGCCTTTTATTGTTGCTCAGGATCGGGAACACATAGGCTTCCACCTACACCTGCCTTCTCCCAGTGTACTCACTAATTTATCCATTATTTATCAAACACTTACTGGGTCAGGTATTCGCCCTTACTTTCTCATTGTTTTGCTCTCTGGTTACCTATCCTATTTCACTATGTCTTTCCTGCTTCTTAGGTCCTGGTGGTAAGAACAATGCTGGATTCACCACCATCGTGGTAGCCTCCAGTTCACTGAACACTTTTCAGTACACCATAAAGTTTTTCTCTTCCTCTAACTTGAGTAATAATGCTAAACCTTTTTAAAAACTTAAACCTTTTAAAACTCATAATATTATTTATTCATTTATTTGGAAAAGACCCTGGTCCAGGGAAAGATTGAGGGGAGAAAGAGAAGGGGGAGGCGGAAGATGACATGGTTGGATGGCATCATCGACTCAATGGACATGAATTCGAGCAAAGAGATAGTGTAGGACAGGGAAGATAGTGAAGGACAGGGAAGCCTGGCATGCTGCAGTCCTTGGGGTCGAAAAGAGTCAGACACAATTGAGACTGAATAACAGCAGCTTATTTCGGTATAAAATTTTTAAATTATGCTGAAAAATATAGTAAATAATATTTTATTGTCATTGTTCAGTTGCTCAGTCGTGTCTGACTCTTTGTGATCCCGTGGACTGTAGCACACCAGGCTTCCCTGTCCTTCATTGTTTCCTGGAGTTTGTTTAAACTCATGTCCATTGAGTTGGTGATACCATCCGAGCATCTCATCCTCTGTTGACCCCCTTCTCCTTTTGCTTTCAATCTTTCCCAGCATCAGGGTCTTTCCCAATGAGTTGGCTCTTCACATCAGGTGGCCAAAGTATTGGAGCTTCAGCCTCAGCACCAGTTCTTCCAATGAACGTTCAGTGTTGATTTCCTTTAGGATTGACTGGTTTGATCTCCTTGCTGTCCAAGGACTCTTAAGAGTTTTCTCCAGCACCACATTTGGAAAGCATCAATTCTTTGGTGCTCAACCTTCTTTATGGTCCAACTCTCATGTCCATACATGACTACTGGAAAAACATAGCTTTGACTATACGGACTTTTTTAGGCGAAGTGATGCTTCTGCTTTTTAATACACTGTCTGGTTTATCATAGCTTTTCTTCTAAGGAGAAAGTATCTTTTGATTTCATGGCTGCAGTCACCATCTGCAGTGATTTTGGAGCCCAAGAAAATAAAGTCTGTCACTGTTTCCTCTTTTTTCTTCTATTTGCCATGAAGTGATGGGACTGGATGCTTTAGTTTTTTGAATGTTTAGTTTTAAACCAGCTTTTTCTTTCTCCTCTTTCACTTTCATCAAGAGGCTCTTTAGTTCCTCTTCACTTTCTGCTAAAAGAGTGGTGTTGTCTGCATATCTGAGGTTCTTGATATTTCTTCTGGCGATCTTGATTCCAGCTTGTAATTTATCCAGCCTTGTTTATGGCCCACCTCTCACGACTCCTGGAAAAACCATAGTCATGGTTTGACCATACAGACTTCTGTTGGCAAAGTGGTGTCTCTGCTTTTTAATATGCTGTCTAGGTTTGTCATAGCTTTCCTTCCAAGGAGCAAGTGTCTTTTTAATTTCATGGCTGCCATCACCATCCACAGTAATAATACTACACTTTAGTAAATAATACTAAGTAATAGTAATAGTCAAACACTGTATCTTGGTGGTATCTTCCACCAAACTTTGTCTGAAGTGTTTTACTACGTTTCCTATAGACTTTTATCCTGTATTATAATTCCTACAATATTATTTAGAGAAAATATTGTCAACCGAGTTGAGGACCCTGCACCCTTCCCTGATCCCACCTCTCCTTCTGTCTCCCCAGAGGAAGCAGAGTCTGAGTCTACTGTTTGTTGTTCTCTGGTGGGGTTTGAGGCTTCTACCCTCTGTGAATGTAGTTTTACACTTTAGTTTGGCATATTTGTAAATATATAAAAATGATGTGATGTTCTCTGTGTACTTTTGCAGCTTGACTCTCTTGGTGTTGGGATGTTGACGCAGTCCACGCTGGCTGGTGTTGCTGGTTCCCTCTGACTGTGAAGGGGCATCCCTTCTGTGAACAGACATGCACAGCACTGGTCAGTGCAGATGGGCATTTAGTATATTTGCCATTGCAAACGGTGTGGTAGCTGATATTCCTGTACGAGCTCTGTTTGCACGAGTGGAAGGGCTGGCTCGATAGGGTAGATGTGTCTTCAGTTCTCCTAGGGCTGTTTTATAAAAACCATATCTGATACTTTTTGTTTCTTAACTAGCAAATTAAGCCTATTTCCATGATTGTGTGTATGCTTTGTTGTGTCCGACTCTTTGCGACCCCATGGACTGTAGCCCGCCAGGCTCCTCTGTCCATGGAATTCTCCAAACAAGAAAGCTGCAGTGGGTTGCCATTTCACACTCTAAGGAGTCTTCCAACCAACCCAGGGTTTGAACTCGTGTCTCCTGTGGCTCCTGCACTGTCAGGTAGGTTCTTTACCACTAGCGCCACCTGGAAAGTCCCTTGGATTTTCTTAGACCCAGAAAAAAGATGCCAAAAATGTCTTGCTGTGTTTAGAGAACTAGGGATTAAATAATGGAAGAGCACTTCTATCAATAGTCTGCGCTTTTTTGGTTTGTTTGAAAACTGAATGTGGCCGGGTGAACCCCTGGGATGTCTGTCGGGGCCTCCATGGGGAGGAGGTGTCCCAAGTGGTGCCGTCCGAGCCGGGGCTGCCTCTCAGCTACTTCTGGCAGGACCTCTCAGGACTCTCTGGGGTAGGTCCCTGTCACAAGCCTTCACTTGTGGGGCTTCCATGTCTGCTCAGGCTTTACTGACTTCAGAGCACCTTAATGAACAGTGTGGGCAAGGCCATGTTGGTGGTGGTGAGCTGTGTGCTGGGCCTGGGGAGCCATGACCCTCGGTCCACAGGGAAGCCTGGCTGTCTCTCTCTTTCTCTGGGAAGGAGAACCTTAGGGGACGTGTCTGCAGGCTTCAGGGGCTCGATGGGCAGCTTGTGGGAATAGGCCTGGCCGGTGCCCCTTCAGGAGAGCAGAGCCCCATTTGTGCATCAGGAGTTGGCCCAGGCACCGGGAGCCCCTCCTGAGGAGAGGTCCACGCACCTCAGAGGGGCAGACAGCACTGATGTCCAAGCATCTTCAGCTGCTGGCATGACCTGTACCCAGATGCCCAAGTCTAACTCTGGCTGCGCCACTCAGTCCTTACTATCTGGGAGATCGGCCGTCTCTCCCTCACCTGCTTCTGTGAGCGAGAAGCCAGTTCAAGTCAGGTGCCTGAAGCGGTTTCTGGGGCTCAGGGGTCGTCAGTGAGCGTGGGCTCTGATGGCTGAGGCCCTTTCCGACTCTGCTGGTCAGTGATCGTGTGGGGATGGCGCACTTCCTTGGCCAGGGTTGGGTGGTCCTTGTGGAGCATTCGGGAGATGTCATGATGAAAATCTAAAACGTTTGAGCAACAGCACACTCTGAAAAGAGTAGGCGATGCAGACAGGTGCAGGACGTGTCTCCTGCCTTCAGGGCCCACCTTCTGGCCGGAAGATGTGGTGCGTGAAGTGGTAACTAGCTGCTGAACATGGTGTGTGACCCAGTGCCTCATGGGTGGCCTGGGAAATCGGGCAGTTTGGGAACCACTTCCAGGCAGACAAGGCTTTCTCGGGGGCAGGATGAGTCAGCTGATAGGCTCTGGCAAGTGATGGTTGATAGTAGACAACTTGATATCTCAGGGGTTAAACTCAAGGTGGGGCCCACGGGTGGGTTACCGCTCAGCTGGTCACGACCTCCAGGATCAGGACCCATTCGAGCAGGTCTCCTTTTAGCACTCAGGCTGCAGAAATGGCCCTGCAGAGGTGGGCAGAAGGACTGGACCAGTAGGTGATGATGCCTGAGGCCAGGGCTCGGAGCTGGACCTGCCCGCTTTCTCTGCTGGCCGGCAATAAGCCACATGGCCAAGCTTGCTGTAGGATGGGGGAGCCTGCTCTGTCTACGGCAAGCCTGGGTGAGCGTGGGAAAGAAGGAACTGTTGTGAGCAAGCAGTACAGGCCACATGATTGCTTTCAAGTGTGAACATCAGCCATTTGGCGTTTGATTCACTGCCAGGCGTCCTGGAGGAGAGGGTCCCAGAGGTCACCCTACACGTGACGGGGGTGGTGGCGGGTGTGGGTGATTCTCTCACGACCCCCAGGTTGAAATCGGGACCTCATCAGATTCACTGTGGTCCACACAGTGCTCACCTGGTCTACCTGGAGATGGGCTGAGATGCTAGGAGAACAGTCCCTGCCGCCTAGCAGCTCCTCAGCCGGGAAGGGCTATGATGGGGCCAGAACCAAGGTCTCCTTCCCTCTGCTTGGCTGCGGGAAGTAGACTGCTCCCAAACGTGGCTCTGGAGACCTGCAGTCTATTGAGCACCATGAATAACCCTGTGGTTCCCCAAGGCCAGGGTGCTGGCTGTGGTTGGCTTCGTGACAAGACCCCCAGGAGGGGTCAGGGGATCCTCAGGTGTGGTGCCCTCCCTGGAGGCTCTTTCAGCACCCTGGTCACAGACAGTATTATTCTCACAGCCATGCCTCTGAGATGAAAGATACTAGGAGGTCACATCCTGCCTTCAGTCTTCGGGCAGGTGACACCTCCAGACAGCAGCACCCAGGTGCCACGAACTTGAGTCAAGGTCAGGAGAATTCCCCTGCTCCCTGGCCTCACCTCCAACTGGTTCCATAGGGGCTAGGATGTATGAACACAGTGTAAACTGGTGTTCGTTATTCGCTCAACACTGTTAGTGCCCCACACCTTCACAGCGTTATACTTGCCTCACATCCTTTACTCCTAGGAATGTCCCACGGGAGAGGGATCGTGGTTCCCTTAAGGAGGTTTGCAGAGGGTAAACATCTCAGTCAGTTCACCTCCAGAGGTAGGGCTCCTGACCACCACTTTTTCTTCCTTTTATTTAAATCAGTGGTTCTTAATTTTGGAGCAGGGCTAGATCTCTCTGAGAATCAGACATCAGCTTCAGACCCTCTGTCTTGAACAACATGTAAACACACAAGCACAATTTGCAGAAGATGTCAAGGGATTGATTCACTGATCTTTTAATGAACGGAATTAACTTATAAACCATGTATAGAGTTTTGGAAGAAAAGATGAGATCCTGTGAGAGTGAAGTTGCCTTGCTCTTTGAGACCAAATGTGTGGGCAGTATAATTCACACACATGCACACGCCCATGTACATGCATGCATACATGTGCACATGGACACACACACACACACACACACACAGCCCTGCTCTTGGACTGGCTGATGTTCATAGTGAGTGTAGAGAGGGTCTCCCTCACCTTGACCCCTCGAGATGCTCAGCCTGACTCCATCCCCTCTTTTTACTCAAGACGACGGACCCCAAGGCCAGGCTGATAGAGACTATTACGAGGACATCATACTTGAGAAGACTCCAGTTCTTCCCCATTGAAGCTGAGTCGTATGTGTCAAGAAAATCCCCTCTTAGGGCATTTTGGCCAAATTCAAATAGGTCAGAGTCCCAGAAAGATTAATTAACAGCAGGCACTGTTTCTTGGCTGAGGCAAGCATGGAACCCATTATTCCCTTAATAAGGCAGTTTCCTCGGTGAACCATGGGAGCTTGGACAGGCCCAGCGGAGAAACAAAAGGGCATTTTTAATTGAAGTGTCATGTGATCTTTCCTAATGTCTTTGCTACCCCCAAAATCATAACGTCATCTAGAAAGGACTGGCTTAAACCTTTATGTGTCATCTATAGAAAATGAATGTTGCTTGTCTTCGGTCTTGACAGTCCGGGTGAAACACATTTTATTTCCCCTTACTGGGTCATGTTTAACGTGGCGACCTACTGTTATAATCAGTGAACATGTTGGGATGATAAAAATGGATAATTCTCACACCTGGTGACAATTTGATAAAGACAAGTGAGACAAATCAAGCTCTGTCAGAGAATCCCATGCACCCTGGAAGGGGCCTTTGGGTGTTCATCTCAAAGAGGGAAATGGAAGCACCACTGGAGAGTGGCCTGAGAGTGTCAGCAAGGTGGCCTGGTCCCCCGAGTCGGTCACTGATGATCAGGGAATCTTCCAGCATCCACAGCCCTCCTGTCCTATGCCCGGCTCTGTCCTGGGTCCTGGTGACACAGCCATAGGCGAGACGAACATGATGCTCTCCGTCCTTCGTGGAGTCACGTGGAGCTTGCCTTGCTGGACCAAAACGGGCCCACGAGATGCCACTGAACATGGACCAGTTTGGGTGAACACATTTTACTTCCTCAAGAAATAGCTCCTAGAGGAAACCACCTGTATTCCAGTGGCCGGAGAAGGACTTGAAATTCTCAGGGAGGAAGAGAAGAGGGAGGGAGGGTTTCTGGGCAGATGGGACCACCTCGACAGAGGCCCTGAGACTGCAAACACACACCACAAGGTGTGAGTGTGGAAAGTGCAGTAGCACAGACCGGCTGCCTCACTGAGAAGGACACAGGCGAGGCTGGGAGCAGGGGAGGGGCCGTGGTATGGAACCCTGGCAAGGACATGCCAGGCCAGGCGTTACCGCTGAGTCCCTGAGCCTCCGGAAGCTGGGCTGCGATGTCTGTTGAGGGCAGTGGTCTGGATAGCAAGGAGGCCATCTGTGTATGGCCTCACGCTTAGTTCTGGGACTTTGTTCTGGGCTATAAGTTGGGAGTGTCAGCATTCGGGTGGAATTGAAGACATGAGACTGGGTGAAGTCCCAGGAGAGAAGGTCAGGGGTGAGCTCTGGGGCTCTGGAGTTCTCTGGGCTGGGGAGGTGACCTGGGGTGGGCAGAGGGGACAGGGAAGAGCCTGGAAGGGGATGGGCCGGCGTGAGTCCTGGGAGTCAAGTGAAGGACCAGGGGTGGCCGACATAGGGTGCACAGGAGCCTTCCTGGCCCTGGGTCCTTACACACGTTTGTGTCACTGTCACGCTGCTCCAGGAGGTCTACTCTGCAGAGGGAATATGAGGCCCCGGAAGAAGACACTGACCTGATCAGTGACTCTTGGGTTCTGAGCTGGAATTGCCCCCAGGCCTTGGGGTTTCAGCGCTGCTGACCTTTAACTCTCTGTCCTGCCCCCTGACTGATGGTGGCCCCGTGGGTCCAGTGTGTGGCTGGAGGCTCTTGGGGAGTCTGCCAGGTGGCTGCAAGTGAGCTGAGGGTGAGACGGGGCCTGGGGTGCCCAATGGAAAGGGGGGCGGTGGACACGGACAGGACCTGCACCCAAGCAGCTTGGTGGAGGGAGCTGGGAGCGGCCGTATGGCCCCAGGGTGATGAGAGGGTGTTTCCAATGGGAGAAATATGGTCTGTCTGCAGGCTGGCAGGATGGAGGGGACAGGCGGTGTCCTAGATGGAGGGGTCAGGCCCAACTTAAGGGCTGAATAACTGCGCTACAGCTTACTTTCTGTTTTCTCTGCTGGAGCCCTGACCGTGGGGTCACCCGTGTGACCACCTCAGGGCCCATGGGCCAGTGGGGCTGCCCTCAGGGGTCGTGGGGGATGTCCCGGTGCCCCCAGGCCCACGGCTTCTTGGACAAAGTGGGCTGGCTCTGGGAACCTCTGCCCACACCCTCCCCTGAAGACTCTCCTGCCCTGGGTGCCGAGGGGGTGCAGAGGGAGAACGTGGGACAGGAAATTGCTTTGAAGCCTCACATGCCTCCAGCATGGCTGCCCTGCAGGTCTGCATGCAGGGCGCTCAGGGTCTTCACTGAGAGGACACTGCCACCTGGGCTGGGCCAGGGGCTCTGGGAGAGGCAGCCCCTCCATTCTGCCCAGGCTGGGGGTGTTTCTGAAGCTACAGAGTTGGGGGGCTGAAGCAACTCCCCTGCAAGCCTGGGGCTCCCCTACCAGCCAGCATGGACTTCAGGGCCTCTGTGTAAGGGTGGGGAGCAGTCCCCAACCACAGGTTTGGGGGCAGAGCTTGTGCTTGTTTATAAAAAATACCTCCCATGTTTCTCGAAGCATCACACATGCACTTGCTCACACCACCCACCCACCCCGGGGGCAGGCTCCTCTCTCTCTCTGTGTCTCTCTCTTTCTCACACACACACACACACACCCCCCGACACACACACCCACCCACCCAAACACAGACACACATACACAGACACACACACGGACACACATATACACATAGACACATGGACACACAGACACACATACATATAGACACGCAGACACACACATATACACACAGACACACATACACATAAACACACAGACAGACACAGATACATATACACACAGACACACATATGCACACAGACACACATATACACACTCAGACACATGGACACACAGATATACACACAGACACATACTCATAGACACACACATATACACACAGATACACATACATAGACACACACACGGACACACATATACATATAGACACACATATACACACACATACACACAGACATACATATACACACAGACACACATACATACACACAGACACATACTCATAGACACACATACACACACAGACACATATACACACAGACATATACAGACACACATATATACACACACAGACACACATACACATAGACACACAGACACACACGCACACCCCTCCCCCCATGACCAGAAGCACAGAGCCAGTGGTGCCCAGTGCCCAGCTGGGCCTGCCCTGCCCACGCTGTTTGCCTGAAATACTTGGCATGTGTCTCCAGCCTGGGATGGAAATGAACTCCTGGAGCAAGTGTGGGGGCTCCAGGACGCTCGCTGTTTCCTCTCGTCCGTAAAGCTGTTGAGCTAAATTACAGGGCTGGGCCAGCGGGAGCCCAGCTGTGACAGGCCCGGCTGTGAGAGGTGAGAAGTGTGGGCACCGACAGGTCATTAGCTGTGCAGCTGACCCAGCCTGAGGGCTGTGGCAGGTCCACGGGGAGGAGCGGGGCCCTGGGGGGGCGCGGGTCCAGCCGGGTTGGAGCCCGGGCTTGGCTGAGGCGGGGCTGATGCGCGGGGCTGACTCACAGCCTCCTGGTCTGGGTGCTTCATTACATCGGTTGGGACAAGTCTTATTTTTGCTGAAATCTTTCTTAAAATTGACGGGGTTTTTTCTGTCTCTGTTTTGGTTTTGTTTTCAACGTTTCCCCACAGTTTCCGGCTGTGCGGCCTCCCTGGCTGAGTTCAGCTCTGCTGTTGATTGTCATCACTGGGAGGCTGGTGACGGGAGCTGACAAATCTCTAAGCTGACGTTCAAGGTGCCCTCGATGAGCCCAGAGGTGGACCACCGCACGAGGGGCTGGAGGCACCCTGTGTCGGGTCTCGATTAACGACTCACGATGGCTTGGGTCAGGTTTGTGTGGATAACTGCCAGGCGATCTCTGGGGCTTATAAACACCACTCGTAAATAGTGGCTGGAGTGTGAGGTTGGGTAGATGTGATGTCAGTGATCTGTGAAGAACTGGACGGCCGGGAACCAAGCTGCTCTGAAATAAGACCTTCCTTCTGTGAGGGAGGCGGGCAGAGAAGAACCTGGGCTCCAGGAAGCAGCCACTCACCCTGGACAGTGGTGCCATCCGCCCGTGCCCACAGACAGCTGACAGCAGTTCCCCGAGCCTCCCTCTTGTCGTCTCCAAACAGACACAGATCCTACCTGCTGCTGCTCCGAGCTCTCAGGACTCATTGCATGTCGGGAGAAGGGCGGCAGCGTGCTTCCTCTGTCCTGTCACATGGAAGTGGTGTCTTGATCTCAAAACGCCCGTAACCCTCCAGTTCAAGTTCAGCATCTTTGTGCAAATGGGCCTCTAGGGCCCTGGGGTGGGGAAAAACATGCCATTTCTCGAGGCCTTGGAATTCTGTGCAGATCAGCGTGGCCATCAGGACCCCCTTGTCCCTGTGGGGAGCGTCGGGGCTCGGCCATGGCAGAGATCAGGGAGGAGATGTCAGCGCAGAATGATGCATGAAAGATTTCAAGTCTTAATTTAAACTTGCTGCTGCTAAGTCACTTCAGTCATGTCCGACTCTGTGCGACCCCAGAGATGACAGCCCACCAGGCTTCCCTGTCCCTGGGATTCTCCAGGCAGGAACACTGGAGTGGGTTGCCATTTCCTTCTCCAATGCATGAAAGTGAAAAGTGAAAGTGAAGTCACTCAGTCGTGTCCTACTCTTAGCGACCCCATGGACTGCAGCCTACCAGGCTCCTCCGTCCATGGGATTTTCCAGGCAAGAGTACTGGAGTGGGGTGCCATTGCCTTCTCCAAATTTAAACTTATGTAGAAGCAAATGTGTTGATCACAGGGCTTTGTTTTTTCTTTGGAATCATCTTTTTTTGGCACCTTCTAAAATGTTAAATAGAGAACATTATGGGGGTGCTTCTGGAGACGAGGTAGGGGACCTTACTGACTGCCGTGACAGTAATACCATTTCTCAAGATCCCTTGTGCCCGGATTCTGAGTAACACAGTTCACACACAGTATCTTATCTGCTCCTCATCACACGTCTTTATTGAGGACCTTAATCATCACTGTTTTATATTCAAGAAAAGCAACATTTTAAGGAGATGAACTTAATTGTCCAAAGTCACACACCTGACCATGTGACCACCATTTTATTTATTTATTTTAATATAGCTTTATTTTGTTTTGGCCATACTGTGAGGCACGTGGGATCTTAGTTCCCTGACAGAAGATTGAACCTGCACTCCCTGCGGTGGAAGAACAGGGTCTTAACCACTGGACACCAGGGAAGTCCTGTGACCAGTGTTTCACTGTGTCATGGAGCTGAAGGGAGCCCTCCCTTGGGGACGGCTGGGTCTTGCCTTGGGTACCAGTTTGGTGCTTCTGCTGGTGACGCTCTCATACTTTTGTCCTGCCTGGCTTATGTTATCAGAATTAGAGATACTAAGGGAACATTTCATGCAAAGATGGGCACAATAAAGGACAGAAATGATATGGACATAAAAGAAGCAGAAGATATTAAGAAGAGGTGGCAAGAATACGCAGAACTATACAAAAAAGATCTTAATGATCCAAATAACTGAGATGGTGTGATCACTCACCTAGAACCAGACATCCTGCAAAGTGAAGTCAAGTGGGCCTTAGGAAGCATCACTACAAACAAAACTAGTGGGGGTGATGGAATTCCAGTTGAGCTATTTCAAATCCTAAAAGATGATGCTGTGAAAGTGCTGCACTCAATGTGCCAACAAATTTGGAAAACAGCATTGGCCACAGGACTGGAAAAGATCATTTTTCATTCCAATCCCAAAGAAAGGCAATGCTAAAGAATGTTCAAACTGTTGCACAATTGCACTCATCTCACACACTAGCAAAGTAATGCTCAAAATTTTCCAAGCTATGTTTCAACAGTACATGAACTGAGAACTTCCAGATGTTTATGCTGAAATTAGAAAACGCAGAGGAACCAGAGATCAAATGACAACATCTGTTGGATCATTGAAAAAGCAAGAGAATTCCAGAAAAACATCTATTTCTGTATCAAAGCCTTTGACTGTGTGGATCACAACAAACTGTGGAAAATTCTTTAAGAGATGGGGATACCAAACCACCTGACCTGCCTCCCGAGAAATCTGTGTGCAGGTCAAGAAGTAACAGTTAGAACTGGACATGGAACAATGGACTGGTTCCAAATTGGAAAAGGATACGTCAAGGCTGTATATTGTCACCCTTCTTATTTCACTTATATGCAGAGTATATCATGTGAAATGCCAGACTGGGTGCAGCACCAGCTGGAATCAAGATTGCCAGGAGAAATATAACCTCAGATATGCAGATGACACCACCCTTATGGCAGAAAGTGAAGAAGAACTAAAGAGCCTCTTGATGAAAGTGAAGGAAGAGAGTGAAAAGGCTGGCTTAAAACTAAACATTCAAAAAACTAAGATCATGGAATCCGGTCCCATCTCTTCATGGCAAATAGACAGGCAAACAATGGAAACAGTGACATACTTTAATTTTCCTGGGCTCCAAAATCACTGCAGATGGTCACTGCAGCCATGAAATTAAAAGAAGCTTGCTCCTTGGAAGAAAAACTATGACCAACCTAGACAGCATATTAAAAAGCAGAGACATTACTTTGCCAATAAAGGTCGGTCTAGTCAAAGCTATGGTTTTTATAGTAGTCATGTATGGATGTGAGAATTGGACTATAAAGAAAGCTGAGCACTGAAGAATTGATGCTTTTGAATTGTGGTGTTGGAGAAAACTCTTCAGAGTCCCTTGGACTGCAAGGAGATCAAACCATTCAATCCTAAAAGAAATCAGTCCTGAATATTCATTGGAAGGACTGATGCTGAAGCTGAAACTCCAATATTTTGGCCACCTGATGCGAAGAGCTGAGTCCTTAGAAAAGATCCTGAAGCTGGGAAAGATTGAAGGCAGGAGGAAAAGGGGATGACAGAGGATGAGATGGTTGGATGGCATCACCAACTCAATGGACATGAGTTTGAGCAAGCTCTGGGAGTAGGTGATGCACAGGGAAGCCTGGTGTGCTGCAGTCCATGGGGTCACAAAGACTCGGACACGACTGAGTGACTGAACTGAACTGAATATGGCCCAGCAGTGACCTGCTCACCCAGAACCCGGGCTCCACGTCCAGATGCACTGGGTCAGCTGTGTGACCTCCACGGGTTAACTGATGTTGTGGAATGCACCTGCTTTTATCACCTGCATTTCCTGGATCGTGGATGTGAAATATTCCGTGGGGAGCTGGGATGCAGAGTAAATGTGAGACTTGTAAGTCAGTCACGGGGCGCTGACATGGAGACACCCCAGACTTTTGTTGTTGTTTTTAATCACTAAGTCATGTCTGAATCTTTTTGACCCCATTGTTTGTGGCCTGCCAGGTTCCTCTGTCCATGGAATTCTCCAGGCAAGAATACTGGAGTGGGTTGCCATGCCCTCCTCCAGGGGATCTTCCCGACCCAGGGATTGAACTTGCACCTCCTGCTTGGCAGGCAAATTCTTTACTGCTGAGCCACTTGGGAAGCCCATCCCAGAATGGTATATTTAATGGGTATATTTAAACAGATTGAGGTGCCAGCACTTCCAAGGAATCACCAGGCGCCCAGATGGCATCCACAGGGCACATGCTTCTTGAGAACAGAAGCCATTTGTCACACTAACACTAGAGACCCTGAGTAGCTGTTCCTGCAGTTTACAATACTGATATGCATATGTGTGTATAAATATAAATCCATGTATTATCCATAGCAACACAAACCAAATGCATTTATTATATATGTTTTGGGTACATTGCTCTAACAAGTGGAATTCACATGTGAAGTGTCTAACGTGTAGGATTTATACTCCACCTGCTGTTTTTACGCCCTCTCCTCCCCAGCCAGTCGATGACTTGAGGACTAGCATCACTAGGCTCTTGTGGTTTTGTCATTAGAAACAAGGAGTCAGATCCTCGGGGGACTTGAGAGAGAACCTGGGCTCCTGGCTGGGGGTCGGGGGTGAGCACGGTGACACCCCCGCACCTCTCCTGTGGCACCCAGCCTGTCGGTCAGAGAAGGCTCAGGACCTGACCTCCCAGGAGCACAGGAAACAACCCTCATTTGTTCACTGAGAAACCAGGCGGTGGGGCTGGGCAGCCACAGGCCCTGGGGGAGCAGCCGGTGGGAGTGGTGAGGGATGTGTGTGGAGTTGGGGGTAGTGCTGAGGCCCTACCAGGAAAGGCTCAGGGCTCACACCTCCCGGCCTCAGGCGCTTTGGCAGGCCTCCTTCCCTGCCTTTTGTTCTGGAGGGCAGATTACATGGGCCGCAGGCACCAAACATTATTTAAAGGGAAATTAAAGGGAAATTGCACCAGCTGCCCTTTCTATGTCAGTGAGATGGAATCTGGGGGCCTCCCCTGTCCCCCTCCCCCGGGCTCTGGAGCAGACGGAGATAACAGCCCGCTGGGATTCCATGCACCGTGGAGGCGTCACCATTAAGTCCCAGGAATGTGCCCCCTTCTCCTCCTCTCCCCGCTGCTGGCCTTTGTTTTCTCAAATGAGCAGGATCCTGGGTGGGCAAGGGACCTCGGAGTGGGGGTGGGGGGGAATCTCCCATCAGCCCCGCCCTCCAAGCCCTGGGTTACCTCCTTCTTATCCATGGTGCCCAGCACTGAAAGCATGTGAAAAGTAAAGCTTTTAGATGAGGGCTGAAAGAGAACACCAGCAAGGGCGTTTGGGAGCAGTGAAATACGGCCTTTCCCACTGCCTGTTTCACAAGCAGAATTCAGGGTTGTGCAGGCCATTAGAAGCAAAATGCAGACCGTGATCGCCCTTAACCACTGTTCATTCTGCATGTGCAAGTCCCCCTTGAAGGGGGGTTTCGGGAGAGACTGGAAGAGAAGAGGCACGAAGCTCTGGCCGGAGCCAGATTTGATTTTCCTCCTTTGAAGACTCAGGAAGAGTGGAGTCAGTGCGCTTTCCTGGGGTGGTGGGTGACGGCTCTCTGGGGCCTGACTTCCTCCATGGAACTGCTGGCCCCTCTGCGTCCACAGTCCCCTTCCAAGGAGGAGAAATGTTTCTGTTAGGCTTTGGCTCAGAAGTTGAGAAGATGATCATGCCTACATGTGTGCTTTCACTTAACTTTCCATAAAAAAACAACCGGCTCTGCTTAAATTACAGTGAAATTACGTGTGCGCCTAAGGGGCTACAGGTTGGGAGTGGCAGCTGGTGAGGGGAGGAGAAGGGCCAATTTAACGTGTTGTAGACCCAGGAAAAGTATGCTGGTAATTTACGGTTCTCCTCCTCTGTTCCTCTAAGATCTCTAGTAGTCCTTGGCGACCTGACTTACCTTACCCTTTTTTAAAAATGTGAGACAATGGTATATGGGATCTGGATTTTTAATGAAACAAATTTCTTATTTTCTAGATAGTAAAAAGTAACAGTACATGACCCCAGTCTACACAGATGAGATCGTGACACGTTTATGCTCTGATAGGCCCGGATTTCATGATCCCAGTTGAGAATGCTGTGGATAATGTAGGACAACTGGGCTTGTCTCTAATGTAATACAGTAAGTGCCTCACATGGGGTCTCATATACTATAATTTGCACTGGTACCGCCTTAGGCAAACATTTTGCAATAGAGTGTGTGTGCTCAGTCACTCAGTCATGTCCAACTCTTTGCAACCCCATGGACTGTAACCCTCCAGGCTCTTCTGTCCATGGGATTCTTCAGGCAAGAATACTGGAGTGGATAGACATTTCCTTCTCCAAGGGATCTTCCTGACTCAGGGATTGAACTTGCGTCTCCTGCATCTCCTGCATTGGCAGGCAGAGTCTTTACTGCTGAGCCACCTGGGAAGCTCTTTGCGATGGAGGGACTGACCATAACCCATCAAAGTCTTGTTTCTGTCCACGAATTAGGTTGAGATTATCGGGTTGATCAGGTGGATAAGACTCCAGAAATTCTCCTCCGAATCCATCTCTCTCGCCTCTCATCTACTTCTCATGTCCTACATTTTTCCCAAGTGAAACTTATTTATTCTCACTATGTTTCTTTTAACCACAGCCTCACTTTTAGGCCGTCGTCTTTGAACATATGGGCTTCCCTGGTGGCTCAGATGGTAAAGAATCTGCCTGCAGTGTAGGAGACCCAGGTTCGATCCCTGGGTCAGAAAGATCCCTTGGAGAAGGAAATGGCAAACCACTCCAGTATTCCTGCCTGGAGAACCCCATGGACAGAGGAACCTGGAGGGCTATAGTCCATGGGGTCAAAAGAGTCGGACACAACTGAGTAACAGCTAGATTCCCTTTCTCTCAGTAGGTTTAAAGCAATTTCCCCTCATTCTTGTAAAATCCAGATTGGACCTTAATATATGGTCTCACAGTAAGTGAGATTTTGACTGAATGGTGTTTCCAGGAGCATTTTTCCCCTTGGACTCAGAAATCACGGACAAAAAGGAGGAGTGGATACTCCAGCCATTTCTGGTGATTGAGGAAGAATAAAATAGTTGTCTGATCACTTGGTTTAGGACCAGTCAGCTTGCGCCCATTTCCACGGACCCCTGTGTCTGGTTTGAAGTCTTGGCTTCTTCTTGGCTGGCCTCCTTCTTTTTGATGGGCGAGTACTGGGCAACGACTCTGCTTCTGGATTCTCCATCGCCCTGTGGTCCTGCTCTTTGCCCCTTGCCCGGTGGTCATGGATAGGCCAGAGGTAATCTAACTTCTGTGCTTATGTCACTTAGATCAGTTAAACTTTAAAGGGTGATTTCTCCAAAAGATGTTGAAAGCTGCTTTAAGGCGAGTGGCCTCATTACAAGTACTAAGCTGCTGCTTCTCATCAAATCTCTTCAAGGAGCATTTGTAACCCTTCAAAACATATTCAGATTGTCACACTGAACTGGAAGATCACCTGTTAGAAAAACAGCCCATCACAATGCCCGTCTCTTTTATAAAGTCAAACCTTGTATCCAGATTGTGACTCGGTGAGAAATGATCATTCTTTGTGTCGCAGTCTGTGACTTAAACCTTTGCATTTGTCCTTTATGAACTCCGGGCAGGAAGGGCATGAGAACTCCTTAAACTCCATTGAGAGTAGCTTAACACTTCCATAGTTTTCTTAGTTGGGGGATAGGCTAGTTTCTTCTTGGTTGATTTCTGCAAAATAATGGAAATATTTGCAAAATACATTGTAATGAAGAAGAAAAGCTTTGCTTTGTCATAAATATTGAATTTATAGAAAATGAGTTTAGGTAGAGCTAACATAAGATAAAATAATAAGAAAACGGGGGCAAATGTTTATCTGAACTCTAAGGGAAAAGACTTTCTAAAGTATCAATAATAAGCAATGGGAGGAATCACAAAGGGAAAGACTGGCAAATTTGCTTGTATGAGACTTTAAAAATCTTTATATATCTTGATGCATTAAAAGCTCCACTGACAAAGTTTTTAAAAAACTATCTACAATAAGTCTAATGATGAAAAATTACTCTTCTTAATATATAAAGAACTCATGCAAATCAATAATTGGAACCTATAGTCAATCAGACTACCTATTGATATATAAACAAGAAAAGAGGAAATTAAAATGTCTGATAAAAAATAATAACCATGTTGGTAATCAAAATAGTGCAGAAATTTGAAAATGAAACTAGTATCAAAGAATGAAAAGAAATATCAATTACTGGTAGGTAGGCATTTGTATGTATCGCTGGTAGAGCTGTGACTGATACGGCTGTTTTGAAAGAAAGGTTAGCCTCACGCAACAGGAACTTTCTAACTGGTTCTACTTTATTTCATTGTGGTCTTTTCATGCTTGCAGAAAATTAGAAAGAAGCAAGTATATTATTATGGGTAATAAGATATATCATGATACAGTCATTAGATGATGCTCATGGGCAACTAAAAATAAACTATTTGTTCTTGGCTGCACTGAGTCTTCGTTGCTGTTCACAGGCTTGTCTGTAGTTGTGAGCAGGGGCTACTCTTTGTCGTGGTGGGCGGGCTTCCCCTTGCAGTGACTTCTTGCTGCGGAGCAGGGGCTCCGGGCACACGGGCTCAGTAGTCGTGGTGCTCAGGCTTAGTTGTTCTGCAGCATGTGGGATCTTCCCAGACCAGGGATTGAAACCGCACCCCCTGCATTGGGAGGTGGTTTCCTATTCACTGCACCCCCAGGGAAGTCCTCATGGACAACTTTAACATTAAAGGAAAACACTGGGGTTAATTGTAAGAAAGAAGAATACAAAATGATACATTCATTAGGCCCAAATTGAAAAATTCTGTCCAGGTTCAAAAATTGTGTAAAGGTACATCAAAACATGGGAGGATTGTTTCTAGATCTTATTCTTTGTATTTTTTTGTATCTCCACTCTTGTAAGTATTTAAAGTACTATTTATAGTAGCTAAACAGAGATCCAGTTTTCTTGCCTGGAGAATCCCAGGGACGGTGGAGCCTGATGGGCTGCCATCTATAGGGTCACACAGAGTTGGACACGACTGAAGTGACTTAGCAGCAGCAGCAGCAGGGAGAATATAGGAGAAGGCAATGGCAACCCACTCCAGTACTCTTGCCTGGAGAATCCCATGGACAGAGGAGCCTGGTAGACTACAGTCCATGTGGTCTCAAAAAGTCGGGCACGACTGAGCGACTTCACTTTCACTTTTCACTTTCATGCATTGGAGAAGGAAATGGCAACCCACTCCAGTGTTCTTGCCTGGAGAATCCCAGGGACAGAGGAGCCTGGTGGGCTGCTGTCTATGGGGTTGCACAGAGTCTGACACAACTGAAGTGACTTAGCAGCAAACAGAGATCCCAAGTTACTTTTTTACCTGTCAGTTCAAACCTTTATAGTTGAGCTTCAATTATCCCATTTTCACCACAGAAATTATTATATATATAAAATATGTATATAAAATTACTCTATATTAATAGTACATATCACATATTTATAATAGTATATATATGTTATAACTTGTGAACATGTTAGTATATTAATGTTACTATATTAATACTGATTTGCATATTATATTAGTAATTATGTATCATAGGTTGATACCATGTCATACAAACATATACATCTAGGTATGTATTTTAGTTTATGTAAAATAAATGAGTTCTGCCTACAACACAGACTGATTCTGGTTGACCTTGAACCTGAGTTGTCTCTGTGGGTCCCACTTTCTCCCCTTATAGTAACAGGCCACAAGCACAGTTTCCTTACCCTGGTGTTCAGGCCCTGAGGTTTCTGAAACCACTTAGGGGTCCCTGTATTTTAAGTAGCCAATCACATCTCTAGTGCAGGGGGGTCTTTTGGAGCATATCCTGGCGTCCTCTGTGACATGGTACCACTTTTATAAGGTGTTAACATTGCTGTGTGAACAGACATTGTCACCTGTAACTTCAGGGCTCAGATTAGCTAAACATGTTGCCTTTGTTAAAAAAAGAAAAAAAGAGTTGATCTCCCAGAAAGGACAAACACATGGGAGAATCAAAGGGTCCTTTCAGATGTGTAAACCTAATATCAGAGAATTTAGAGTCTCACCCAGCTCACAGGTGTCCTTGCTTTGATCACTAATTAAAATGTGACTTCTATCCGCAGTGTCACTGTCAAAGGACTTGACAAAACAAAGTGCGTCAGGTACCTGACAATTTCTGATAATGCCCTGAAAGACAGGTGTTCATTCCTGCAGAAGCTTTGAAGCTAAAAATAAAATAAGACAAAATTTAAATTAAAGGATGTTCCCAAGCACATAGTAATCACCCTAAGACACACACTTGAGGGTCTCTTTTGCTCCCAGATGATGGTGGAGGTGGTGGGGAGGGGATGGAAAGGAATGCAGAAAATGGGGTAAAGTAAAGCCTTGTAAGTCATTCGAGATCAATCGTCAGAGACTGTGTCTCAACGCTGTCATTATCAGATTAATATTTGAGTTCCAATTTAAGCTGGAATTATTTGGATAACAGAAATCAAAAGGAACGTTTTTACAAACGATTTTGCCTCAGAGCAAGAGAAAGGTATCAGGGATAGGATTTTTGTGATTTTTTTACCACACCTCCCAAATTCCTGGGAGCTTCAAGAATCACAGACCTCCTCACCTTCACAGCTCTGCTTTATCTTCAGCTGAGGCTGGAAAAAACCAAATTCCTCCCGATTTCACATGAGTTTTCAGTGGACTATAAGCTTTTTGGCAAAATAATCTGCAGTGTATTTCTAATCATTGTGAAAGCCTGACTTATTTGACAGGTCATTCCTCATTGAAAATGAAGAGCTGCCTCCCTGGGGATAAAAGCAAACTTTTAACTGATTGCTTCTTTTTATTTCAGCATTTACCAGAGCCAAGGATCTCTACTGCAAGCTGGTTAATAAAGGGTCTGAACTTCTGATAGCCAACAAAGTAGAATAATTGGCAGCAAGTAGCAAATGAAAATGTTCAGTGAACCTCTGGTTCCATAGGTATTGCTGCAAGTGACATTATTCCATCCTTTTTTATGGCTAAGTCATATTCCACTATATATGTGTGTGTGTGTGTGTATATATATATATATATATATATATATATATATATATATATATATATATATATATATATATATATATATATATTTATATATATATATTTCAGGAAGCCCAGAATGCCTTGGAGAGTTTCAGGCAACAGAGCTTTGACTTATGTATGGTTGCAGCTCTATTCTTTGCTAAGTTCTGTGCTCTCCTGTTGATCTTTCTTAATAAAGTCAACCATAAGTTCAGTTCAGTCGCTCAGTCATGTCCGACTCTTTGCAACCCCATGAATCGCAGCATGCCAGGCCTTCCTGTCCATCACCAACTCCCAGAGTTCACTCAAACTCACATCCATCAAGTCAGTGATGCCATCCAGCCATCTCATCCTCTGTCGTCCCCTTCTCCTCCTGCCCCCAATCCCTCCCAGCATCAGGGTCTTTTCCAATGAATCAACTCTTCACATGAGGTGGCCAAAGTATGGAGTTTCAGCTTTAGCATCATTCCTTCCAAAGAACACCCAGGACTGATCTCCTTTAGAATGGACTGGTTGGATCTCCTTGCAGTCCAAGGGACTCTCAAGAGTCTTCTCCAACACCACAGTTCAAAACCATCAATTCTATGGCACTCAGCTTTCTTCACAGTCCAACTCTCACATCCATACATGACCACTGGAAAAACCATAGCCTTGACTAGATGGACCTTTGTTGGCAAAGTAATGTCTCTGCTTTTGAATATGCTATCTAGATTGGTCATAACTTTCCTTCCAAGGAGTAAGCGTCTTTTGATTTCATGGCTGCAATCAATCACCATCTGCAGTGATTTGGAAGCCCCCAAAAATAAAGTGTGACACTGTTTCCACTGTTTCCCCATCTATTCCCCATGAAGTGATGGGACCAGATGCCATGATCTTTGTTTTCTGAATGTTGAGCTTTAAGCCAACTTTTTCACTCTCCTTTTTCACTTTCTTCAAGAGGCTTTTTAGTTCCTCTTCACTTTCTGCCATAAGGATGGTGTCATCTGCATATCTGAGGTTATTGATATTTCTCCTTGTGCAATCTTGATTCCAGCTTGTGCTTCCTCCAGCCCAGCGTTTCTCATGATGTACTCTGCATAGAAGTTAAATAAGCAGGGTGACAATATACAGCCTTGACGTAGTCCTTTTCCTATTTGGAACCAGTCTGTTGTTCCATGTCCAGTTCTAACTGTTGCTTCCTGACCTGCATGTAGGTTTCTCAAGAGGCAGGTCAGGTGAATATCAATAATCAATTGTGGTGATACTATTGTTTGTTGTTGTTGTTTAGTTGCTAAACTGTGTCCGACTCTTCTGCGATACCATGGACTGTAGCCTGCCAGTCTCCTCTGTCCATGAGACTTTCCAGGAAGAATACTGGAGTGGGTTGCCATTTCCTTCTCCAAGGGATCTTCCTGATCCAGGGATCGAACCGGGGTCTCTTGCAAGGACAGGTGGAATCTTTACCATCTGAGCCACTTGGGAAGCCCAGTACTGTAAAGGTGGTGAGGAGAGAGTCACTGGTGAAATGTGGGAACTGAGTTCACCGGTGGGTCCAGCTTATGGGAAATTCAGTCCAACGTTGTTGGTTTCAGGATTCCAGTTTCTGGCAGCAGCTGTGTTGGAAAATTTAGGATCATGAAGTCTTGATGAAGCATCTGGAATTGTGGAGATCAACCTTACAGGATGGACCTTCTCATCACACAGGGGAAGGAATCTGGGTTCTGTGCAGCAGGAGACCCACAAGGCCACGTGACCGGATGATTCTGCGGTCAGTGTGATTTGTTCAGTGTTTTCTCTTTGCTTCTTTTCCTTTTGTCTTCTCTACTTTCCTGTTTTGTTTCTTGTAGGAAAGGCAACTCAGCGTGCTGGGCTCTTCCACCTGGCAGCTTCTGTCTCTCTGCCTGAGGTGTTCCTTGTGGCAGGATGCACTGCTGTTCCCACTAACACCAGCAGCTCGAGATTTGAATGGCTGGAGAGGCAGCGATGGGATGGTTAGATAGCATCACCAACTCAGTGGACATGCATTTGAGCAAACTCCGGGAGATGGTGAAGGACAGGGAAGCCTGGCATGCTACAGTTCATAGGGTAGCGAAGAGTTGGACGTGACTGAGCAACTGAACAACAACCAGCTTGAATGCCTCTGGACTGATCATCAGAAAATGGTCTCCTGAAATCTATTTCAGTTTGGGGATGAAAATATACAACAATACACTTATTTTATGGAGGCTTCCCAAATTCAAATTAGATTTTTTTTATAAGTTTGGATTTAGTTTTTTAAAAAAGAAAGCCTTCAATTGTGATCACGGTAAATACAGCAAACCCATAGCAATGGCTGATCGAACTCTTTATGTTATATCTGATTTGTTTTGGGGAGGTGCTCTTGAAGAAAAGAGATGGGAAGGGTTGAAGCGTGTTAGCTCTTCAAGAAATCATTTTATATCATGGGCATTTTGTTTAAAACCACAGGGATTTTTTAAAGGACAAAACATAGCTTTTTACTTGATTATCTGTCTCCATGTCATGTTATAAATTAGAAATATTAGGTTGGCCAAAAAGCTTGTTCCCGTTATCCTATAAGATGTTATGGAAAACCCAAACAAACTTTTTGGCCAACACAATAAATGCCCTTGTTACTCATTCAATAAATATTTATGAAACACTATGTGTTCAAGGTTCTCTGGGAAGTGCTGACACGACAGGACAGAGTCTCCACTCGAGTAGAAGGCTGCCAGGCCGCAATGGTCAGCCAGCCTCTATTTTCAGGGCCAGGCTCCAGAGTCGCTCAGAGCAGAGGAGTCATCACTAAACCCATGTTCAGGGCTGCTGGGCACTGGGCAGGGCCAGGACACGGCCCTAGAGGCTTGTTAACAGGGAACCCTGCCTCGTCTGGGGGTCGAGAAAGAATCGTTTGAGCTGATTTTGGAAGCGAGAGTCATAGTCAGAGGGAGGGAGTTCCAGACAGAGGGAAGGCTTGTGCCAGGCTGTGGGGGAGTGGGAGGGGACCCAGGAAACATGAGACTGGTCTG
This sequence comes from Bos mutus, assembly GCF_027580195.1. Lineage (NCBI taxonomy): Eukaryota > Metazoa > Chordata > Mammalia > Artiodactyla > Bovidae > Bos > Bos mutus. The sequence continues at coordinate 35,009,929 of NC_091628.1, read as the reverse complement.
CCAGGCCAAGCGAGGGGGGAGTTGCTGGGTGACCTTGGGGCCAGTGCAAAGCCCCCAGGAGCACCTGCAGCCTCAACGTCAGCTAGTTCAGCGAGCACCTCCGAGGCAGACACTCCCCCAAGCCCAAATGCAAGTCCAAACCTGTGAATGCCGGGGACCTGGAGTCAGACCCCCATGCTGTAAGGTCTCCGCCTACCTACCCAAGTCACATCTGTGCTAAGCCAACGTGCCAGCTCTGGCTCAGGCTCCCAGGGTTTCCAGGCTCTTTAAGATGGTCTACATTTCAGTCATTCTCTGACCCCGCCTCAGTTCTTTCAGCACCAGGCGTTTTTAAATTGCTTAGGCTTTTGCATTCGGGATGGGAGAGAGTCCAGGAAATAGGCCCATCTCCTTTCAGGAAGTAGAAAAAATAATAGACCAACCTGGACATTGGTGTGTGACAGCAGACTTGTGAAAAGACTGAAAACATAGCTCAGAGTGGCAGACTTGTTTTGGGGACGCTTTTGCATAGTTGAGCAATAGGTCCCGCAGCAGAGCTGAGTTTAGTAACCATCTGTATTGGGCCAGTTTTTTGAAATGAAAGTTTGAGTTTATTTACAGAGACGATAACAATTTGGGGAAAAATCAGTGTGACAAGATTGTTCAGATGGAAACAGCCCAGCAGACCTCAGCATCTCGGGCAGATAGCATCTTGCTTTACCGGCCTCCCGTCCCGAGAAGAACAAATAAACAGCGCACATTCTCTGGGTCTTTGGGATTACATGCCGGGTATAATTAATATGTCTGTTGGATTTCCTGTGTGGGTGGCACCGTATTAGAGTTCAGAAAATGTTTCTTCCCACACTTTCAGTATCATCAGTCTTTGGATCCAAGGCTCTTGCACGCATCAGCCTTTGGTCCACGGTCTTGTTTTTTCAGTTTTAGGAAAACTGTTTGAAGCCTTGCTGAGCACATTTGGGATGAAATGGTCCACAGGTGTCTTCCTCGATTTTTCTAATCCACACATACCAGTGAGATTTGTAGTGTTTCGATGTTTATGACACGTCATGCTCTAGTCCTCCAAACTGGAGCTCTCTGGAGCAGACGACAGATGCTCACATTCTCATTTCTTTGTTTTTATTAGAGTTCACTTACAATATTGTGTTAGTTTCAGGTGTACACCATGGTCATTCAGTTATGAACATATATACATGAATATATATGAATGAGTTATGAATATACATATCCCTTTTCAGATTATTTTCTCTTATAGTTCATTACAAAATATTGAGTATAGTTCCTTACATTGTCTTTTAAACTTTGTACTTTCATGGAAATTTCTTTGATTCAAACCAAAGTACCCTTCAACCTCAGCTGAGGTCTGGTAGCACATTTTTCTGCTTGCCTTTCTTTGTAAAGGTTGGTTAGAAGTCATCAATTCTCGGGCTACAGCACAATGTGGTTATCACAAATGGGAAAAAATGTGATTACAAACTATTAAATGGGGCAAGATCAGATCAGATCAGATCAGATCAGTCGCTCAGTCCTGTCTGACTCTTTGCAACCCCATGAATCGCAGCACGCCAGGCCTCCCTGTCCATCACCAACTCCCGGATTTCACTCAGACTCACGTCCATCGAGTCAGTGATGCCATCCAGCCATCTCATCCTCTGTCGTCCCCTTCTCCTCCTGCCCTCAATCCCTCCCAGCATCAGTCTTTTCCAATGAGTCAGCTTTTCCCATGAGGTGGCCAAAGTACTGGAGTTTCAGCTTTAGCATCATTCCCTCCAAAGAAATCCCAGGGCTGATCTCCTTTAGAATGGACTGGTTGGATCTTCTTGCAGTCCAAGGGACTCTCAAGAATCTTCTCCAACACCACAGTTCAAAAGCATCAATTCTTCAGTGCTCAGCCTTCTTCACAGTCCAACTCTCACATCCATACATGACCACAGGGAAAACCATAGCCGTGACTAGATGAACCTTTGTTGGCAAAGTAATGTCTCTGCTTTTCAATATACTGTCTAGGTTGGTCATAACTTTCCTTCCAAGGAGTAAGCGTCTTTTAATTTCATGGCTGCAGTCACCATCTGCAGTGATTTTGGGGCAAAGTTACAGCTTAAATGGACAGATGAAGGAGGTAACCTGGAGGGCGAACGGAAAGAGCAGGCACTTAGGATCAGACCCGCTTACCTCCAATCCTGACTGCACTGTTACTACCACTGTACTGTTCTGAATCTCAGTTATTTAACTAGAAATTGGGTAATATACATAGGAAACGGCAAGCCACTTCAGTATTCTTGCCTGGAGAATCCCATGGACAGAGGAGCCTAGTGGACTACAGTCACTGGGGTCGCAAAGAGTCAGACACGACCAAGCAACTAAGCATGCACGCATGCTGGGCCCCAGGGCAAGGCTTCACTACTTTATCTTAATCCACTCTCTGAAGGTGACTGCTCTGAGGATGGGGATACCTAGGTATGCACGATGTCTGTTGTTATCATTAGTAAACATAACAGTAACTGCCATTTGTTAAGTGCCTAGTGCTAACCAGACAGGAATCAGGTAGGTTATTTGCATATTTATCGCTAATCCTCACAATTATTGTATGCTCAGTCTCTTGGTCACGTCTGACTTTTTGCAACCCCAGGGACAGTAGCCCGCCAGGCTCCTCTGTCCATGGAATTCTCTAGGCATGAGAGTGGAATGGGAGTGGGTTGCCATGTCCTTCTCCAGGGGATCTTCCTGACCCAGATATGGAACCCACATCTGCTGTGTCTCCTGCCCTGGCAGGCTGGTTCTTTACCTGAGCCACCTGGGAAGCCCTTGGGGCCCAGACTGGACTTCACATTAAATGAGAATTGGGGCTGGAGAGCTACTGCACTGAAAGCAAGCAAACTGTGGCCCCAGTAGAAAAACCCCACAGGAGGAGGTGCTTTGGATGGACTCTCGCCCTCACCTCCAGAGTGGGAGCGTGGGAGGAGGGCAGGGTGTGCATGGGACGGGTCAGTGCTAGGTCACGCCACTTCTGGAGTCACACGTGGCGAGGTGGGGCACTGAATGACTGGACGTTCTAGAGAGGTGGCCTGTGGTGGGCAAGCAACATGGGACTCAGGACCCCCCTCCCACCCCCACTTCCGAGATGAACCCATCTCCTTTCCCCACTATGTGTGCGGAGTCCTTCCTCACCTCTTGGGGCTGGGGATCAGATCAGTTAAGGCTATAGAGTCACCTTGAGATCTTTGAGTTTTAAACTAGTGAAGTCACTTCTTTCCTGCTCAGTTCAGTTCAGTTGCTGTCGTGTCTGACTCTTTGCGATCCCATGAATTGCAGCATGCCAGGCCTCCCTGTCCATCACCAACTCCTGGAGTTCACTCAAACTCATGTCCATCGAGTCAGTGATGCCATCCAGCCATCTCATCCTCTGTCATCCCTTTCTCCTCCTGCCCCCAATCCCTCCCAGCATCAGAGTCTTTTCCAGTGAGTCAAATCTTCGCATGAGGTGGCCAAAGTACTGGAGTTTCAGCTTTAGCATCAGTCCTTCCAAAAAACACCCAGGACTGATCTCCTTTAGAATGGACTGGTTGGATCTCCTTGCAGTCCAAGGGACTCTCAAGAGTCTTCTCCAACACCACAGTTCAAAAGCATCAATTCTTCGGTGCTCAGCTTTCTTCACAGTCCAACTCTCACATCCATACATGACCACAGGAAAAACCATAGCCTTGGCTAGATGGACCTTTGTTGGCTAAGTAATGTCTCTGCTTTTGAATATGCTATCTAGGCTGGTCATAACTTTCCTTTCAAGGAGTAAGCGTCTTTTAATTTCATGGCTGCAATCACTATCTGCAGTGATTTTGCAGCCCAAAAAAATAAAGTCTGACACTGTTTCCACTGTTTCCCCATCTATTTCCCATGTAGTGATGGGACCCGATGCCATGATCTTCGTTTTCTGAATGTTGAGCTTTAAGCCAACTTTTCCACTCTCCTCTTTCACTTTCATCAAGAGGCTTTCTAGTTCCTCTTCACTTTCTGCCATAAGGGTGATGTCATCTGCATATCTGAGGTTATTGATATTTCTCCTGGCAATCTTGATTACAGCTTGTGTTTCTTCCATCCCAGCATTTCTCATGATGTACTCTGCATAGAAGTTAAATAAGCAGGGTGACAATATACAGCCTTGACGTAGTCCTTTTCCTATTTGGAACCAGTCTGTTGTTCCATGTCCAGTTCTAACTGTTGCTTCCTGACCTGCATATAGGTTTCTCAAGAGGCAGGTCAGGTGGTCTGGTATTCCCATCTCTTGAAGAATTGTCCACAGTTTATTGTGATCCACACAGTCAAAGGCTTTGGCATAGCCAATAAAGCAGAAATAGATGTGTTTCTGGAACTCTCTTCCTTTTTCCATGATTCAGCGGATGTTGGCAATTTGATCTCTGGTTCCTCTGCCTTTTCTAAAACCAGCTTGAACATCTGGAAGTTCATGGTTTACGTATTGCTGAAGCCTGGCTTGGAGAATTTTGAGCATTACTTTACTAGCATGTGAGATTAGTGCAATTGTGTGGTAGTTTGAGCATTCTTTGGCATTGCCTTTCTTTGGGTTTGGAATGAAAACTGACCTTTTCCAGTCCTGTGGCCACTGCTGAGTTTTCCAAATTTGCTGGCATATTGAGTGTAGCACTTTCACAGCATCATCTTTCAGGATTTGAAATAGCTCCACTGGAATTCCATCACCTCCACTAGCTTTGTTCATAGTGATGCTTTCTAAGGCCCACTTGACTTCACATTCCAGGATGTCTGGCTATAGATGAGTGATCACACCATTGTGATTATCTTGGTCGTGAAGATCTTTTTTGTACAGTTCTTCTGTGTATTCTTGCCACCTCTTCTTGATATCTTCTGCTTCTGTTAGGTCCATACAATTTCTGTCCTTTATCGAGCCCATCTTTGCATGAAATGTCTTTCCTGTAGGGAGGGAATTAAATAAGTGGACAGTTTTCATCTTCCTGGAATCATTCAAAATAGAGGCTTGAGGCTTGACCACCCCTTCCATGGCATCTCACACTCCAATCAGTTGAGTGCATGACTGCTGGCCACATTTGTCATGCCCATCAGTCTAGATCAATCGTAAATCAAGCCCTATAATTTGAGTCCCTATGAACTCTAGCAGGGTCAATGTTTTACACGTCCCTGAAAGTGAAAGTGGAGAGTGAAAAAGTTGGCTTAATGCTCAACATTCAGAAAACGAAGATCATGGCATCTGGTCCCATCACTTCATGGGAAATAGATGGGGAAACAGTGGAAACAGTGTCAGACTTTATTTTTTTGGGCTCCAAAATCACGGCAGATGGTGACTGCAGCCATGAAATTAAAAGACGCTTACTCCTTGGAAGGAAAGTTATGTCCAACCTAGATAGCATATTCAAAAGCAGAGACATTACTTAGCCAACAAAGGTCTGTCTAGTCAAGGCTATGGTTTTCCCTGTGGTCATGTATGGATGTGAGAGTTGGACTGTGAAGAAGCCTGAGCGCCAAAGAATTGATGCTTTTGAACTGTGGTGTTGGAGAAGACTCTTGAGAGTCCCTTGGACTGCAAGAAGATCCAACCAGTCCATTCTAAAGGAGATCAGCCCTGGGATTTCTTTGGAGGGAATGATGCTAAAGCTGAAACTCCAGTACTTTGGCCACCTCATGCGAAGAACTGACTCATTGGAAAAGACCCTGATGCTGGGAGGGATTGAGGGCAGGAGGAGAAGGGGACGACAGAGGATGAGATGGCTGGATGGCATCACTGACTCAATGGACGTGAGTCTGAGTGAACTCTGGATGTTGGTGATGGACAGGGAGGCCTGGTGTGCTGGGATTCATGGGGTTGCAGAGAGTCGGACACGACTGAGCGACTGAACTGAACTGAACTGACTCCTAAATGTGTCAGAGGTTTAGGTCATTAGAACTCACTTTGGCATGCTTCCCTCTTTCCCTCCAGATACATACAAGACCATCTTCCATCTGCTTACATATCTGGTCATCACTGAGCATGTGGACAGGGCTCACCCACCAGGGCAGTTGTCTCACAAGACGGAGGTTGTGGGTTCTGTTTTCATACCTGATAGTGATTGTCTCCACTCCAGGAGTAGGCTGTAGCCAGAACCCGCCCCCTCCCCCACCATCCTGTGCAGCTGTCCTGTTTGTAGGTGAATCCTCTGCCAAGGTCAGGAGGAAGAGGGTCCCTTGAATTCAGATATTCTTTCAGCAAATAGACATTGAGCTCTATTAGTGTAGTGTTCGAGGTCTCTTTCCTTCTTTGGCTTAGAGATGAAGTCATCAATGTCGGTATCATTTTCACATGTAAAACCCACATATTATTTTTATTTTTACCTTGATTATTATTCATGAGACATGGCTTTGTTTCTAGCTTCTCATTGCCCTTAGAGGGTTACTGTAAAGAGGAAGATTTTGGGGCTGTTAGGGAAATCGAATAATGAGACGCCATGGAGCTCATTATAATGGTTGCTCAAACTTTCTCTTGTTTAAGAAACTCTGCTGTAGCTGGGTGGGCTTCTTAGGTGGCTTAGTGGTGAACAATCTGCCTGCCAGTGCAGGAGATGTGGGTTCGATTCCGGGGTCAGGACGATCCTCTGGAGGAGGGAATGGCAACCCACTCCAGTATACTTGCCTGGAGAATCCCATGGACAGAGGAGCCTGGTGGGCTACAGTCCATGGGGTGAAAAGAGTCGGACATGATTGAAGCGACCTAGCACGCACGCTGTAGCTGGGTGCTATTTTATTTTCATCATCTTCGGCCCTGGTTGGCTGTGTTGAAACAACGCCAGACCGAACATCGATACCAGGTGTGCGTCCTCCCAGAATTCAATATCACACCTGCAGGCAGAGTGTAAGATTACATCATGTGTCGTCCTGAGCCCCACAAATGACTCTAGACTTCATCTCAAATAACATTATAATTTACACTATGGAGACTTCAGGCTACGGAGCCCTGGCCAAATGAAAGTTTTTGCAGCCAAATACATCAAACCCAGTGTATTTTACTGTGCCGATGGGATTGTTTTTTCGAGAGAGTGGAACATAATTCAATCTATCAATGGCATTTCCAATCAGAAGTGCCTGTCCCTGAAAGGTGGGCGTATAAACATTTGGCTGTCAATTAAGAAGATGCCACAGAGGTTTGTGCTAGAAACCAAAGAAAAATGAAAGGACCCCAGCGCGCTGTGTGGATTTCATTAGAGCTCACAGAGGAAAGGAGGAACAATGAGAGGGTTTGTTTCTCCCAGAATGTCACAGCGATGAACCTGTGGACTTCAAGCTGGAGGATCCCTTCAGGCAGAAATGAAAAGCTGCCTGATGCAGATGTGTTCCCAGCCCCGGGTCACAACCTGCAGTCCTGTCCTCTTAGCTTTTGGGAATGTTGTGTGGCTGTTTCAACACCTAGTCACCTCTCTCGTCTCCCCCTTTGCACTTGGGTGCCTGCTGGGCTCTTCCTGCGGAGTGGATGTCGTCACCTGCTCACGCTTTGATCCACTGGCCGGAAAGCAGCTGCTCTGCCTGGTCCAGATACTATCGCAGATGGTTATATGAACAGAGGGAGGGACGTCTTCGTTCCCCGTCTCCCCGACTGATGCCTTCAAAGGCTGGGAGGAGCGTTCCACCTGGCTATTGGGTTTCTGTAACTCTTGGATTCATGCTACAATCCTCTTGTTTTCTGTGGAATTGCCCCAGCATTTTGAGTCTTTCAGAGAGGCTGATTTTATGCTTAAAACTAGTGGGCCATAATTTGCGATCTGGGTATGAGGGTGGGAGTGTCTGAGAGATCTTTACCTCCCCCCTCCCCCAGACAACTCCCTCTTCACCTGTCCTGATTTGCCAGCATTTCCACAATTCTTCAGGAACTCAGAGTCCTTGAAGTCCTGAAGTTTCCTGTGCGTATCACGTGCGTCCTAAGGATGTGGCGGGTAGGGGAGGAAGGGAGCTGTTTTTGGAGTCTATAGAGTTTTGTGACGAGGATCCGGGACAACTGGCGTATCCTGGATTCTCTGGGAGAAGGTTGTAGGAGAAGGTCTGAAAACAGCTGTGGGAGATGTGAGGAACCACCAGATGAACTTGATTCACGTCATAAATCTTTGTCCCAGGACCACAAGCCACTGGTTTCATCATTCAGTGACCTATAAATCAGATGGATGTGGAAATAGAGAGGAGGAGGGCTTTCTAGCTCCAGCTGAGGAAAGGGTGTCACCTGCCTTGTGGAGGCATCTTCTCATCTGGTCCTCATGGTCAGTTTTGATTTGAACTATGTTCTGTGACATGGTTTTTATGGACCCCACACAGGGGAAGAATATGTTTCAGGCAGCCTTGCTGTGGTCACAAATAGTCTCTAAGCCTCCATGTATGTGGTGATGGTTTAGTTGCTAAGTTGTGTCCAACTCTTTGTGACCCCATGGACTGTAGTCTGCCAGCTCCTCTGTCCATGGGATTTCCCAGGCACAAATACTGAAGTGGGTTACCATTTCCTTCTCCAGGGGATCTTCCTGACCCAGGAATCAAGCCCAGGTCTCCTGCATTGCAGACAGTCTCTTTTGCATTGCAGGTGGATTCCTTACTGACTGAGCCACCAGGGAAGCTCCCTGGTCTCCAATAATGTTGATTTCCTCTCGACATCTCCTGCTGGTGACCATGGTTGGCTGTGACTGCCATGGTTCAACTCGGGTCAGCTTGGCCTTGCATCAAATGTCTGGTTCTTGGACTTAGGCTGAAGGAACAGTATCCACCAGGACAAGCTATCCTTGTAGAGAAGGAAAGCACACGGAGGCTGGTGGAAAGCCTACACTTCTGCACCCAATCGTATTTGTACCCACGTTCTGAGTCCCATAAAGCCACAAGGCTGAGCTGTCCGATGGGGTAGGGAGAGATGTCCTGTCTCCTAGGAGGCAACACAAGCCACAGAACAGCGGCATGAAGGCCTTCTTTCAGGCAAGGGGATGAACATGAGGGGACAGTCACATGGTCGTCCCAGTGTGTCTATGCTCACAAGACTTCTTGCTCAGTTTTATAGAAATCCCGGGTACACTGAGCTTTAGTGAGTCAGAAGTGTTGGTGTGTCTAAAGCCAGTGCACTGGGTTTTTATCCGAAGCCATTTCTCATCTGCACGGAGTGCTCTTCAGTGTTTTCCAGGGCATCATTTGTCCTTCAGACTGATGTTTTCAAAGGTGAGTTTAACTGAGAGCTAAGCTGGACTGAAACAAAAAGGTTTTTCTTATATTTGGGTGTTCTCTGGAAAAAAAAAATTTTTTTCTATATTTAGGTGTTCTCCTCTTGAGTTTAAATTTTACTTCATTATTAAATACATGATGATAAAATGTTCATATTTTCCTCCAAGAGGACTCCATACACACAGTTATTAAATATCAACATTATTCACATGTACTGACAATAATATACATGGATTTTTTATCCCAAAGGCAAGTCTAGGGGACTTTAGCCTCCGTGTTCATCAGTCCCCTAACATCCTCTGTGGTTAGGTCATTAAAGAGTTCTTGGCACTTTACCTAAAGGCTTTGGGGTGTTAATCCTGCTTTCCTGGTCAGGTTCCAATGAGGGTCACACCATTCTGACTTCTTAAATCACTCCTGTAATCTTGTTCCCACAGGTGCTCTCTGCACTTTCGGTCCCACGTGCTTTCGCTCAGTGGCTTGCTGGCAGAGAGACTTGCCGTCTTCTGGGAGCAAGACGACGATCATTTACGAGCACTTCTAGGAACCCCTGAGCTGCAGTGGTGCTGGTGAGCTCTCACGAGTCCTCAGGAGTCTGGGTGAGTGCTCGCCCTGACGTGGACCCCAGACGGGACTCAGGTCACAGTCCCTCCTCCCCATGCTCTGCCTGGTGCTTTGTCCCTGGGGGAGCTCACCCCACGGAGGAGCCCCAGCGACAGTCTCCCACCCGGACCCTCCTCTGAAGCAAGGATGAGCTGGCTCTCAGGAGCCTTCCTGGGGTCCTCGCCGCAGGCTGCTCGGAGAAAACTCAAACAGTCTCTCTTGGAAAAACTGGAGATCTTGAAGAAGCAATTTTGGAGAACATTTGTTTCTGAATGTTTAAGGATGTATTTGATTATTTATATATTAATGTATGTCTCACTAATATAGCCTATTTAGAAAGATGTTTTTATGTGCATGTATCCTTAATGGTACAAACTTGAATCCTATTTTAATTCTTTTTAATAAAATGTGAAAGGACTTCCACAAAAATTTAAGCTTCTAATAGCCAAATGGATACTTCATGCCTGTGTGCACATTTGATCCCCTAGGAGTCACATTAGTTTTCAATGTTTTCGCCAAGTAGGGAAAACCACTAGACCATTCAGGTATGACCTAAATCAAATCCCTTATGATTATACAGTAGAAGTGAGAAATAGATTTAAGGGCCTAGATCTGATAGATAGAGTGCCTGATGAGCTATGGAATGTGGTTCATGACATTGTACAGGAGACAGGGATCAAGACCATCCCCATGGAAAAGAAATGCAAAAAAGCAAAATGGCTGTCTGGGGAGGCCTTACAAATAGCTGTGAAAAGAAGAGAAGCAAAAAGCAAAGGAGAAAAGGAAAGATATAAGCATCTGAATGCAGAGTTCCAAAGAATAGCAAGAAGAGATAAGAAAGCCTTCCTCAGCGATCAATGAAAAGAAATAGAGGAAAACAACAGAATGAGAAAGACTAGAGATCTCTTCAAGAAAATCAGAGATACCAAGGGGACGTTTCATGCAAAGATGGGCTCGATAAAGGACAGAAATTGTATGGACCTAACAGAAGCAGAAGATATCAAGAAGAGGTGGCAAGAATACACAGAAGAACTGTACAAAAAAGATCTTCACGACCAAGATAATCACAATGGTGTGATCACTCATCTATAGCCAGACATCCTGGAATGTGAAGTCAAGTGGGCCTTAGAAAGCATCACTATGAACAAAGCTAGTGGAGGTGATGGAATTCCAGTGGAGCTATTTCAAATCCTGAAAGATGATGCTGTGAAAGTGCTACACTCAATATGCCAGCAAATTTGGAAAACTCAGCAGTGGCCACAGGACTGGAAAAGGTCAGTTTTCATTCCAATCCCAAAGAAAGGCAGTGCCAAAGAATGCTCAAACTACTGCACAATTGCACTAATCTCACATGCTAGTAAAGTAATGCTCAAAATTCTCCAAGCCAGGCTTCAGCAATATGTGAACCGTGAACTTCCTGATGTTCAAGCTGGTTTTAGAAAAGGCAGAGGAACCAGAGATCAAATTGCCAACATCTTCTGGTTCATGGAAAAAGCAAGAGAGTTCCAGAAAAACATCTATTTCTGCTTTATTGGCTATGCCAAAGCCTTTGACTGTGTGGATCACAATAAACTGTGGACAATTCTTCAAGAGATGGGAATACCAGACCACCTGACCTGCCTCTTGAGAAATCTATATGCAGGTCAGGAAGCAACAGTTAGAACTGGACATGGAACAACAGACTGGTTCCAAATAGGAAAAGGAGTATGTCAAGGCTGTATATTGTCACCCTGCTTATTTAACTTCTATGCAGAGTACATCATGAGAAATGCTGGACTGGAAGAAACACACGCTGGAATCAAAATTGCCGGGAGAAATATCAATAACCTCAGATATGCAGATGACACCACCCTTACGGCAGAAAGTGAAGAGGAACTAAAAAGCCTCTTGATGAAAGTGAAAGAGGAGAGTGAAAAAGTTGGCTTAAAGCTCAACATTCAGAAAACGAAGATCATGGCATCGGGTCCCATCACTACATGGGAAATAGATGGGGAAACAGTGGAAACAGTGTCAGACTTTATTTTTGGGGGCTCCAAAATCACTGCAGATGGTGACTACAGCCATGAAATTAAAAGACACTTACTCCTTGAAAGGAAAGTTATGACCAGCCTAGATAGCATATTCAAAAGCAGAGACATTACTTTGTTCCTGTGGTCATGTATGGATGTGAGTTGGACTGTGAAGAAGGCTGAGCGCCGAAGAATTGATGCTTTTGAACTGTGGTGTTGGAGAAGACTCTTGAGAGTTCCTTGGACTGCAAGGAGGTCCAGCCAGTCCATTCTAAAGGAGATCAGCCCTGGGATTTCTTTGGAGGGAATGATGCTGAAGCTGAAACTCCAGTACTTTGGCCACCTCATGCAAAGAGCTGACTCATTGGAAAAGACCCTGATGCTGGGAGGGATTGGGGGCAGGAGGAGAAGGGGACGACAGAGGATGAGATGGCTGGATGGTGTCACTGACTCAATGGACGTGAGTCTGAGTGAACTCTGGGAGTTGGTGATGGACAGGGAGGCCTGGCGTGCTGCGATTCATGGGGTCGCAAAGGGTCGGACACGATTGAGCTACTGAACTGAACTGAACTGAACTGAATTAGTTTTTGCCCTATTGATTCCAGATTTGAAAGATTTTTGCCTCCTAAATGGAGTGTTGTCGTTGTTGTTCAGTCACTCAGTTGTGTCCAACTCTTTGAGACCCCCTGGACATCAGCATGCCAAGCTTCCTTGTCCTTCACTATGTCCCAGAGTTTGCTCAAACTCAACATCCATTGAGTCGGTGATGCCATGCAACCATCTCATCTTCTGTTGTCCCCTTCTCCTCCTGCCTTCAGTCTTTCCCAGCATTAAGGTCTTTTGCAATGAGTTGGCTGTTTGCATCAGGTGGCCAAAGTATTGGAGCTTCAGCTTCAGCATCAGTCCTTCCAATGACTATTCAGGGTTATTTTCCTTTCAGATTGACTGGTTTGATCTCCTTAATGCCTTTGAATTGTGGTGCTAGAGAAGACTCTTGAGAGTCTTTTGGACTGCAAGGAGATCAAACCCTTGGATAGCAAGGAATGTATTAGGTAATAATTAATTCACTGTCCTATTTTCTGTTTTTATCAGACACACATGTAGCCAATAATCACAATTATTATTATGGATCAACCAGAACCCACTACTGGACAGTGACCCCTTCAGCCCAGGGGCTCTGCAGAGGAGGGGAAGGCATCTCAGGTGGCTTCTCTGAGCTGGAGCAGCAGACACAGCTGTTGACCCATCTGTGACCCTAGAATCTGAGATTCCAGCTGGACACCTGGCTTCCCAGGTAAAAGCCACACCTTTCACATCCCTTCCGTCTTTCTGGCCCTGACTCTGGATCCCAGCAGGTGAGCATGAGCAGGAGGGGTGCAGGCAGCTCCCAGATGGAAGGAGCATGGCTTCTCCTCCTTTCTTTGCTCTTCCCGGGGTGGGAGGCTGGCGGGGAGCCCCCGTTGTGGAGGACACACTGAGTGACCCGATAGGGACAGTCTGGGTCCCAGGGCTCCTATGCAACAATCTGGTGAGGAAAAGCAGATGCAGACATGAGTTCAGGCGGGAGCGATGACCCAGAGACCCCAGGTTCTTCCCACCAGCCTTGGTGCTGCTGGCCTGGGCTGGTTCCCTGAGGGCTTCTGCCGTCCAGGGTAAGCCCTTGACTTTGGGGTCACTGTCACTGTCACCGCAGCCAGTCTGGACCTCATGGCATCCGAGGGCTCGGGTATTAGTGAGCAAGACCACTAAGCATTTGTATCATATGCATGTGTCTGAGTGAAAGTGATCAGCTGACTTAGCGGCAGAAGGACGAAGCCTCTAAACCCCATGGCTTCAGCCCCTTTCTCCCATGGCTCACCTTCCCTCCAGAAGGTGGGTCACAGGACTTGGGTCTGTCCTTGACCCTCATAGTCCAGGCATCTCTATGTATCAATACATCCTCTCATTTCCTCCTGGGCAGCTCAGACCAGGTCGTAGCATTCGACAGATGTTGCTAAGCTTGCAGAGCATTAGAAAGAATGATTTCTACAGTGAATAACGTATACCCGGCTCTCTGGTGGTTCTCTTCCCGCCCTTGGACGTCCCCTGCTTTCCCCAGTTCCCTGTGGGCGGAATCCCAGGCTTGCTTCTCCTTTTTTGAAGCCAGTGCATCCCCTTCCCCGCTGGAGCACCCCAGGCCACATTGAGGCTGAGACCCCAGGGGAGTTTGGGGTGTCATCCTGTCTAAAGCTGTGGGGAAGAGCCCAGTTCTATGCTCATCATCCTCTCTTTCCAGGCAGATGGGCATGTGGGGGGCTGACTCCCCCATAGAGAGAAGTGGTGTTATCCTCCCAGACCCACCCGGGGACAGTGAGGGGAATTGGACCATCTGCTCACCATTCTTGGATTTAACTTTTCCAGTTTCCCTGGTGGCTCAGACAGTAAAGAATCCACCTGCAATGTAGGAGATCCAGATTCAATCCCTGGGTTGGGAAGATTCCCTGGAGACGGGAATGGCAACCCACTCCAAAGTTCTTGCCTGGAGAATCCTGTGGACAGAGGAGCCTGGAGGGCTACAGTCCATGGGGTCACAAAGAGTCAGACATGACTGAGCAACTCACATTTCACAGATGAGTAAAAGAGGAGTCAGAATGTTTAAACAACTTATCCAAGATCACATGGCTTTCAGGTTTCAGAACCAGAATTTGAACCCACGAAGGGTCTCCAAATGCTGATCCAGACCTGCCCCGAACCAGCTGTCAGAACCTTCTGGGAGTTTGTTAAAACAGAGGTCAGTTCCTGATCCCACAAGGGGGCTTTAGGCAGTTTTGGGGTGAGTTTGCATTTTATTTTTCATCATCTCCCCAGGAAATTCCAGTGCACGGCCACGTTTGGGAACTACTGTTTGGTGCCTCCCAGGCCACGTCAGTCTAGAACTTTTTTACAGTCTTTTCCCTTTTGCCCACTTCCTCCCTGCCCACCACCCCCAACCTTCCCAACCCCCTTGACAAGCGAATGATTCCAAATGAGAGTGCTGTGTCACAGAGAAAAGTGACACTCAACACCTGTCCAGGTAGGGCTGGGAGCTTAGTTAGATGAGATCACTTAGTTAGAAAAGATCACTACTTACTGAGTGATACTCTGTGACCAGGCATTACAGGGAGGGACTGTGACAGAGCACAGTAAAGTACACCCCAGTTTGCCTGAGATGTCCATTAGGGAGGCCACATCACACATGGGAGATGATTCAAGGGTGACCAAACATGAGAGGGATTCTAAATTACAGCAACTGATGCTCCAGGAGCTAGACCCAGTGAGAAGTGCAAGGTTACAGGGAACAGGAGAAGCAGGGGAGGTCTCCTGAAGGAGACAATGCTTGGATTAAGTCAGGAAGGAGGAGTGGGTTTAGGAAAGGCAGACGCAGGTCTGAAACCTCCATGTGGTGGGAAGAGGTGAGCAAAGGCGCTTGTGTGCTGAGCCACGAGGGTGACGAGGATGCTGTTTGTAATCGGTACTTGTGGTGGTGGTTTACTCGCTCAGTCGTGTCCGACTCTTTGCCCCCATGGACTGTAGCCCCTCAGGTTCCTCTGTCCATGGGATTTCCCAGGCAAGAACACTGGAGTGGGTTGCCATTTTCTTCTCCAGGGGATCTTCCCAACCCAGGTATCAAACCTGGGTCTCCTGCATTGGCAGGTGAATTCTTTGTCATTGTGCCACCAAGGAAACCCAAATTCGGTACTTATTTCTTGAATTTGAGCAAACTCTGGGAGATAGTGGAAGATAGTTAAGCCTGGAGTGCTGCAGTCCAGTGGGTCACAAAGAGTCAGACACGACTTAGTGACTGAACAACTTGTTTCCTGAATTATTGAGGATATCAGTTGGAACATCTCATAGATAATGATCTGAAAGTGTGTCTGAGAGGGAGACTGGAGCAAGTTGAGGCCAGGGAGGGGTGAGGAGCATCTTTGGAGGATGCGGGCCTGGGGGGTGGGTGTCAGCTGCTAGGATGTGCTGGGGAGAGGGTAGGATGGGCAAGTGAGGGGACGGTCTCTGCTGGGGCACCCCGGCCACAGGGGACCATTGGCCATGACCCGCCCTTCCTACACTCAGAGCCTGAGGTCACATCCCCCTCCTGCCCCATGGGTCAGACTGGTTTGGGAAGCGAAACATTTATTCTCCCTTGAAAACAAACTTTACATCATTGATCTGCCGCTAAAAAATGTTTGTGCTGAATTCCTGCTTCTGAGCCAGTATGACTCAGATGGTGCACATTTCAAAATTCTCTCAACATCATTTCACATAAAAAAGAAATGTCTTACGTCGGGCCAACTCTGTTAAAAAGCAACAACCTCGTATCACTAATACATCGCTGGATTGATTCATGGTGTTCATCTTCAAAGACCTGGATAATCAACTCTGTTTGCAAATCCTTATTAACGCGGAGATAAATGTTATCATAAATTGAACTTTCCTATGATGAGCTAAATTTTTTGGTCTTTAGAGTTCATTTCCAGAATATTCGATAGCATGACTGTGAGGGCCGCATGGCACTTTCCCAGTTGGACACAGTCAGAGGGTTTTTTTTTGCCTCCTTTTCCTTTAAGCGAGATGATAAACACTTAATAAGAAGATGGAACTTGTGGAAAGTGGCCAGAAGAGAATAGCATTCTGCCGACGGAATTCCACTTCAGATGCCGGGCTGGAGAGAAACCCTCCTCTCCGCTCCTTCGCCTTCAGAGGATGGCTTTAAAAACTGTGAAAACAGAGAAAGCCCAGTGTGTGGTCTTTGGCAATTTCGTAACAGTCTGTGCAGGAGATGGAGGGGGGAGGTTTGCTGGAAAAAATGATTAGCTTTTTCTTTACGATGACAGAAAACAGTTGCAATTCAAGGATGCCAAAGGCTCTGCGGCCCTCCCCTTTGGCAAATTGTTAGGTAATCGCTGCTCCCAGGTGGTGCTTTCAATAAAGGCCCTGGAAAGTCACACCCCAGAGATACCCTGGGGCAGAGCCCCCGTCAGCCAGCCAGGGGAGACAGCGCAGGTAGTGGAGCAGGGCGAGAGGGAGAGATGCTGGGCTTTCCTTCAGGGCAAGACGCTCCCAGCTTCCTGGAGAGCCTCCACGGGCCTCTGTCCTGGACTAACAAGCCTGAAGACTGCTCCAGGATGCCTCTCAGATCCCAGGGTGATTGTCCTCATTGTTTGACCTAAGACATCCCAGGAAGCATCAGGCCCATGTTCCCTGGGCTCCGTCTCCATACGCAGCCTCAGAACAAACAGGGCTAATTAACTCACTGTGGTTCAGTCGCTCAGTCATGTCTGACTCTGTGTGACCCCATGGACTGTAGCCCACCAGGCTCCTCTGTCCATCAGATTCTCCAAGAATCCTGGAGAGGGCTGTCATGCCCTTCTCCAGGGGATCTTCCCATCCCAGGGATCAAACCCAGGACTTGAAAGGGCAGATTTAACAGTTGCTTATCAGGGAGGAACAAGAAGGTAGCAGGTTCCCCCTCAAGGGACACATAAGACAATGTCTTTAAGCTCTTCTGCAGAACTGAAACCCCCACTGATTGTAAGATGTCAGTGTTCTTCATTCTAGAGAAGGTCACAGTGTGATAACTGAGAAGCTCATCAGGGACCACCTGAGGCCAGATTAAAGGTCTGCAGGCCCTGGTCTTATCGCACCTAGGTTCTTGAGCCTCTCTATAAAATTCCTCACCAAATCCCCTGGGGTTGCAACACATAGTTTTTCGATGCAGGAGTCTGCTGTGCCCCACTTTGCCAGGCAAATGTTGTTGTTGAGTCACTCAGTATTGTGAGACTCTGCAACCCCATGGACCCCAGCATGCCAGGCTTCCCTGTCCTTCATCTCCCGGAGCTTGCTCAAACTCTTGTCCGTTGAGTCGGTGATACCATCCAATCATCTCATCCTCTCTCATCCCCTTCTCCCACCTTCAATCTTTCCCAGCATCAGGGTCTTTTCCAATGAGTCAGTTCTTCGCATCAGGTGGCCAAAGTATTGGAGCTTTAGCTTCAGCATCCTTTCCTACCTCACCTGGAACTCTGACTCTGAGATTTGCTTTGGTGCCAGTGCACAGAGGCTGAGCATTCAGCATCACCAGCAAGGCTGTGATGATTTTTGTTCTTTGATGCTTTGAGTTTTCTTGCCAGCCCTGACTTACTCTGGCCAGTGTTCCAGTAATGGACAAGTTCCTTAAGCCTCCACCTCAGATCGCCAGGCTCCTCGATGCAGGACCTTTAAGACGTGCCCCATAAGTGCAGCTGGGCAGGCCCCTCGCCGTCCCTGGTACTCAGGATCCAGGCCAGACAGGGATTAGGTGAATTCGACAGATCACATCAGCTTCCTCGTCCACCATCTTTTCTTGGAATAAAAATGCATTGAAAATAAGCATCAAAGGCAACTTGAGAAGTGAAAACTAGTAACAAAAGCTAAATGTGCCCTGAAGCGCGTGTCTGGAATCAGAAGGGGCCCCGGTCTGTGTGCTTTTGGGGGGATGGGAGGGGGAGGCTGGTTTATAGATTGACTGCTGGGCCTGGGCTCACGCACCACAGCTTTTTAAAAAATCACCAGTTTTTAAAATAATTCTCTTGACTATTTCTCCCTGTTGGCATCACTGCTCCTCCATGCACCCCCCAGGGCTCTGAGGACCCCTCCTGCAAAGCCAGAGATCAGTATACATGACACAGTGAGGGGCGATCCTACCAGAGTGGGGAGGGCAGCAAGCGGAGACAGCTGTGAGGGATGCAGCAGAGCCCGAGGTCGAACATGCGTGGGCCCCGCAGTGGGCCCCAGCGTGCTCCCTGTATCGTGGCTGCACACCTCGCTGCTTAATGATATCATTTTAAATATCTCATTACAGAGAATGTCCAAGCATCATCCCACTAGAGGGAGTGGCCAACAGACGCCTGTGCACTATCGCCCAGCTTTTTTTGGTCAAAAGTGAACTGGTGGCCGATCTCATTATTTTACGTATTCCCAGACAAATACTTCTAACACTGGTGTTCCTTAAAGCTGATTCTATTCAGCAATGGTATGCTGGAGTGAATCCATCATAGCGAGAATTCTCAAAGAGCTTCTGCCTTTAAGCAAGGTTGTTGCAGATGGAGGCAGAGGAGCACAGAGAGAATGAATATTGGTAAATCAGGATTTTAATTAATTGCCTCATAAGAGGGACTTCCAAGCAATGTCATAGGGTTGAGTCAGAACTCGATGGAAAAATAAGATGGAGGAATACAGCTAACTCTGCAAAAATGGAACGTGATCTGAAAAAGAAAAGCGAAAACACGAGGGGGAGCACAAACTGAAAAAGGACAGAGGGACCAAGGTATGCATGATCATAGACAACGTTGTTCTTGTTCAGTTGCTCAGTCAGTTGCCTGACTCTCTGTGACCCCATGGACTGCAGCACGCCAGGCCTCCCTGTCCATCACCAACTCCCGGAGTTTACTCAAACTCATGTTCATTGAGTCAGTGATGCCATCCAACCAACTCATCCTCTGTCATCCCCTTCTCCTGCCTTCAATCTTTCCCAGTATCAGAGTCTTTTCCAGGTCACATGTTTGTGAGTAAATCAGTACTCACAATAGCGGGTCAAAATGAATCCTCTGGGACAATGGGTTTACGTCTCTGGGGCTGACAGCTGTAAACACTGAACATGTCTGTTTTCCGGAGGCAGGTGACAGCCCCCGACGTCAGCTCCAAAGGTAGGTATCCCCTAAACCTGGGGGTCTCCATGCAAGAGGGGGATCCAGTTTGAATGAATATTCTACTTCCAACTCCTTGGTTGTAGAATTATTTTTCAATTTCGTTTGAGCAGTGTTAACATTTTCAGAAAATCACATACATAGGAAGCATGTATGTATTCTCCTGGGCACTTTCACTCAATAATCAGGATGTATCTTTTTTCCCCAAGAGGGCATGTCCATAGTTGAATGGACACTGGTGTCTGCCTGGAGCCCGTCTATTCTGTGCAGGACGCTGGCAGGGCCAGGCATGCCGATTCTGTCATCTGCTGCAGTGGGCGGGGGGCTGGGCAGCTGCCAGACGGGCCGTGCAGCCCTGTCCTCGGCCCCTGGAGGAGGGGCAGCCCCGCGGCTGAGGTCCGTGGACTCAGGGCGCTGAAGGCTGTGTGCTGAGGGGCTATCAGGGATGCGGTAGATGGCAGGAGCCACCTCTGCAGAGGTCTCCTGATGCCGGAGTCCAGCTGTCACTGGTCACTTGGATCCTGGGCTATATCTCCCCTGCCTGGGCGCTCACAGCTACTCCAGCTGTCCCTGGTGCAGGTGGGTTAAAGTGTGTTTGTTCTGCTTGGCTCAGGGTGACCCATGGCTGATCCGGACAGCGGGAAGACCCAGGACCAGAGTGACCTTGATGGGGGTGCGGGAGCCAGGACCTTGCTCAGGTGTGATGGCTGAGATGGGACTGTGGGAGAGACCACTTAGGGTGGGGGTGAGAGGGCTGGTTTAAATGAGCCTGGTGGAAACAGAGGTGCTGGGGAGCTAGCAGGAGCCCCCGTGGTGGGCTGGGTGTGGGGTCCCAAGGGCCTGGGGACCCTCCAGAGAGCACAGGGGCCTGGTGAGCCGCATCTCAACCTGTGCCCTAGCGCCCATCCTGCCTCGGTCAGAGGGAGGCTCCGGGGGCTCAGGGCGCACTGGACCCTGGCTCTCCGGTTCCCAGCCCTGGCCGGTTCAGCCGTGGGAAGGACAGTCGGGACACCCGCCCCTGCCAGGCAGGGCTGCCCCCTCCTGCAGGAAGGAGAAAGGAGCCAGGCATGAGGGACCCATCGGGTTTGTGGGGCACGTTGGTGGGAACCTGGTGTTCACTTTGCAGACTCGCCCGCGTTGTGGCTGAAGCTAAAGGCCAAACGTGCGGGAAGGGCGGTCAGACTCGCCCTGGCTTCCTGGCAGCGGAAAGGGTTCGGGTTCGGCCTGGCTCCTGGTGACTGACGGGTGCTGGAAAGGACTCAGACATTCCCTCCACCTCAGCCAACGCCCACCCTGCAAGTTTGCTCGTCAGCATGCGGGAGTAGCTAGGGACGATGCTTTCTCTGCTGTTTTCTCTTTATTTCTTGCAAATGGTCTGAATGCTTTTATCCACGAATTGCCTTAATTTGACCATTTTTGGTGAGTTTGTATCCTTTTTTGCTTCACCATGAATTTTGAATTAATCTAAATCTGAGAACTGATTCCCCGGGACACTGGAGGTGTGATCCTTGACTTTGACCCTTGGGCCTTGACCCTTGGCCCGGAGACGAGAGGCTGAGAGCAAGGAGAAAGGACATCTCCTTTGAGGTTCGCTCTGATGTTGACCAGGTCTGCAAGATGACTCAGTGTCTCTCCTGTTTATAAAACTGACTTCGTAACTCCTGGGCCTGCTGCCTGTGACAGGATTTTATCCCCTCAGAAGAAATGACCTGTTGAAGTGTAGTATATGATTAAGCACTGCATAGCCTTTGATTTCTATTCATATGCCAAGTTTAGACATTTTTGGGGGCAGCTTTCTGAAAGAAAGAATCCGGTGTTCACAATCTCTGGGGCTCAACCAGTGCATGGTGACCACACAGCTACTTTCCCTGAAAACACAAGTCCTTCCCTTGTGCTGGCTCTCATTGTTCTCAGCAACTGAATTTGTAGGTGATTGTTCAGCTCTGCTCTCTTTCTCTCTTTTTTTTCGGTCCTGTCCCATCAGATACGCATTCCAAGAAATTACCTTAAGATCTGTTTGACCGTGAAAGCGGCATTCCCAGCTGTGCTCCAATCGCCTGGATAAAAGAGGCGAGAACATCCTGGGTGCTGATCACCTTTCAAAGCGGGCGTGTGGGGAGTGAGCCCACGTCCTCAGCCCTCACCGCCACCGACCATTGTTGGAAACAAGTCATGATGTCTTAGGAGATGCTGTTCGTGCCAGAGAGCTCCGAAAGTTTTCCCAACTGCACACATAAACAGGAATTACTTTCCCCGCCTTGAAATGTGGCTACCACGCAGAGGAGATGGGGCAGCTATTTAATAATGCAGAGCAACTGAAAAAAATAAATAGTGACGTACAGAAGTGTTCCACTGGGTGTGTGGGAGGGTGCAAGTGAGGGGCAAGCTCTCGTCTGATCAACATCACCTGGGCTGGGCTGGGCAGGGCTCTGAGGGCCTTGGTTTTGTGTCTCCCAGGAAAGCCAGCCCCCCTCTTCAGCACTGGCTCCTGGTCATCTGCTAAGTTGGCTGATTGCAGGGCCACCGACTCATGGGCCGTCCTTAGAAGCGGGATTGGCCCTCCACGCTGGCTGTTGGAGGGTGCTAGCCCCAGGAAGAGGCGGCCTCGCTCAAGGAGCGGCGACCTGATTCTGCAAGGACTTTTGCAGCTGGGTGCGGCCCTGGGTGGACGGGAAGAAAACGCAGTCCAGGGCTTCCTGGTCCCTGTACAGTGTGTTCTCCAACCTCAGAGACACGGACAGAAGTCCATCAGCTTGGCGTCTACACTGTTCTTACATTGATCTTCTCACAAGGGCCACGGTATCTCCAACAAGACCCAGAAAGTGTCTCTTTTTTTGGACCACAATTTCATTAGCAAAAATAGCTTCTGCCTAGGCCAAAGAAGGACTCAGTTTAAAAGCAGAGCCATCTTCTCTGGGTAGATTTCAGTTTAGGGAAAAAGTAAAGCTGATGACTGCTGTTCTCTCTCAGGCTTCTGTTTCCCAGAGAAGTCAACTGTTTTCACTGCTAAAAGAGAGGTGCCCACAAAATATACAACCCACCAGAACCCCTGGGGCGGGGGTAGAGGGCAGTGCCTGCAGGGAGCTACTGCTGTAAACTCAGGCCTCAGAGAAGAGGAAAGATCTCAATAATCTAGGTATACAAGTTAAGGAGGGCTTCCCTGGTGGCTCAGATGGTAGTCTTCCTGCAATGCAGGAGACCCGGGTTTAATCCCTGGGTTGGGAAGATCTCCTGGGGAAGGAACGGTCAACACTCCAGTATTCCTGCCTGGAAAATCCCATGAACAGAGGAGCCTGGCGGGCTGTAGTCCATGAGATCGCAAGAGTCAGACATGACTTGGCAACTAAACCACCACCACAACTTAAGGAACTAAAGAAGAGAAAATTAGACCCAGAGCGGGCAGGCGGAAGGAAGGAAGATTAGAGTGGAGATGAATCCAGTAGAGACGAGACAAACAACAGGGAAAAAACAAAAGAGGATTCTCTGGAAAGACCAGTGCAATTCACAGACCTTTAGCCGGATTGACAGAAAGAGGGGGCTCAGAGGTGTCTGGGGGACTCAGGGGTCTCTTGGGGGCTCAGCGATGTCTGGGGAGGAGGTCTTGGGGTATCCACAGCGCTCGTTCTTCTGTGTTAGGGGTGGATGGTGCTGGCTGGTCTCTGCCTCGCCTGGACCCTGAGCCTTTGCAGGGTTGTCCTAGTAAATGTGGGGTCATGGAGGGTCTGAGGCCACCCCTGGGAGGGTTATAATGCAGGTCAAATAAAACAGTGCATTTTCCACACCTGAGTCTTTCTTCTAGGAACAAAATCGGGAACCATAGTCATCCAAGGAAACCTTGAGGCTGGGCTGAGTGGGGAGGGAAGAGGTGGGGTGTGCCTAGTTGGGCTGAGAAGGGCAGGTGGTGGGGATGCTGGTCTAAATGCAGCCACTCCCTGCGTTGGCTGGTGACTCCAAGGCCCTTTCTGCCCTGGTCACTCCTCAAGCCCGGCATTCCATCTCCTCCAAGTTCAAGGTCAGGGCTGCTGCTGCAGTTCTCCTTGGAGACAGCTCTGATTCTCCACGGAAGGTTCCACTTTCCCAACTGGGCCCAGATCAAATATTGACTTTGCTAATTTTAAGTCATTTCGCCATAGACAGTGGTGCTTTACGAGGACATGAAGACATGCTCGGGCGGTGACCACTGGAGGACGCCTGGAATCCAGAAGCACAATCCCTGGAGGGACCCTGGAGGTGTGCTGGGCTTCCAAGGGCCTGGTCCTTGGCTCAGAGCATGTGAAAATGACCCTCACACCCCGTCAGTGCCTCTGAGCTCTGGAGTCAGGACATGCTGAGCCGCTGATGAAATCAGTGCTCTTTCTCAGCCCAGAGTCGGGGTGCAGGCTGCAGGTTTGGAGCCTGTGGAGCTGGTGGGCTGGGTGGAAAGGCCTGGGCTGGCCCTCTGTCCTCCCCATCCATCCCCTAGAGTCCTGACCCCACAGTGGACAGGCGGCGATGGCCACGCGTGCCCACCATAACTCTTGGCAGACATTCTGGTACATACCACCCAAGACACACTGCTGTCCCGTAGAACTAGTCTAGGCCTCACAGGTGGCTTGTATGACCAGTGCTTTTCTTCTGTTATGTGCCACATGCTTTCATGACTTCAGCTCCTGGGAAGTCATCGTGGCTAGCCCGGCATCCTGTTAGGAGGGTGGGGGCATCCTGGGAGGAAGTGAGAACAGATGGGGGTCTGCAGAAGGAGCGTGAACTTGAGTGTTTCTCGGTTCATGTTGCTCAGCATGTCCCCATAAGGAGCAAACCCGCCAGGCTGCCAGGCCTGTTGAGTTTCCCCTGCCCTTGGTTGTTGGTAGGCTCTGTGTGGGGGTCGCGGGCCCCCTTCCCTCCTCTGCTCACCTGCCGAGGGCCAGGCTTCCGCCCTGCTTCCTTGAACCTGGGGTTGCATGAAGGTGGTGTTGCTATAAACAGGGAGAAAGGACTTGGCCTCTTCCTCGTGCTTTTTTAGCAGCCCTGTCTCTCCCCTGTAATTTCCCTTCTCCATTTAGACAGCGCTGCAGCCACAGAAAGCCATGCTGGCCAGGCCAGCTGACCCGGACCCCAGCCAGGCAGAAGCCTCCTGGCGTTTTGCGAAGATATCACCTCACCCCACAAATGTCGCCTTCTGTGAAGGGCCAGGCTGTCTGACACACAAGATGGGCCGAGTGGGACTGGCACGCGGGTGCGAAGACTGGAGCTGGTCCACCGCCTGCTCGTCCTCAGACGACGTGGAACTGCGGGTGGGATGAGGCGGCCAGGCTCTAAATTTACCCCCGCCTGCCGGAGTGACCCTGGCAGCCCGAGGGCACACTGGCCTCCTGATAAGGAGGTAGCTCCTTACCTTGGTGGTTTGCCTTTTGACGTCAGACCAGGTAGAGGCAGCTTCCGGTCTGTCATGGGTGAGGTTGGGTTGTGCCCTCCTGCCTGGCCCTCGGGGTCCAGCACCACACTGTCCCCAGGAAAGAGGACAGCTATCCTACCGCATGCTCTCTGGGTCGACTTCCCGGTCGTTAAGGAGGGGACAGCTGTGATCGAGGGCATCTTTGTCTGGTAGTCAGCAGTGGGGACAGAGTTCTCTCTTATTTTCCTGAATTCCAAGTTATCCTGCTCAGAATGAAAAAGGCACATGGACCCCAAAGGGCTCAAATGGTGGTGCAGTTTGCCTGACTCCCTGGGGCTGGAAGGGCCCACAGAAGAGACAGATAAGAACCATGAAAATCCATTTGGCCTTCCCAGGGGTGGGTTCTGTGGGCTGTCACACGTATAGACCCTCCCCAGGGGTGACACCAAGCATGATGAAAACCAGCCTGATGGCCTCACTGACGAGGCAGAGTCTGGCTCCCTGAGCACTGATGCCACTGTGCACACCAAGGACAGTGACACGGTGGCATCAGTCACCAGATTCAGTTCCAAAGTGCCCCCGAAGCCCTGCAGCTGCCTTGGGATGGACTAGGAGTTCTGTGTTCAGACGGTCGCTCTCGGGCCAACACTGATCAAGGCCTCAGCGTTAATGAAGTAAGCCCACGGTATGTGCCTCACGTGTTTATTGTGGAAATAAAGTCTGACACTGAGCACTTCACAAATAGAGGTTGCTGCTATGTCATCCCACATTCTTCAGATCAGAATGCAGTAACTAAATGGTTCATTTTTCAGTTAGTTTTCATATTGTTATGTTGATGAGACCGCACGGTTTGAGACGTACCTGTCTTGTTTCCATCACTGATAGGATAACAAACAATTGCAGGTGTAAGGTTGAGGGTCGCTGGGTCAAATACAGGATACCCAATGATTCTGATTTTCAGATAAAGAACAGAACACTGTTTAGTATAATTCTGTCCCAAAGATTGCATGGGATATATTTATACTGAGGAGATATCCATCGTGTATCTGCAGTTCAACTGGATTGTTTTTGCTAAAGATGGCAACTCCAGCCAGGGTAGAAGAGCAGAGGTCAGTTTTGGAGGGAATGACGTAGCTTAGGCAGGCATGCCGCTCAACACAGGGACCATTCCAGCTCCAGAGCTCAGGTACAGCCCTGGAGGACTGAGCCTGAGAGGAACCTGCAAGCCCAACCTGGGAGCTTCTACCCTGCTGGACTCTCTGTGCTATCTTCTCCGAGTGTTGTTCAGTTGCTCAGTCATGTCCAACTCTTCATGACCCCACGGACTGCAGCATGCCAGGCTTCCCTGTCCTTCACCATCTCCGGAGTTTGCTCCAACTCATGTCCATTGAGTCAGTGATGCCATCCAACCATCTCATCCTCTGTTGCCCGCTTCTCCTCTTGCCGTCAATCTTTCCCAGGTAATCTGATTTTATTTGTAACTAAACAGTCTGAACCAGGCAGGAGTTGCAGAGGCTGTACATGACTGGCTTCCATGAGGTCTGGATAAAAACACCCAAACCTCGTGGGCCTGCTGAGGATAGCAAGTCAAATGGAAGAGTCAGGGCCGTGACGTGTCGGACTCTTTATGACCCTGTGGACTGTAGTCTGCCATGCTCCTCTGTCCATGGAGTTTTCCAGGCAAGAATATTGGAAAATTCCTACTCCAGGGGATCTTCCTGATCCAGGGATCAAACCTGCATCTCTTGCGTCTCTTCTTTGGTAGGCAGGTTCTTTACCACTGCAGCACCTGGGAAGCCCTCTCAAATCATGGGCTTATTTTAAAACACAAAGGACTATAAATTATAGTTTCTTGTACACAGTGAACTGACATTTAAAAATCTTCAGATAGTGTCCTTCCGATGAACTCAGAACAATGTCCTTTTTCTCTCCTCATGTGGGGTCCACAGAGCAAATATCACTTTTATTTCACAGTTGGGGAAACTTGCCCGAAGCCAGCAGCTTCCTCTGTCCTGTATTGGTGGCTCCGTGTCAGGATCAGGGTTTCTAGCCTGGTGGTCAGTCCCAGCGGGGTCTGCGGTTTCCCTGAGAGTTAAGTTATGTTTTACTTGGGAAGAGGTTCAAGTTCCCCAATTCCATGTGATTTTAGAAATTTAGACCAAAGAGCTTACCCGGCCATTCATTGTTTTCATCTCTCAAATTCCACGCCTCTTGTTTTTGACTGTCACAGCACTGGCTCTAGCTGTTTCAGGGCTGGAGGTCCAACCGAGGCTTCAGACACTGCTGCTCTTCTGGTCCCAACACCAAGATCTTCTGGAAGTTGTGCCAAATGTCTTCGTGGGTGGAGGACTGAGAGTGACTGGTGGAGTTCTTCCTCAGAAATCTTTTGCTTTTCCACTCTGTGAAGTCTTGCCTCAGCATCAACCCATCCCCTGGAAACTGTGTCCGGCTCATGACAAACTGGTTTTCTCTTTTCCCCCTGAATCAGTGATTCATCATTTATTTTGGTCTTGCGAAGACACATTCTCCAATCTTGATGGCATCCACAAACCATTTGACTAACTTAAGTAAAAATGAAGGAAAAGAACCTTCGAAGAGCAAACAGGACAGTTGAATCACTCAAGCTCTGATGTGTGTGGACAAGATCACAGACGCTGCTCTGTGTCCCCCTTCCAGACTACAGACCAATGACTTAAAGATTGAAGTGCACCCCGTGTCCCCACTTCCTTGCCCTACAAAATGTGTTTGTCATGAAAAAGAACTTAATTTTTTACTATGATTGAATTACCAGCTGCTTGAATTAAACATTTTCATGATGGTTTATCTCCTACCAAAATATGTTCTGTTTCCTTGACACTGGGGTGAGTGTTTCATTAAAGAGTATAAAGAGTTTGCTTTACAATTTAAGAAGAAAAAAGCTGTAAGTCACCTGGCATTGGAAGGGCTTTGTACTGTGTCTCATCATGGCCTTGGGGTCGCTGGTGTCAAAAGTCAGAACCTGGCAGATATTGGTGGTGAAGCTTTGGGCCTCTGCCTCCTGCTATTTGGTAAAGAATCCACCTGTCAGTGCAGGAGACCTGGGTTGACCCCTGCGTCGGGAAGATCCCCTGGAGGAGGAAATGGCAACCCACTTCAGTATTTTTGCCTGGATAATTCTGTGGACAGAGGAGTCCAGAGGGCTATGGTCCAGGGGTTCAGGAAAAGTCAGACATGACTGAAGCAGCTGAGCACAGACACGCATTCATCCGGTTTGTGAAAGAGACCGGGTGGGAAGGAAGGCGGGGACAGGTGGTGGCCTGCAAGTGGCCGACTTCTCTGCCCAGACACTGCCACCCTCACTGTTTGCGGAGGCTTTGCAGCGTGCGCACTTTGACTTTAGGGTGAGGGGCTTCCGGTCATGGACACAGAGAGAAGATGCTAAATGCCGCACCCTGACCTTGAAGCTGGAATGCGGGCAGCCGTGTGGGCAGGCCTCACCTTTTCTGGGGAGAAGGTTGTTGTTTGCAACACGTGGCTGTCCAGTTTGTGAAAGAAGGAAATAAAATAGGCTGATGATGTCTCCGTGCTATTGGGCGCAGCTGGAAGCTTCCCTGGCAGAGGGGATGGGCTTGGGCTTTGAGGACTCTCTCCCGGGAGGGAGGGTATGGGGCTACATGGGGTAGGAGGATGTGTGTGGGTGAGGGGGGCTGTTCCAGTCCATGCTGTCTCTCTCCTTGGGTTTCTTTCATCCTTGGGGCATCTTACCCTGTGGTGTGGACAATGAGCCCCTTGTCCAACCCGAGGCCGCCCTCCCGCTCCAGGTGACTACAGGGCCTTCAGCCTCAGCTCAAGGGCAGCAGAACTCAACACTCGCCGGAGAGAAACAAACCACTGAACTTGAAATCGGTTATCAGAAATGCCTCTTCCTGATAAACAGAAGAAAGGGCCTGCCTCCCCCCTCACTAAAAAACCCTGGAAAACTGCAGAGAAGGCGTTGACTTGCCTTTCTCTCTCCCAGGTTTATGGCTCAAGGCTCAGATCTTGGTGAAGATCCACGGTGTGAAATTTCATTTCCCTGAACTTCCTGAAAATTTAAACAAATAGGACTATTTTCCAGAACGTTCCGAAGTTTTTATGTTTTTTTTTTTTTTTTAATTCAGCTCCGTAATTTATACAGAGGGACAACTTCGGCAGCATAGTATTTCTATGATTGCATACCCCAAAGTGACTTTAAGAATGAAACTGTGAAATCCGCTACTCTGCCGAGCCCTGACCTGACCCGATATCAGCTCTGGGGGCATCAGCTTCCGTCTCGATTTGGGATCAGCATCTGTCCACCCACCCCCATCCTCTGCCTCCTCCTTTTCACTCCTTGGAGCTCTGGGGACTTCTCCCTGAACCAGAGCCCAAGGTGTTAACTCATAAGGACACAGCTGGCAGATCCAAGGATCCTGTGACATCTGTCTTTGCAGCTGTTTTGAACTTGAATTTTAAGGCTACTAACAATGCTAAAGGAAATTAACCCTGAATATTCATTGGAAGGACTGATGCTGAAGCTCTAATACTTTGGCCACCTGATGCAAAGAACTGACTCATTGGAAAAGACCCTGATGCTGGGAAAGATTGAAGGCAGGAGGAGAAGCAGGTGAGAGAAGATGAGATGGTCGGATGGCATCACCGACTCAATGGACATGAGTTTGAGCAAGCTCCGGGAGACAATGAAGGACAGGGAAGCCAGTTGCAAAGAGTCAGACATAACTTAGCAACTGAACAACAACCACAAATAAAGTATTTTAAAAATAAGACAAATGATCGTGGCAACAGTTTGGGTAGTTCCTGCCAACTGTGTCTGATGATTTGGGGTTCTGTGTTGAACTGGGGCTAAGTCTCGGAGGACGTGTCTTGGAAAGGTCACCCCAGAGAAGGGACTTCCAGGTGGAGCTCTGAAGAGATGCTGCGAGTTCACCGGGCGAGGATCTGGGAGAGCAGGGGCAGGGCAGGGGTGCAGGGAGGCCCCGGGGACGAGTGGGAGGGTGCTGAGGGGCGGGGAGGAGTTTTCGTGAGGAGTCCTGCAGGCCACAGGGTGGATCCTGAACTTTGCTGGGAGCATGAAGCGACCTGAGCCTGGTCTTCTGAGCTCCCAGCTGGGAGACCCAGGTTACTGGCTAATTCCTGGGCAAGTCTGCCAGGGGCAGAACCACAGGATGGGGAAGTGTCCCCCTTTGAAGTTTCCCCAGTGGGGTGGGCGGTGGGGGCGGGGAGAGCTTGGTGTCCTGAGGACAGGAGCACACCGTGCATCAGCCTTCAAACCCCGGCTCAGCTGGGCGCAGAGACAAACTGGTTCCCTGTCTAGTTCTTCTCTAGTTCCTTGTCTGGGCTGCAGGCAGCTCGGGCTCTGGGCTGGGGTCTCCCAGGAAGTCTTTCCCCTCTGGGCTGAGATGTCTTAGGAATGACAGACGTCTGTCTTCTGTCCCCTTCATCTCCCCTGACTTCCCCATCCTCCCGCTCTTTTTTTTTTTTTTATGTCACAGACCCAAAACCCTTACAAGCTTTTTAACTAAACAGACTTTTGTTGACTGTCAAGCACATTTAACTGTATAAAAAGGCGAGAGACTAAAACAACACCATGAACTCACATGTAAGAGCTAAAATGATACCAGCCTTTCTAGAAGAAAGTGAAGGAGAAGATGATTGTGACCATGGGTTCTGCAAAGATTTCTGGAATGGGGCACAGAAAGCAGAAAACAAAAGTATCTGTAAATCAAACATCATCAAAAAAATAAATAAATAAACCTTTTTGCTCTTCAAAATATTGTAAGAAAATGAAGCTGGAGATTTGGGGAAAATGTTGCAAGACCTACCTGGCAACAGACTTGCTCTGAAAAACGCGTCACTCAATAATGAGACTGTGAAAAGCGTAGATTAAGTCTTCCCTGGTAGTCCAGGGGTTAAGATTCTGTATTTCTGATGCAGAGGGCACGGGTTCGATCTGTGGTTGGGAAACTAAGATCCAAGCAATGTGTGGCAGGGGACACCACATGAAGAGCCGAGTAAAAATGGGCAAAGAACTTGAACACTTTACCAAAGAAGTGAAACGCTGCCTCATGAGTCATAAAGGAAATGCAGATTAAAACCACAATGACACACACTGCACACCCACCAGAAGGCTTAAAATTGGAGAGATCTGCTAAACCAATTCTTAGAGAGGATGTGGACCAACTGGGACTCTCAAAAATTGCTGGGAGGAATGGAAAACAGTGCAGCCACTTTGGAAAACAATTTGTTGAAAAAATTAAAAATACACCTATCAGGTGACCCAGGGCTTGCCAGCCACCCTGCTGTGGGGATTTCTTCACGAGACCTGAAGGGAGACCCCTGCACGCGTGAACACTCCCAGGACCCAGCCAGGGCAGCCACGCCTGCAAGGCTGGAGCTGGACCTGACTTCAGGAACGTTCTGTTCTGATGGGTCTGGGAAGATCAGGTTTCACCAAGCTGATTTAGGAGGAGCTGAGGTCTTTGGAATTATTTTAGCTTCTTGGGGAATTTCTGGGAATCTCTGACATGATGGTTCTGCTTCTGGGACCATTCCAAGCTACAGAATAATCTTTAGAAACCCAGCAGGTTTGCTGTGCTTTGGCAACTTTTGTTGCTGTTGTTTTTTAGTTGCTAAGTCATGTCTGACTCTGCGACCCCATGGACTGTAGCCCACCAGGCTCCTCTGTCCATGGTATTTCCCAAGTGAGAATACTGGAGTGGGTTGCCATTTCTTCCTCCAGGGGGATCGTCCCAACCCAGGGATCAAACCTGAGTCTCCTGC
Organism: Bos mutus; assembly: GCF_027580195.1. Classification (NCBI taxonomy): domain Eukaryota; kingdom Metazoa; phylum Chordata; class Mammalia; order Artiodactyla; family Bovidae; genus Bos; species Bos mutus. The sequence goes on along the minus strand of NC_091628.1, from coordinate 34,978,247 downwards.
ATTAGCAGATGGATTCCTTACTGCTGAGCCACCAGGGAAGCCCTTTGGCAACATTTAGGGATGAACAAAACCTCAGTGAGCCTTTGGGGAGAAATGTGTTGATAAGTAGCTCACCAAAAATGATAGCAATTTGGTACAGGAATGCCAGGAAAGTTTGGGTAGATATTGATTTTTTTTTTTCCAAGAAATTTTAGAACCTAGGTAGAAGAGGTTCTGTCAGAGGCCACTGGGTTTAAAAGCAAGGAGAGGGAGAATATTCTATGTGTGGACACAGATTAAAGACATATAAGCAGTGCATGTAAGCCACATAACGTGGGGCTTTAACTTACGTAAAGAAAACATTTTAAAAACACTTTGGAACAAAATTTCTGAACATTGTACATTCTTGCATTTCTGCACCCAAAAGACATGTCATTTTTTTTAACCAACATTATACAACAATCTTACTTTTGACAAATAAATGCAGCATAAGACATTTTTGGTCTGAAGTGTAAAGCAAGCTACTGAAGATAAATCTGTTTACAAATAGATATTGTAGAAATAACACAAAAGAATGAGGATGACCCCAAACACGCCCAGTTGTATAAAGTTTCTTCCATTTCCAGGAACAAGAACAAAGCTGAAGATCTAGTTTAATTTTGATGCTGAGAAATGTACAAAATAAAAGAAAAACCAATCGAGGTCCAACGTGGTTTGACCCAATATTGAGCCTCCAATGTTGGAAACATGATTTTTTGTTTGTTTGTTTGTTTCTGAGAAATCAGATCAGAATGCAAGCCACACAGGTGGGAGTCCAGGACCTGTAGGTGTTAAGCTGACTAGCTCTCATTATGGGAGGGGGCAGAGATGGAATGAGGACCTTGAGGGAAAGGGGTCACAAGGACCCGCCCTTCCAAACAGGAAGAAAAGCCGCAGGACCAACAGAAAAGGCAATGATAAAACATTAACGTTTTTGTACCGGTAGATTCTAGATCCAAGTCTATCTGTGAAAAGTCAAAGGCAGGGTTGACCATACTGAAATGTGTTTGGATGTCGAATCAATACACATCTTTGTCTGAAATCATCAGCCTCAGTTCCTTGGGTAGTCTCCTTAATTGTCTGCCCCTATTCTTAGGACAGGTCTGCCTTAGGAGCTCAGGTAGGTTCACCCGGCCCCACCATCATCTGGAACTGTGTTGAAAAGCGTTCATTAAGCCAGTAAGAAACGGGTTGACACCATCCCTCTCCATTGAGGTTTGGAACCCGAACTTGATAGGGTGAATGGTAGAAAATACATGTGAAGTGGTATGATAAAAGCTGAATTATCCACAGCATGTGGGTTAAATAGTTAAAGTGTGCCCAGGCCAAGGGAAAGCGGGTTCAGTTGCAAGATCTCTGGCTTTAGTTAGGATGAGGTTAAAGTAATTTGACGTCTTTTGAACAGCCTGGGGAGGAAGCCAGATGCCCCACATTCTGCTTCCTCCCCACTCTGCTCGGGGCTCAGTCGCCCCTTGTCCCCTGAGTCTCTCCTTCAGTGGCCTCCCTCCCAGTCAGTGTGTCAGGATCCAGCTGAGTTTCTCACAATTCTAAGGTTGCCGAGTGGAACCTGCCAGATCTTCCAAGAGCACAGGCCCAGAACAGGAGCGCCGTTACATCTGCCCATGCCTTGTGGTGGTGAGAAGTCCTGGGCAGCCCAGAGTCAAGGAGCTGGGCAGTGGCTTCCCCTCTAGCTGGGCAGCTGCAGAGAATGCAACCAGCTTTGGTCATTGCAACAGCTCGGTCAGATTTATTCTACTTTGCTGCTGTTCATTAATATTTGGAAGTTTGGGGGGATCCATTTGTCAGACAGAGGGAGGGACTGAATGCTAATTTAGGAGTGAAGGAATATTTATAACCCTACAAACCTACTAAGTAAGTAAAGGAAAAGGCAGAAAATTCTCAGATAAGGATGAATGTCAGGAAATCATCGGGAGGCAGCATTTCTGGTCATATGGAGTTACATCCCCTTTTGTTCCTGTCTCCTGTCCAAGGTCACCTTGTATATCCAAGGCGTGTTTCCTCCTATCAGACAGAATCCGGATCTATAAACTGGGAGTGCTTCAAGTAACAGAAAATTACCAAATTAGAGTGACTTAAGCGAACAGGGTCTTCTCCCGTGAAACAAGCAGCCCAGAGGTCACCGCTGCTGGCGTTTGTTCAGCAGCTTAGAGACATCAGGGCCGATGATGATTTAATTTTCCTGGCCTTTTTGCTCCTGGTTGCCAGATGGCTGTGGCACACTCAGCGGCCGTGTGTTCATATCCCCACAGAAGGAAGGGAGGGAAAAGGAAGAGGGGCCAGGGGCTCACCCAGCCAACAGGAGCCCCTCACCCTCCCTGGGGATGCACAGAAGACCAGGCTCTGCCTCACCTGCCAGGCCGACGGGCATTAGCACCTATGATATTCCCTACACTTATACCAACCTATGCCAAAGGCATTATTCTCTCCACTTTACAGAGGAAGATGAGGTGTGTGAAGATTAAATCTTGTCCTTCAAGTCACCATGATGGAGCAAAGTTTGGAACTCAGGTGGTCTGAATTCCAAATCCTTGCTCTTTCCTCAAAACCACACTTCCTGTCTTCAGAGAAGGAAATGGAGCTAGCACCTTCCTCCCAACAAACCAGCACTGAGAATTAATTACCTCCGTCCTTCCCTTTTAATCCTTGAGCAAATCCTTCGCACTTAGGATCAAAAGTAGTTGCCTCGATTCTCCTGTTGGACCTCTGCCTCGGTTAGTTTAAGATCCTTTCATTACTGACTTCAGAGGCTGTCCTTGGATTCATCTTGGGGATATGTAATTTCTAGTTTGAGTTTGGTATTTTGGACTTTGGGGGTTTTGAAGTTTATACTTGGGTTCCCCCCCCCCTCTTTTAAAAAAAACTTAACATCCATTTTCTTAATTGAATCTTAAATGAATGCATCATTCTCTCATTGGTGAACTTCCTGCCCACATCTATTTGGCAGGCTTTAGGGAATCTAATAATACTGAATATATTAAGAAGACAATTATATTAATGCTCAAAAAAGGCTATATTGTGAGAGAATCGGGTTTAAGTTGTATGGCTCTGAATTTCATTGACAACTTTTGTGTCTGACTTTCTTACTGCAGAGTGAGTCACTGAGTTGTAAACAGGACAACCAGTTCTGTCAAGATGTGCCTTTGTGCCCAGCCGGCTTCCCAGGTGGCTCAGTGGTAAAGAGCCCATCAGCCAATGTGGGAGACACTGGTCTGATCTCTGAGTGGGGAAGATCTCTGGAGGAGGAAATGGCAACCTGCTCCAGTATTCTTGCCTGGGAAATCCCACAGCCTGAAGAGCCTGGCAGGTACAGGTTACAGTCCATGGGGCTGCAAAGAATCAGACATGACTGAAGAGACTGAGCATGCACAAATACAAAGTCAAGATAACAGTTGTCAAACTAATCATAAGAACATAACCAAAGTTATACCTGAAATACTTCTTCAGGCAGTGTCAATGTAGTTGGGTGAGTGAAAGGACTGAGCTGGGATGAGGGGCTTTGTGGAGGAGCCACAGGAGATGGGAGCAACTGAGCCACTCTCACATCCAGGGGTCCAGGGATGGAGTGGTGGGTGGAGCCTTAGATATGGAGAAGCCTAAGGACTTGATGGGGGAAATGAATAATATGACAAATATGAAATAAATTGAGATGGCTAGGGACCAAAAGATAAGCACGGACAGGATGGAAAAAAAAACAAAATTTAATACTTACACAAATACATTCAATAGGGCAAAGGGGCTAGAAAAAGGTTTATAAGACAAATATAAACTAAAAGAAATATGACATTATATATTAATAGGAAACAACAGTTTTCAAGGAAGCCTAATAAACATGAATATTCAGGAATTATCTTAGAAAAATAAAAACTGAAAGAACTATGGGGGTTAGTACATAAATCAGCAATTAAGATCTGATATTTCAACCAGAAAAAATAGTTATCAGAGTTGAATAACTAATAGACATAAATTACTTCCTTCAACTAGAGAACAGACTTTCTTAAACTTCAACAACTTTTAGAATAGCAAGTCATACATAGTATATTCTCTTACTGTAAGTGTATAGAAATAAGAAATCCATAACAAAAAAAGAACTGAGAAATCACATATGTTTGGAAACTAAAAAAAGAAAATTTGAATACATAAAGAAACTGTAAGAGCAATTTCAAAATCGAATAAATGATACAGCTGAGACACAGCTAGTGCATAGTACCCTTTGTTTTTCTTTTGTCCAGAAAACAGGGCAGATTGAAAACAAGTTTGCAATCATGTTTTCACTCAAACCGTTGGCAAGACTGTTGAGGTGGACTAACCGAAGAATGAGGGCATTTGTAGACTGTTAGGGAAACTCACATTTTACAGAACGACTAGTCGGCCTCAGCAAGGCCCTGTGCAAGAAGTTAACAAAAGGCAAAATGGGAATAGGCCCCAGGAGGGCTGAAAGCTGTGGAGGCTGATGGGTGACAAACGCCCCAGGGGGCAGGGACCCTGGCAGTGGCTGTGTGGTCTTTCTGTGTCCACATCACAAACCACAGCCGTGATCCCTCCCACGTAGCTCGGACCACTGGCCTTCAGTCCTAAGTAGCATTTTTGATGTTTGTACGTATTTGATAAGTAACTGGGTCCCAAAAGATGCTGACAGACCCACAGGGTTGCAATCATTTCATTCCACTAGTTTCCAATGAGATGGTTGGATGGCATCACTGACTCAATGGACATGAGTTTGAGCGAATTCTGGGAGATGGTGATGGACAGGGAAGCCTCGCATGCTGCAGTCCCTGGGGTCGCGAAGAGTCAGACACAACTGAGTGACTGAACAACAACAGCTACCCTCACATCATTTGTTCAAGGTGCTTGCCATGTACTGAGCCCTTCTGGGAGCTGATGCTGGAAAAAACATTTGAACGTCCAAAAGCAAATATCTGCTGGATGAAGCAGCGGGATGCCTGGAGATTGTCTCTGAGGCCATGAACATCCTGCGTCCCACCAAACATCTTTGTCTGGTGGAGAATGAGCCAGGGCTCGCTCTGTGTCCTAGAAATGCTCCCTGCCTAAGCAGGTTTGGCCTCACCATTCTTGTCTCTCACGTGGTGAATGTGATTCTGCCACTCACATGTGTTTCTCTGTGTGTGTGTGTGTATAAAATGAGGAGTTGGCCAGAAATGGAGATGGGCTTGTATAGGTGGGCCGCCTTTGTTAGTGTGAATGTTTATTCATTCATCTGGCCTCTCCCTGGGTTACTGAGATGTGATGTGAAGACAGACAACATCTCAGGTTTACTGTAACATGAGGGAGGTCATTGTAACCTCAGTAAATACTCCAGAAGATGATAACTTTCCAGGCTTACATTCTGTGACAACACAGAATCAGCCAAAGTTATTTGACCACATTTGTGATTAACTATGGTGACTCACATGGTAAAGAATCTGCCTGAAAAGCAGGAGAACTGGGTTCAATTCCTGGATTGGGAAGATCCCCTGGAGAGGAAATGGCCACCCACTCCAGTATTCTTGTCTGGAGAATTCCATGGACAGAGGAGCCTGGCGGTCTACAGTCCATGGGTTCACAAAGAGTCGGACACAACTGAAGCAACTTGGCACACGTGCACCCAGAAAAAGGAGAGAACTAGAATATATACATTATGATCGAATTTCATGCAGTCAAGTAGATGCCCAAGTAACGTTTCCATTTTCCCAACATAAAATGTCCCTGAAGAGTAATTTCACTGGGTCATACAGCTCTTCTTTCTTTTTAAGCAAACATGGTTTCTTTCCCAGTAGATGAGAGAGGACATTCATCAGCTTCAGGTTATGTGAGGTGAGAAACCAGGGGAGGTGAGCCCATTAAAAGACTAAGGATGTGCCCAGTGAACGGAGCTTAGAGCCCAGGTCCCGCTGGCACTGTGCTTATCTGGTGAGTTATAGCAGAGGGCAGAGGGGATCATCTCCTTCAGAACTGAATAACTGCATTCTCATCCTTCTCCTCGGATCACTGGGGTTCTGTTTATTTTCTGCCTCCTCCACTTGATACTTGTTTCTAGTTTTCAAGGAAGTTTTCCCCACCCCACCAAGGTGGTGGTTAGTGTACAAAGAACTCCCTGTCTGGCAAATGTGACTATTTTTCACATGATCATTGTCATAGTAACTGTTAGTTACCACGTTAAAGGTACTCCAGCTCAGATACTTGGAATATCATGAGAGGGACCCTCATCTTTATTAAACCCAGGACTTTGGATTCTTATCCCAAATGAAATGTTAGGTCACGTGACTCAAAGTAAGAGCTCCAACTGGAGTCTTTAGTGACTACTGGGGAAATAAAACACGGCAAAAAGAAAAAAGTATTCAACTCCAACTCCCGTCCTGCATCAGTGTTTCAATGTAGTATGAAATGTTTATACATATTTGCAAAAATCCAGTTTCACCTCTAAGACTGGCTAATACCCACCTGTCTATGAGGTTGGAGGGGAAGGAGTTTGGCTCTAATGGCATTTAGTTAGTCTATCGTTCAATCATTGGGTCATTATTTATTTTGTAAATACACACATACATACGTCATCATCATCACTATCATCGTCATTTTTCTGGTACTTGTTTACTGGTGGCATGAGAATAATAAATTAAAACGTTTGTAGTATTATCTAATACTTAATCTGGGATCTGAAAACATTTCTAGCTGGTTTTTTTCCATGAAAGCTTTTTTTTTTAAAAATGAGAAATTCAGTTCAGTTCAGTTCAGTTGCTCAGTTGTGTCCGACTCTTTGTAACTCCATGAACCGCACACGCCAGGCCTCCCTGTCCATCACCAACTCCCGGAGTCTACCCAAACCCATGTCTATTGACTAAAGAGAAATAAGATTGCTTTAAAAAATCTACAGCTCCTGCAGCTGCATCAATTGCTGTTTTGTGATATGAATGTTGAATTCATTTAAATCTCCTAGACAAATAGATTTATATGGGCAATGCTAATATCTCATCAATATTGTAAAAGCCTGCTAAAATTCATATGGTTTCAAGGAGGATAGTATATTCATTTGACATCATGTGCAGGTGGGAAAGCCAATTTTATGGGATTTTTAAAAACTTTCCTGTCTCAGATATATGTTGAAATCTGGAAGTATTCTCTTACATGAGCTCCACATCTAGTATTGTTCAATTATTTTCTTTACTATGATATTTTTTCTCATGTAATTTATTGTGTGGCACCAACTTGACCACTTTTAGTGGAGGAATAAGACCTGCCATCCTGTCGTGTGACTCATCGGTCTACATTACCTGCTTCTGAGTGTCCTCTGTCCCAAGGATGTGAGGGTCCTGGAGACCACGCTCTCTGGGGCCCGAGCTCATGGACAAAGAAGCCGAATTTGTCATTTTTGTCACTAACATGACTTAGTATTGCGACCTCTGTAAAGGTGTGGCCTTGCCAGACAGTAAACATGTAAAAAGAATACAGCTTCCTCCTGGCAGTAAAAGAGATTAGTGGAAGGAAGTTAGCTGTGACTAGATGGGGCCGGAGCCTGAAATCAAAGGGTTTGTTTGGAAGGGTCTATTACTAATCTCCTGTCTTCATTATAAAGAGGGCTCGGCGCGTGGGGTTTCTGTCCTGGTAAAATCATTTGTGAAAATGTATGATTCCTGGTTCCGTGCACAAGACCTCCTCTGTGGAAGGCTCCCCCGGGAGGTGATCAGATTCCCGACTCCTGGAGAACTGTAATTAAACAATTGAATAAAATTCGCCTTTGGAAATTCATGGCTTGAGCATAGGGTCAACTTGTTATTGTTGAGGTAATCTATATGTTTTTGGTGTTCAAAGTATATGCACTACTTAGAGAACTTGATATTAGGATAATCTGAGAGTTTATATTATGATTAAAAATGTCCACAGTGTGATTCGTGATTTTAGACCTGAGGTATTGAAATATGGAAGAGAATTGGACTCCGCTCTCAAGTACTGGTTGCAAATATAAGGTTTGAAAGTTGATTTGAAAGCTTATGGAAAGTTGGTTTTTTGCAGCCTGATTTTAATTATTTGACTATTAGCTTAAGTTCTGTGACAACTTAGAGGGGTGGGATGGGGTGGGAGGTGGAAGGGAGGTTCAGGAGGGAGGGGACATATGTACACCAATGGCTGATTCATATTGATGAATGGCAGAAACCAACACAATGTTGTAAAGAAATTGTCCTCCAATTAAAAATAAATAAATAAAAATCTGGTAACTACAGACCATGTTCCCAAGACGCTCACAGGGACACTTTCGATGCAGAGACAGATGTCCTGCCCAGAGAGGTGCCATCTCCCCCTCCTGGCCCTGCTGTCCCTGCACCAGGCAGGGCACAGCCCATCCAGTCTCCCCCTCCGGCTTCCTGAAGCTGCCTCTCTTGTGCCACCTTTGTGCTGTGTCCCCATCCTCTACATCTCTCCCCATCTCTCATGTGACCCAGGAGTCTCCTGAGTATTCATTCCTATTTCTACCCCCACCACCTCCCAAGGCTGATGTGCTGTTCGTGTCCTTTCCACGAGGCTTTCTGAGTCTAACAGCCTCTGCAGTGTTCTAGAGCCTCCTCCTAGAACAGAGGGGGCTTTGACTGTTTGTTCAGCTCAGGAGCAGAGACTACCCCTCGTGAAGCTGTGATGAGCAGGTGGTCCTGTGGCTCCCGGAGGAGCTGATCTCCAGGCTTTGTGTGGGCCTCTGGAGGCAGGATGCTTAGGAAAGTTCCGAAGGATTCCCATATGCCAAGTGCTAGGCTGCAGGGAGGTGATTAGAATCTGGAAATGGTTTACAAGCACTAGATTTTGTAAATGAGTACTCAGAAGCCTGGTTAGCCTGTGGGTAATGAGAAGAGAGAGGATGACAGCAGACCCTTCCCAGTGATGGTGCAAACCCTGACCCTCCACCCCCATCCCTCGTTCAGTGCTGGGGCCTGGGAGTACCGACTGCCAGCAATGGAGGCCCTGGTTTCTGGAGTCTCAGTGGAGGGAACAATCCCTGTTTGGCCCCTGAGCTGGGAAAGTGTCTGGAGAACTGACAAGGAGCCCAAGTTAAGGGCTGGAAACAGGGCATCCGGGACAGAGTGTGGCCCAGAGAGACACCTGTGTGTTACCAGGGCTCCCCGAGGTGGCGTGGACGCTGGGAGCCAAGGGAGACCGGGAGAGACTGAGCAGAGGGTGGGCCCTCACTCTCAGGAGGTGTGCGGGGTTGGTGGCGGGACCAGCAGATCCTCTGCGTGAACGTGTGACCCAGAGGGAGGGGCCACTGTGGGTCCATCACTGCGAGGACACTGCCTGGGCCCCTGGACTCAGCTGGAGCGCAGTCCCTGCCAAATGGAAGTTCACTAACCGTGCAGAGAGAGGAAGCGTGGTCAGATTCCTGGAGGAAAACGTAAAACCTGGGAAAGAGATACTTAAGAACACTTCACTGTCTATACCTGAAAACATGATTTCCTAAAAAAAAAAGTTAATGGACCAGATAAAGATGAGGTGGTTACTCGGGAAACTCAACTTTAAGGATCACAATTTGAAATAATTAGTAATTCTGAAGTAAGATAGGACAGCAACGAAAGGAACTAAGAAAAGATAAAATCAGAAAATCACCTGAAGGAATTAGAAGCAAAATAAACTCAAGAAACCAGGAAGTGAGGTGAAGTCGCTCAGTTGTGTCCGACTCTATGAGACCCCGTGGACTGTAGCCCCCCAGGCTCCTCCGTCCATGGGATTCTCCAGGCAAGAGTACTCATGTGGGTTGCCATTTCCTTCTCCAGAGCATCTTCCCGACCAGAGAGAATGACTACTGATCAAAGCTGAATTTAATGAAATAAAAATTCACACACAGAAAAATTCAGAAAGGATAATTTAAACCAAAATATTAAAAAAAAAATATTGCTAAAATAGAAATTCACAAGGGTTCTGATTCATGAAAAATAAAAATACATAAATGGACACACATTGACAGACCATTCATTGCATGGACTCAGCTTGAAAAAAACAAATTATAAAGAGAGAAGTAAAATGGATAGTACTTCCTACCAGGTAGGAGGTGCTGATCAAGGAGGTTATTTAAAATGGGAGAGACAAGAATTTTGCTACTGATGAGCAGATCACTGAAAGACTCTTCCAACTTATAATATGATGATTTGCTGGCAAGAACTAAACTTTAAAAGTATCTTTAAACTTGAAATACGAGAAAGTCAATCTGTTTGTTTACCATGGTGACATTCAGTATAATAGTTATTGGTGAGCTGCACATTCAATGTGCCAAATATAGCCTGGGCAATCAGCAACCTAAGGTCATGAATGTCACCACAATCCGCAGTTTAATATTGAATAATTTCCTTTCAGTGTGTGTTTACGTTTGAAAATATTGCTCAGCTGGCAGAGAAGACTAATATCAGTCAAGACGGAGCTAGAAAGCAGAAAACAGTAATGTGTTTAGCAATATGCGAGGGGATTAAATACAGACTCTGATTTTCAACAGTAGTAACAGCAACATAACCTGGAATTAGATAAACTGTGTTATGTCAGAGTTCAAAAAAGCACTAGTTGCTGTTACTATATACAATGCTTTTTCTATATTTGATACTATTCTGTATGTGATACTTTTTCATCTCCAATGAAATGTGACCTTTGATAATACTTGGAGGAAAATCACAATGACTTTGTGTAAAAACTGGAAAATGGAACTTTAGGAAAGAGCTAAAAAGTCTTGATTCAACTCCTTTCCATACCTTTAACACCTCTTTCATAAGACACTTGATGAAGTCACCATCCAGAAGAAAACGAAAAAAGGAACAGTACAAAAATGTTTTAAAGGAACACGAGGACTTCTCTGGTGGTGCAGTGGATAAGAACTCACCTGCCAGTGCAGGGAATGTAGGTTCAGTCCTTGGTCCAGGAAGATTCCACGTGCTGTGGAGCAACTGGGGGGTCAAACCACTGAGCCCTCGTGCGGCAACTACTGGAGCCCGAACACCCTAGCGCCCGTGATCCGCAACAAGAGACACCGCCCTGATGAGATGCCCACGTGCTGTGATGAAGAGTAACTCCACAGGTCACAAGCAGAGAAAGCCCTAGCAAAGCATCGAAGACGGTGCAGCCAAAAACAAATAATTAATTGATTAAAAAATAAAAGAAAGACACATGAGATACAAATAGTAATAAAGTGGTTCACCCAGGTAAACATTTTGACATTCTCTGTCTCATATGATCTTAAAACCCCTGAAAAGCATTATTATACACATGGGTTAATTATAAACTGTATTATACCCCATGTGTTTTTTTAATTTAGAATCTATTTTGAATTGGAGGATAATTGGTTTACAGTATTGTGTTGATTTCTGCCATATCTCAACATGAATCAGCCGTAGATATATATACCTATGGGCTTCCCAGGTGGCTCAGTGGGAAAGAATCTGCCTACAATGCAGAAGATGCAGGATTGATCTATGGGTTGGGAAGATCACCTGGAGGAGGAAATGGCAGCCCACTCCAGTGTTCTTGCCTGGAGAATCCCATGGACAGAAGAGCCTGGTGGGCTACATGGGATTACAAAGAGTCAGACACGATTTATCGACTGAACATATAGACATATATCCCTTCTCTCTTGAACCTCTCTCCCACCTCCCACCCCATCCCACTCCTCTAGATTGTCACAGAGCACCTGATTTGAGCTCCCTGCATCATACAGCAAATTCCCATTGGCTATCTAATTTTACATATGGTAATGTATATGTTTCCAAGCTGCTCTCTCAATTCATTCATGTCGATATGTCAAAATCCAAAGTGTTATGCACAGAATTCCTATAAATCTGAAATCACTCCTGAATTTTTTTAACTCCCTTCTGGAGTTAAGGGAGAGAGAATGAGTGAGTGAAGGTCTCTCAGTTGTGTCCGACTCTTTGCGACCTCATTGACTATACAGTCCATGGAATTTTCCAGGCCAGAATACTGGAATGGGTAGCCTTTTCCTTCTCCAGGGGATCTTTCCAACCCAAGGACTGAACTCAGGTCTCCTGAATTACAGGCAGACTCTTTACCAGCTGAGCCACAAGGGAAGCCCAGAGGGAGGAATTTTTAACTGGGAGACGATGGTTTTCAGCTTAGACACTAATTTTCCAGCTATTGCAACTGTATTTCATTCTCACTTTAAATACACAGGACAAGAGAGCCTCAGTACTGACAGATGTGTGGAGCTAAGGGAGCTGGTTCTCTGAGCACCTCCATGTCTGTTTCTCTTCTGAGAAGTGAATGTGGTTTCTTGAGGACTCCTGTGTGCTGTGGGCTTTTGGCTTGGGTTGCCGTCCTCTTTGAAACCGCCCCCCTCTCTGATTCTCTGTTTCTCACCATGTCTCTGTCTCCCCCTTTTCACATGTGACATCCAGTCTGGCGGCCCCGCCACCCCACAGCCCCAGCAAGACTCGGCCCAAGAATGCATGCAGCTGCGGCCGGCAGGCAGGGATTCTACAGTTGCTCCGCGTGTGATCCGATGAACACAGGAAACATTCCAGTGGGAAACTAATACTGCTTCAGGGAGAACTCACCGGGGAGGCAAAACAGGTGAGACCGGATTGTCTTATCAAGCGGAAACCAGGGGACCGTTCTACCTTCTCTTTGGACATTTGTTTCTAAACACACTTCGGTGGACTCCCCTCCTTCTCCAACGTGACTAGGGGTGTCTTTTCAACGCACTTGCACTCTGAGGTGCCAAAAGGTCACTGAGGGCATTTGTGATGTGTTTGCTTCCACTTTCTGGGCTCAGCGCAGAACGCCTCAGCTTGGGCAGAGTTGGAGGTCACTCCACCCACGACCCCCTAAAGAATGAGATGGTGCCAATTGCTGTAACAGGAATGGACCTAGAGATTATCCTGCTAAGTGAAGCATGTGAAACAGGAAAATAGCATCTGATGTTGCTTATATGTAGAATCTAAAAAAAATGTATGAAACAAATGAGCTTAGATACAAAATAGAAATAGACTCATAGACATAGAAAGCAAACTTATGGTTACCAAAGGGAAAGGGGAAGGGAGGGATAAATTAGGAGTGAGGTTAACAGATGCATGCGTGCTAAGTCGCTTCAGTCACGTCCAACTCTTTGCCACCCTATGGACCGTAGCCATCAGGCTCGTCTGTCCATGGGATTCTCCAGGTAAGAATACTGGAGTGGGCTGCCATTTCCTCCTCCAAGGAGTCTTCCTGACCCAGGGATCAAACACATGTCTGTTGAGTTGCAGGTAGATTCTTTACCATCTGAGCCACGAGGGAAGCCCTGCCCCCAACATATGTGCCCCCAACTGAATCATTTTGCTGTACACCTGAGACTAACACAACACTGTAAACCAGCTACACTGCAGTAAATAAAATGAGCCCAAGGCCTCCTCCCAGAACCTCTATAAAGCAGAAGTGGGTTTCAGCGGGTCTCAGGGTAGGTAGGGAGGGGAAGCATCTGTGTTCTCCTGTGACCGCCCACTCTGTCCCGAGTCTGAGTGTTCTCATCTTCGTTTCCTTCTCTTTGCCCTCTTTCTCCTCTCACAGGTCAGAGTGTAGCCCCTCTTTGGGCCCCTGGGCTCCTTCCCCAAAGCACTTGTGCTACGTTTGTGTATGTATTGGTTTTAGAAATCAGCAAGAGTCTGATGCATGTTGAATGTGACCGAAAAGAAGATATGAAAACTGTGCTCCAAGAAGAACAAGCCTTTTTATTTCGTCAGAGAATCTGTGGTTTTCCTGAGCCGGATAAGAGCAGTGCTTACGGAGTAGTTTCACAGAGGCAAGTCACACCCAGAGCCGGGATCCGGAGCTGAGGGGAGCAGGTGTTGGGGGCACTGAATCATCCCATCTACTCTGCCCTGGACCCCGGAGAGCCGCCGACTTGATGTTCTAAGGCTACTCAGAGCCGTGAGGTTGGGCTGGGGGACTTCCCGGTGGAGAGGTCCACACAGGTGGAGAGCTGCTGGGACTGGCCTCACAGGTGCCGTCCTAGCTCTGGAGTTGAGTCAGGTACAGGGAGGCGAGGGTCTCAGAGTGAATCCTCAAAACAGCCACCAGTCTTGATGACTAAGTGATTTTACTCGGCTCCTGTCTTGTTTTCCTGTGACAGGTGACCTTGTTGTTTGGCTTATTGTCAGTGTTATTTGTCACAGGGACACGAAGGTATTTCAGGTTTATTTTTGAACCTGCATCACCTTGCCATGTGGGTATCTCCTGATGGTGTATCATGGTTATCACACTTACGTTACATGGCTTTTTCAGAGATCATGAAAACATAATGCTGCTGCTGTGGCCAAGTCACTTCAGTCGTGTCTGACTCTTAGTGACCTCATGGACCTCATGGAGCCTACCAGGCTCCTCCGGCCATGGGATTTTCCAGGCAAGAGTACTGGAGTGGGGTGCCATTGCCTTCTCCAGAAAATATAATAGCACATTAATTTTTTAAATCATGATAAACATGTCATGCTATGCTAAGTCACTTCAGTCGTGTCCGACTCTGTGCGACCCCATAGACGGCAGCCCACCAGGCTTCCCCGTCCCTGGGATTCTCCAGGCAAGAACACTGGAGTGGGTTGCCATTTCCTTCTCCAATGCATGAAAGTGAAAAGTGAAAGTGAAGTTGCTCAGTCGTGTCCGACCCTCAGCGACCCCATGGACTACAGCCTTCCAGGCTCCTCCATCCATGGGATTTTCCAGGCAAGAGTGCTGGAGTGGGGTGCCATTGCCTTCTCCAGATAAACATGTTACTTCATAGCAATTTCCTGACAGATTTTAAAGTGAAATGGACAGTGGATTGACAAGACAAAATAATCGCAATATTTTCTTCCCCAGAACCCCTACTAGCTTCATGGAAAATCTCTGTTCCAGGGATCAAACCCACATCTCTTATGTCTCCTGCATTGGCAGGTAGGTTCTTTATCACCTACCTGCCATCTGGGAAGTGCCATCTGGGAAGCCCTCTCTGATCACAGAATTACACAGATGACCAACAACCTTGGCACTTAAGGTTGATTCTGGCCGGAGGGGCTGGCAGGAATTAGTAGTGGGAATAAACTCTGCAATGGAGGCGAGTGGACCACACTGACCTTTTGTGTGAGGCTGCTGTTTGCCCTGTGGCAGTCCACCTGGGGAGGACGGGGTGACTTCTGCTGGCCTCAGAGGTCTGTGGTACATTCACTTTAGTTTGTGAAAAAAAAAAAAAAAAAGTGTGTGTCATTGCACAGATCCTTTCAGATTTTGTGCACTCTGCTAAACCACATCATTTACTCAGGAAAAAAAAAAAAAAAGACCATGCAGTTAACTAATGACATTTAACAAAGCCTTTTTTTGCAGAATATGTTACCAAGTCCTTCAAGAGTCCCTAAAATTACAGAGACAATTTGTGGTTCCTGAAAGCCAGGCAAGCTAGGTTTAGTTTTTAAGGCAAAGACACTAGAGATAAGCAAAACAGGTTAATAACCCAGTTTATGCATTTAGATGTGTTTTCAAAAGCAAATATGATTTATTTTCTCTTGACAAACTAAGGCCATCCTGAGAGACAACAATCAGGTAATGACAGGGTCTGGAATAGTGGCAATATGCGGAGTTGGGAGAATTAGGCATTTTTAGCCCGAGGAAGAGAGTACATAATGGCGATGAGATAGCTGTCTTTAAACATCTGAAAAGCTGTCAGCTGAGAAAACTCCAGAGGGCACAAACATGGTGGAAGTTTCAAGGAGGCAGATTTGGGTTGAAAGAAATATCTAACAGTTTGAGTTACACGTAAACAAGTTATGAGCCCTAAAACACTGTAGGGTGGGTTCAGGGAGAAATTTCTGCACCAATTCATCCATGGATTCTTGGATTAAGTATTTCTTAAAGAAATGGCAACCCACTCCAGTGTTCTTGCCCGAAGAATCCCAAGGACGGGGGAGCCTGGTGGGCTGCCGTCTCTAGGGTCACACAGAGTCGGACACGACTGAAGCGACTTAGCAGCAGCAGCAGCAAGGTACCATTCAACTCAACATTCTATGGGTCTTGGATGTAAAAATTCCACTTTACACAAAGAGCTGGTTTTGTTGCCCACAGGTAGTGCCACTCCAGTACTCTTGCCTGGAAAATCCCATGGATGGAGGAGCCTGGTAGGCTGCAGTCCATGGGGTCGCGAAGAGTCGGACACGACTGAGCGACTTCACTTTCACTTTTCCCTTTCATGCACTGGAGAAGGAAATGGCAACCCACTCCAGTGTTCTTGCCAGGAGAATCCCAGGGATGGGGGAGCCTGGTGGGCTGCAGTCTATGGGGTCACACAGAGTCGACACGACTGAAGTGACTTAGAGGCAGTGTCAACAGCAAACCCACAGCTGTGCCTACGTCTACATATAAGCAGGGCTTAGAGTACCCTGAGACTGGTCTCTGCTGACCGCTTCCTTGTCCTTGGAGCTCTCCTCTCCAGCCTCTAACCAGGGTCTTCCTGGTAGGTCTAGGCTTCTCTTCTTGGCCCCAGAGCATTACCCTTGTTGGTCTCTCTGCCTGGAATGTCTCCCTCCTGCTTTCCTGTATTAACTCCATAATCTCAGTGCCAAGGTCTCTCTTTCCTGGGGAAGCTGTTCCTGGTCTGCATCCCCTCTGCCCACTTTGAAAAGCCCGCACAGCACCAGGTCCTGCCTGTTTAGGATTCTTCAGTCTATTTGAAGTCCTTTGCTC
Organism: Bos mutus; assembly: GCF_027580195.1. Lineage (NCBI taxonomy): Eukaryota > Metazoa > Chordata > Mammalia > Artiodactyla > Bovidae > Bos > Bos mutus. Next base: position 34,961,555 of record NC_091628.1, on the reverse strand, counting down.
ACGCCTGTCTATCCTCTCGGACTTGAGCTTTGTGAGCGTGGAGACAGGTCTCTGGCAGCCTCTCAGCACAGCTCTAAGCACAAAGTTTCTCACTAGAAATATTTGTTAGATGAAGGCTATCCTCATGCATTTTTAAGATGCTCATGTATATGGGTAGCAGGCTTACTTTTAAAATGTGAAGAACTCAGTCACTGTGTGTGGTAGCAGATTGTGTCTATGAGGGAGCTGTGGACATTTGGGAATTGGAAAGCCTTGGAAGGTTTTAAGAGTTCCATAGCCTACCATATCTTTACGGGCAGGATTTCTTTACTATGGAGATGGGTTTGGGCCCATGGATCACTTCAGCTGTCCACCAACAGGATCACAAAGCATGATTGGAGTTACCTAATCTGAGAGCAGAGTGAGGCCAGAAGGGAAAGAAGTGCTCACAGGGAGAAAAGGAAGGATTCTAAGTGGTTTTCCCTGAGATCTCGGGAGTTTGGGGACTGGGCTGAGAAGAGGAAATCCTGGTTCCTAGGAGCTGTGTGACTCCGTGAAACCTTCTTTCTCCTTCCTCCTGGTCCATCCTGTCTCGGGCAAGTGCAGGCCCAGGGTGGGCATGGCACAGGTAGAACTGTGACCCAGTCTCTGGGGGATGCTCCCCAGGCTGCCCGATGAGAGCACTGAGACCTCACTTTATCCAGGGAAGAGGGGGTGATGATAGTTATGACCCCTCTGTAGCAACTGCCATTGTCCTGGGACCATCAGCCCAAATCATGGCTTTTGCATGAAAATGAGAGATGGGATGGGTGTGGAGCCACTGTGTGTGTGTGGGGTGCGGCCAACTCACAGTGGGGGTGGACAGGGGTGTGTTTCCAGGACTAAGGACATGTCTATGATGAGTCAGCTCCGTGCTCCACTGGTCACAGTTGAGTCAACAACTGTTTCCTGAGAAGCTGAGAGGGACGCTGTGATGAGTAAGAACCGACCCCCAGGGATCCTCTGGGAATTAAAGATACAAGTAGCCTGGGCACGCGCGCCTTGGGGTCTAGTTTGGGGCACGTGGAATGGACATGTGGCCAGTTCCATCAGTGAGATTCTCAGGTCACTGAAGGTGCAGGTTTGCATGTCTGAGTCAATTAGGGAGTGACACACTCTTGTGTTTTATTGTAAAACAGCAACCAGAGTATGACAGGGGAGTGGGGAGCTTCCCAGAGCAGCGGTGGCGGGATCAGCGGGGGTTCACAAGGACTGGAGAACCATCACGGGCGTGGTTGCCCTGTGGCCAGTTGGGAGCTTGGCAAAGAGCCCCTTGGATCCTACAGTTTGAGGACCAGGGCAGTCAGGTCAGAGAAGAGGAAAGCATGAAAACTGACGTGAGAATACTGTCAAAATAATCATCCTTGCAAGAACAAGAAAGGAACCTGCTCCTGGAAGGACCGAGGTCCTCCTGGCGTCAGTGTGTGTGGACTTCCGTACCCGGGGTGACCCAGCTGGGCACTGAGCGGACCCTCTAGTCCCCAAGGGCTCCTTTCAGATGGCTGCCTGCGTTTGTGTGTATTTTTATGTGTGCGTGTGTGTATTTCTGGATATGTGTGTTTATTTGTGTGTGTGCACGTGTATTTGTATGTGCGTGCGAGTGTATGTATTTGTATGTGTATGAGTGTATTTGTGTGTGTGTGCATTTGTATGTGCATGTTAATGTGGGTGTGTGTTTATTTGTGTGTGTGTGCAAGTGTTTCTGTGTATCTCTGTGCATGTGTATGCATGTGTATTTGTGTGTGTGTGTGCGGGTGTGCGTGTGTGCGTGTGTACTTGCTTGTGTGTGTGTTTCTGTAGGAACCCACAGCCCATGTGAACACAGGACCCTCATCTCCAGGACTGCCAATCTGTCACATTGGCTAGCCCTAGATTTGAAAAGGGAAAAAAAAAGGCAAAATGTTCATATTCGACCAGCATGCAACCTGCAGGCTGAGAAGGAACACAGACCACACGACTGGCTCCCCCTTCTCTCTCTCGCTGCAGAAAAAGCAAACGTCAGCTGTGCTCAGAGTTGACAGGGCTGCGACCTCCACCAAGCCCGGGATGGCAGAGGCTCTGCAGCGTTGTCGTTCCGGCAAAGACAGAGGGAGGTGACTCAGGACAACTGCAGCAGTGCAGGGAAGCCTGGCGCTAAATTTAGCCAGAATCTCCGCGATGCAGCACTGGCTGCGTCTGTGGCTGGGCACGGTCAGCCCACATGGGCCCTTCTGGGCCTTCAAGGACACGGGCAGGGAGCCAGGTGATGCTGCAAAGGCTCCAATCTCTTGTCTCATCTTCTAAAACTCAGGCATGTTTTAGTGTTGTGAGACACCACAAGAATGCCCTTGCTCTCGGCTCTCCATTGCCTGCTTCAAACAGGAGCGGCCTGAGAGACAACCGTCACGGCTGGAGAAGATGCTTGAGAGTCCCCTGGACTGCAAGGAGACGAAACCAGCCCACCCTAAATGAAAGCAGCCCTGAATATTCATTGGAAGGACTGATGCTGAAACTGCAACGCCAATACTTTGGCTACCTGATGCAAAGAACTGACTCATTGGAAAAGGCCCTGATGCTGGGAAAGATTGAAGGCAAGAGGAGAAGGAGATGACGGAGGATAAGATGGTTGGATGGCATCACTGACTCAACGGACAAGAGTTTGAGCAAGCTCCGGGAGTTGCAAAGAGTCAGACATGACTGAGCACAGAACAACAAAAGAGGACAGTCCCTCTCCTCTTGGGTGTCTCGGGCATCCAGAGCAGGGGCCTCCTGTTCCCCTGTAGGATGATTCACACTCACCACCGAACCCCTGTGACCCCTCACCAGCCCTTCAGAGAGAGTAAACTTTGGTGAAAAGAAAGGGGGAATTTCCCACAAAAGTGCAGCTTTCTCCAAGACAGCACACTTGGGTGAAAAATGTCTTAAAGTTTGAGAGACTCAAGGAGGCAGGGAGGCCTGTGGAGGCGAAGGCTGGCGAGGCCAGTGTGTTTTTCGGGAGGTCTGTGGGGTGGTCTCACTGAAGCAGACTTTTAGGACAGGACACCCAGGGTATCCTTCACCTTTCAGGAAAGGGAGTTCAAAGGGGGAAGGGATGGGGGGAAGGGGGAATGAATTAGGAATTTGCAATTAGCAGATGCAAACTACTATATACAAAATAAGTGACAAAGTCCTACTGTATAGCACAGGGAACTCTACTCAGTATTTTGTAATAACCTATATGGAAAAGAATCTGAATAAGAAGAGATACATGTATATGTATAAGTGAATCACTTTACTGCTCACCTATCTGAAACTAACACAACATCGCAAATCAACTATACTCCCATAGAAAATAAAAATTAAATTAAAAAGAAAGTGGGCAAGAAACTAGAATCCTGACCTTTCCTGTGACCCTGAGTGTATGACCTCCCGCTCTTCTATTTCATTTTCTCAGTGTTTATGTAAGTAGCAGCGTGCATTTCCCACCTCCTCGATGGGTGCCCTGACAACTGGGAAGGTGAAAGCCCCGTTCTGTGCCCTCCGGCGTGGGGTGTGGATGGCGACCGCACCCAAAGGGTACGAGGGGAGTTCTGAGGACACTAGGTGTCCTGGCTGATACTCAGACCCAGAAGTAACCTAGGCCAAGAACTGAGCAGGGCTGAGCCCTGGGACTGCTCCCCTGTTCTCACAGACGTGCGCTGGGCTCCGCCTCGCTCCCCCCGCCCCCACCTGGCCACTGCTTGCCTGCTTCAGCTCCCCTTCTGCCGATTTCCACCCTCCCTCCCCTCGCAGCACCCCCCCTCCCCTGACGTCTGCCTCCACCATGGGTTCCTGGTGACCCACCCTCACCACAGCCTCAGCTCCCAGTCAGGAGTGTCAGTCCGCCCTGGGCTGAGATTGTCTGCTGGAGCCCCGAGGCCTCATACACACCGTGTCGCCCCACCTCAGAGCCAGTGTTTCCAAATCAAACCTACTATCAGTCTCTTGTCAACAAACTGCTCTGTGTGCAGCCCTGTGCTGGAGAGAAAAGGTGAGCCCGGGCTAATGCACTCGCAGCTGCGTCGTTCTTTCTAGAAGCAAGGCTGGGCAGAAGGCGAGGCGTCACTTCTAAGCTGGGTGAAATTAGACCAACAGCAGAGCTAACTTCTCAACACGTCAGTTTATTCACGACAGAAGTGGGGGCGCGGTGGGGCTGACACTGCAGTCTTGAAGTGCTGTGGCAAGAATTAAATGCGAGAAGATGTGAGAGGCATCCGAACAAAGCCCGTGTGGAGTTGAGCTCAGTGAATACTGGAAACGGAAGACAGAGGGGGTGCTTCCCTGACAGCCCGGGGCTTGGGGGCTAGTGAAGGGGAGCGGGGTAGGACTCAGGTAGCATCTCACGAAGCATCTCATGTGTTAAGCCAAAGGATCTCTACTTTATCCTGGAAGCTGAGGGAGCCATGGAAGGAATGTAAGCAGGGAAAGGACATGATTAGATCTGCATTTTAGAAAGAACATGTCGGTGACCGTGAAGTTGGAGTTGGAGTGGCGCCAGACTGGAGGCCACAAGACCAGCCTGGGGACATAGCAGGAGAGCCAGGTGAGCGGTGATGAGGCCGGAATTAAGGTAATAGCTTTGGGGTAGGGAGGACAGCTCGGATGTGTGCGGGTGTTAAGGACAGAGAATCTGCAGGACTTCGTAACTTGATGTGAGGCAAAATGAGAAAGCGGGTCTGGGACGCCAGCCAAGTTTCTGCTATAGGTGAGTATATGGAGGATAGCACCCTGAGATGAAATCCAAAAGACTGAAGGAGGAAGACATTTTAATGATGGGTTCAGGTAGAAATCTAGTGAAGTTTCTATTTGATTAATTTAATGGAAGTTGGGCTTTTCTTCCAGGAGTAAGACTCCAAGTCCAGGAGAGGCTGAGGGGTCTGGTCTGTGCAGGGGAAGAGTCAGTATTAGGTGAGAAGAACCCAAGGCAGAGACCTGGGGATATGGCTGTTTAGGGAAGGAAGGTGGCAAATTGCTGCCATGGTCTAGAGGCACAGGCCACGGGGCTCAGACGAGAGTTGGGAATGGCCAGTGTCACAGAGGGTGGACGAAGGGGTGACTCAGGTTGTCACACACAGAGACACAGTCAGAGAAGAGGAAAAGGATCCTTGGGCTGGGAAGGACAGAGGCCGCTAGGGACCCTGGTGGGAGCAATGGCCTTGGAGCTAACAGGGGAACACAGATGTAATTGTGCAGAACATGGGGCGGGGTGGGTCTCCAATATATCCTATGGTGTTAAGAAGCCTTATTGTGAAAAAGAGAGAGGAAGAGAGAATGGCATTTAGAAAGGATTTGAATTCGAAGAAAATAGTTTTGTCGTTTTGGAGCAAATGTTTGAGAATACTGTGTGTGTGTGAGAGATGCTCTAGAAAGAAACCCAGTGGATATGGAAAGGTGGAAGACGAAGGAGGATGAGCCATGGGGTATGGAGGGGTGCAGAGGATGGTGGCAGCAGGGTCCCTGAAGGAAGGTGGAGGAGGGGCCAGGGCGGCGTGTGGATTCACTCTAACGCATGGAAGGATGCTCTTCCTTGATGTACGGTACTTGCTTCTGTTCCTCTGGCAAGTTCTTCCACTCAGAATATGGAGGAGGTGGGCCTGAGGATCACATAGCACTTAAAACAACTTTTGAGAGGAACGAAAAGAGGAAATGGGTAGTGTTTATGGGGTATTTACCATGTCCTCAACCAGACTTTAATTACTTTAAATTTATTAACTCTCTTTAAAAAAAAATTATTTATTACCCTTGGCTGTGCTGGGTCTTAGTTGCTGCACACCGGACTTGCTTTGGCTGCAGAAACCGGGGGCTACTCTTTGTTGCAGTACACGGGCTTCTCATGGCGGTGGCTTCTCTAGTAGTGGAGCACTGGCTTCAGGCGGGTGGGCTTCAGTAGTCGCAGGGCATGGGCTCAGTCGTTGTGGCTCATGGGCTTGGCCGCATTGTGACATGTGGGATCGTCCCATACCAGGGATCGAACCCGTGTCCCCTGCACTGGCAGGTGGATTCTTCACCACTGAACACCAGGGACGTCCAGTTTGTTAACTCTCTTAATCCTCACAGTAATTCTCCAAGGCAGATATAGTAATCACCCACTCTTCTCTTACAGAAGAGGAAAGAGGTCCAGAGCACTTTACATACCTAGACAGATACATTATAAAGGAGACTTGAACTGGACACCTGGACTCAGCAGACCATCCTTCTGTGGAATCGTGCACAGACGAAGCGCCAGCATTTACTTTATTCATTCAGTAAATGCTCATTGCCTTAGGAAGCGCCACTATGAACAAAGCTACTGGAGGTGATGGAATTCCAGTTGAGCTAGTTTAAATCCTAAAAGATGATGCTGTGAAAGTGCTGCACTCAATATGCCAGCAGATCTGGAAAACTCAGCAGTGGTCACAGGACAGGAAAAGGTCAGTTTTTATTCCATTCCCAAAGAAAGGCAATGCCAAAGAAAGTTCAAACTACTGCATGATTGCACTCATCTCACAGGCTAGCAAAGTAATGCTCAAAATCCCCCAAGCCAGGCTTCACCAGTATGTGAAATGTGAATTGCCAGATGTTCAAGCTGGATTTAGAAAAGGCAGAGGAACAGAGATCAAATTGCCAACATCCACTGGATCATCGAAAAAGCAAGAGAGTTCCAGAAAAACATCTACTTCTGCTTTATTGACTATGCCAAAAGCCTTCGACTGTGTGGATCACCACAAACTGTGGAAATTCTTCAAGAGATGGGAATACCAGACCACCTGACCCACCTCCTGAAAAAATCTGTATGCAGGTCAGGAAGCAACAAGTTAGAACTGGACATGGAACAACAGACTGGTTCCAAATTGGAAAGGAATATGTCAAGGCTGTATATTGTCACCCTGCTTATTTAACTTATATGCAGAGTACATCATGCGAAATGCCGGGCTGGATGAAGCACAAGCTGGAATCAAGATTTCCAGAAGAAATATCTATAATCTCAGATATGCAGATGACAGCACTTTTATGGCAGAAAGCAAGAAGAACTAAAGAGCCTCTTGATGAAAGTGAAAGAGGAGAGAGAAAAAGTTGGCTTAAAACTCAACATTCAGAAAACTAAGATCATGGCATCTGGTCCCACCATTTCATGGCAAATAGATGGGGAACCAATGAAAACAATGAGAGACTTTATTTTTTGGGCTCCAAGATCACTGAAGATGGTGACTGCAGCCATGAAATTAAAAGAAGCTTGCTCCTTGGAAGAAAAGCTATGACCAACCTAGAAAACAGAGAAACCTACTAAAAAACAGAGACATTACTTTGCCAACAAGGGTCTGTCTAGTCAAAGCTATGGTTTTTCAAGTAGTCATGTATGGATGTGAGAGTTAGTCTATAAAGAAAGCTGAGCACTGAAGAATTGATGCTTTTGAACTATGGTGTTGGAGAAGACTCTTGAGAGTCCCTTGGACTGCAAGGAGATCAAACCAGTCAATCTTAAAGGAAATTAGTCCTGAATATTCATTGGAAGGACTGATGCTGACATTGAAACTCCAATACTTTGGACACCTGATGGGAAGAACTGACTCAATGGAAAAGACCGTGATGCTGGGAAAGATTGAAGGCAGGAGGAGAAGGGGATGACAGAGAATGAGATGGTTGGATGGCATCACCGACTGGATGGACATGAGTTTGAGTAAGCTTCAGGAGATAGTAAAGGATGGGGAAGGCTGGTGTGCTGCAGTCTATGCGGTCACAGACTTGGACAAGACTGAGTGACTGAACTGAACTGACTGAAATGCTTATCCAATACTCTGTATGAGCCAAGTGCTTGTTTGAGTCGTGAAGGATGTGCTGACAAAACAGTAAAGATACTTATGTTCAGGGTTTAATGATGCGAGATTGACAAGAAACAAAATAGAAAATACACTGTATAGTTTGTAGTTGGCGATGGGTAGTACAGAAAAAAGGAAAACATAGAAGAGGTGAAGGGGCTGGAGGTGGGCTGTGAACACAAGTAGAGGAGAACTCACTTGGGATGGGAACGGGTTAGCCTTGCAGACATCAGATAGACAGGCATCCAAGTGTCTCAGGCATGACTGTGACCACAAGTATGAAAGTGTTAGTTGTTCAGTCATGTCCGACTCTTTTGCAACCCCATGGACTGTAATCCACCAGGCTCCTCTGTCCATGGAATTCTCCAGGCAAGAATACTGGAGTGGATTGCCTTTTCCTTCTACAGGGGATCTTCCCAATGCAGGGATCGAATCCGGGTTCTCCTGCATTGCAGGCAGATTGTTTATTGTCTGAGCCACCAGGAAAGCCACCATTATATCCTTTTTATAAATCACAGTATCACAATAGTTACTTGTCTGTCTGAGAATGAATGTAGGCACAGGTCACAGCCGGTGTCCACTTCTGCCTGAGCCCCAGGGAGTCAGTTGCTTCCCACTCTGGAATCCACACTCCACTTGTCTTCCTGACTTGCTGTTTTGTGGGTTTTAAGTTCTATGACCAATGCTGTGGGCCTCTGAGAACAGCTTTTAAAAACCCTCTTCTCTGTCATAGCCCACAAGCATCACCATTTAACCACAACCATCTTCATTTTCTCTCCCTCTCTAATGTGCAGTGCTCTGCTTGCCACACGTGAGTATTCAAAATAGTTTATTGAAAGCGAACATCCAAGTTCCAGACAGAGCATCTTCCAAGCCCATCAGTAAAACGCTGGAATATGTCAACGATATAACCCAACACTGATGGTGACAGGAAGGAATCCCATTTACTTCCGGTGACATTTTAAATTAATAAGCTGGGGGCTTTTATCTGTGAGGCAGCCACAGATATCTGACCTTTGGACTCCTCGGGGCTGGGAGGGGCCCGGAGGTGGTCCTGGGACTTTATCAGGTGCCTGGGCCACCAGAGATATGGATGAGATGAGGGTGTCACCTTGTAAACGCACTGACCCTGCACAAGGCTCTCTGGCTGTCTCGGGGACCTGTCTTGGCTTGGATGCCAGTGTTTCTCTGTTTTTTAAAACTTTTATTGGAGTGTAGTTGCTTTACAATGTTGTATTCGTTTCTGCTGTATAGCAAAGTGACTCAGCTCTACGTATACATACATCCCCAATTCTGTATATTTCCTTCGCGTTCAGGTCACCGCGGAGCACTGAGTGGAGTTCCCTGTGCTGCACAACAGGTTCCCATCAGTTGCCTGTCTTAGAGGTTTATCCGATCCCCACCTGTCCTCGGTGCTCAGGGTGGAGGAGGGAGATGGGGAGAAGGTGCCGTGTCAGCTGCTCCGTGAGGCCTCATACAAGCAGCCCCACCTCAAGTCTAGTGGATGAATCCAGAGAGAAAGAGAAGAAAAAGGAATCTTTTTCTTTTTTTAAGTTCCCATGTGAAAGTGTCAGTTGCTCAGTTGTGTCCGACTCTTTGAGATCCCATGTTCTGTAGCCCGCCAGGCTCCTCTGTCCATGGAATTCTCCAGGCAAGAATACTGGGGTGGGTTGCCATGCCCTTCTCCAGGGGATCTTCCAGACCCAGGAATATAACCCGAGTCTCCTGTATCTCCTGCATTGGCAGGCAGTTTCTTTACCACTTAGCTACTTACGGTGCTTAGTCACTCAGCTGTGTCCGACTCTTGAGACCCCATGGACTGTATCCCGCCAGGCTCCTCTGTCCATGGGATTCTCCAGGCAAGAATACTGGAGTGGGTAGCCGTTCCCTTCTCCAGGGGATCTTCCCAACCCAGGGACTGAGGTCGCGTTTCCGTCATCTCAGGCACATTTTTTACTGTCTGAGCTACCAGGGAAGCCCATGAAGTTCCTATGAAATCTTGACAAGAAAGAAGGGACAATTTAGGCCTCTTTCCTTCGCCTTGATAGACACTTTGGAGGGAGGCCTCTGACCATCCAGGTCCTGAACAAAAATGCCTGGTATAGGATGCTAAGCCCGCAAGGCTCCTGGCCATGCATCTGGAGTATCCCTTAAGGACTGTGTGTGTGCTCCTTTCAGGTCTTGGGGTTGTCACTGGGGACCATTTCCAGCAGCCATGAATGACACTGTAAAAGCCCTTGCAAAGTGGGCATAGACCACCCCCTGGACCATCATCTGCCCTTCTTGGCTGGTTTGCTGGGAGCTTTGTTTGAGGTGTGGCAGGGGGCTGCCTGATCATGGTTGGCTTTTTTGTTTTTTTCTTTACCCTTTTCTTGGGAAATCATCTGAACCTTGCTCAGCCTGGCTATTCCCTTCTGGAAAAATCCCATTGCCTTTTCACCCTGGTTGAAAAGGTTGAGTCACCCCGTTTTCTAATCCTGTTTGCTGCTGTTCTCACATCAAAGCCTCCAAGAGACAGAATTATTTTCAAAAATAACACAGTGACATAGGATTTTTTTTTTTTTTTGCTAATATTTTCACTGATGACTATTTCAATATTCCCATGAGGTAAAGGTAAAGCGTTTAAAGTGTGACAGGGTGATCTTTTAGGACACATGTTCATCGGGGCTACAGTTGAAGGCAGAAATTCTCTGCTCCTAACCGCTGACCAGGACCCCCGGGAGAGACCACAGAGGAGCCACATGCGTATGTAGCCATGGCACCACAACCTCCATGTTTAGTGGCTCCTGATGGTGAGGTGTGTCTTGTCCATGTCAGGTAGGAGGGGATGGAGGCCTAGAGGTGAGGCGGTGCCGTACAGGTGGTCCCGTGGTGAGGTGCAGATTCGTGTGATCCACATCAGTGTCTCCCGGCCGGAGCTGTTTTCCTGTGACCAGATGTTTCCTTTGGCTGTTCAGGTAACGCCCTTGCAGAAGGGCCTGACTTTGGGGTCAGCTGGAGGTTGGTCGGTGTCCTGCACTCATCAGCTCTGGGCCAGGACATGAGGCAGTGTTCTGGGCAGGGGGAGCAGCTCACAGAATAAAGGGCACTTTCTCTAATCAGTTTGTTGGTGGGATGTCTTGCGTGCCCCATCCACAAACCCCTTGATGTGCTGCAGTTGCTCACACACCTTGGGGTCAGCGCTCTGGCTGTCCTACCTGCCCCACCTGTAACATGGGGCTAGGCCAGGGCCAGAGCGTGGAGGAAGCATTCCTCCAAACTTCATAACACTGCAGTCACTTTATGGGGAGGGGGAGGCTGATTTCGCTCAAAATACTGTTGTCTTCTTACTTCAGTGGTAGAATTCAGTATGTAAATCTGAGATCGTGTCCTTTTATAAAGAGGCTTCAGAACTCATTGAAAATGTTATCAGTTACCACCTTAGGGCCGACAAAAAGGGCTGTAATATTTACTGAGCAGTTCAAGTATCAGGCAGCACGCCGTGAACTTTTTCTGGTCCTGGTATCGGCTGTTTCCGGCAAAACTCAATTCGGGGCTTTCGATGATACCTGAAAAGTCCATAAAACTGCAGAGATCTATAAAACAGTCAGCTTCACGACTTCAGATCTCCCAACTTGCCGCGTGCATGTCAACTTCTCCGTGTTTATTGAGAAATAAAACTCAACCAGCAAGCAAGAGTGTGAACTCTGTGGGCTTGTGGAGTTCTGAGCTCCCCATGGGATGTGGATTCTCTGGTTCTTGGGGTCCCCGGGAGAGGTCACCATGTACACTCGTCCTTCCTCTCAAACCAGGAGACATACACTGTGGAGCCCTTTGGTTGAGAGAGACATAGGAGTAAGCAGCGAGGGACCGATTTCATATCAAGAAAAGCCAGGGGGCTCAGTGGTGCACTTGGCACGCACCTGTATGAGACTGTAATCCCAAGAAAGTGAAAGTTGCTCAGTTGTGTCCGACTTTGTGACCCCATTGACTATACAGTCCATGGCATTCTCCAGGCCAGAATACTGGAGTGGGTAGTCTTTCCCTCCTCCAGGGGATTTTCCCGATCTAGGAATCATATCCAGGTCTCCTGCATTGCGGGCAGATTCTTTACCATCTGAGCCACCAGGGAAGCCCAAGAATACTGGAGTGGGTAGCCTATCCCTTCTCCAGTGGATCTTCTTGACCCAGGAATCGGACTGGGGTCTCCTGCTTTGCAGGCAGATTCTTTACCAATTGGGCTATCAGGGAAGCCCCTATAAACCCAAGGCCCTAACGGAAACACAGGGACACAGGGTCATGGGGGCTGTGCAGACCACCTCAGTGCCTTTACTGCCGAGGTGGGGCTAAGGTTCCACTTTCGTGGCGGCATGTTCCATGAAGGCATCAGAGTAACAGCCAGGTCTCGTTTCAGATCAAGACCAATTCCACTGCAACTTTCTTCTTTTCTTAACAGCTCCTCTGGAGTCTGTAGAAATCCTGGGTCAGCCATCCACTGCCAAAATACGTCAGTGCAGGGTCCAACTCACAGAGCTTAGACCCCAAAGGAGAAATAAATTCCTGGTGAGGCCACCCCTCCCGCCTGAACACTACCTGGTAGACGGCAGAGACCTCAGGTTCTGCCCAGCCGTCTAGGGGAGGGGAAGAGACAGCACACGGCCAGGAGGGGTGGTCCACGGGGACCCTGAGCCTGAACACGGAGACACAAGAGGTGTGTGAGGATTGTAGTTGCCTCCACACAGCAGAAGGAAGCCATCTTTGTGTGTGTGTGTTTGTGTGTGTGTGTGTGTGTGTGTGGAGGGGACAGGGAACTAGGGAAAATTGTGCAAAGAAAAAGAAAATGCATGCTCATTTCCTTACAGGTATTCACTCAAAAACAGTGTTGGAACAGCCAAGAACACAGCTGCTTGCTTTCTGCTTCCAGGAGCCAAAGCCAGGGTTCCAGGAGCAGACAGAGCAGGGTGGGGGCGGGGTGGGGCTCCGCCAGCACAGCGGGGCCAGGGGCCTGGGTGTGAGTGTGTGTCCGCGAGTTCTAGCGGCCTCTCAGCTCGCCACTTCCTCCTCTGTGTTCGCAGCCAGCAGCCTGACCGCTGACCTTTGCGGGAGCAGGCCTGCCGAGGTGGGGAATTTTTAGCAGCTCCCAGGCAGCTCTGGGCTGGGCAGCTGCTCTGTTTCCCCCGATGGCCTGGTTGGTTCTCTGGATGGTGGACACGTCCAGAAAACTCCAAGTTTCAGATTTGTTTTCCAGGAGGGTTCTTTTGAGAATATGGAGACCATATCGGCATGTTTATTTTATTTTATGTTTTCATTTTTCTAAAGAGCAATTTGATACATCTGTGTTTCTCTCTGGATAAAATCACATGAAATCATGTTATATTGCTTGACAGGCTGCGTTGTTACCTCATAGCGTGGAGCGTGTGTCAAGGAATGCTTTACACACAGCGCACAATCACGGAACACGCTGTAGTCTCTTAAAATATGGGTAAAAGCTGCTGTAAGCATCGAAGTCTCTGTTCTCCCGAGAGCAGGAGATATTGGGTTACTGCCTGCTAGTTTGATAGGTATCATTTAAACACTTACTTTAAATAAAAATACACATAAAACAGAGCCCGTTCTGGATCACCTTTGATCTCTAAGTGATACCAAAAGGCCTACGTTTTACTGGGAACTCACCTAGCCTCTTGCAAATTGCTTGGCTGTTCATGTATTTTTAAAAAAGATAAACATTCTGTTCCTCCCTTGAGATCAAAAAAAATTCTGTAAAGGTGTTTCAATGTCAGTTCTCTTTTTTAAAAAAAGTTTTTTTTTTTCTGGCTTGCTGAAATCTACCATACCTGTGGAATTTCCCTCCAGCCTGCTTCAGCTAAATACATAATCAACACTGAGGCCCATGGGACGCTATTGGTGAACCCATGAGTCAGGGTTCTGCAGGTACTTCATCAGGGTGAAGTCTTTGTTGGTTTACGTTAGATCATGTACTTGACCAGAGTCACTATATGGAAGGGTTGCCTGAATCTGTATTTCTAATTTTTCTTTGCTGAGAACGCCCATGAAAATTCATATTTTTGAAGATGGAAAGAACAGTAATTTTCAGGTCTGGATTGCATTCTGGATATGTTCCTGAGGGAGTAGGCATTTCTCTACCCATCATTGTTGGGGAGAATTAGGCTGACTGTGGCTTGTTAAAATTTTTAATATTACATGCATAATTAAAATTATATGAATCTAAAATTTACATATACATCATTGAAGTTACATGTATAATACTAAAAGCATTTTATATTCATATTTATATATGCATAAGTCTGAAAGAGGTGATCTTTTGTTAACACATTATTGACTGGAGACACATTAACGACACTGGCGTTAGTTTCTGCAAAAATCCCCTGGAGAGTGATGTGTTAAAACTATCTTGATCGGTCATTTTGGGAGACAAGTCAAGCTCCAGCACCATCTACAGAGAGAGGGCATGAGAGCCTGGTGGAAAGCTGGAGCAAGAATTAAAGGAGTAAGCACACTTCTACCAGGTGGCCCTGGGGTAAAGAACCTGCCTGCAATGCAGGAGATGTATCAGATGCGGGTTCAATCCCTGGGTACACACAGACATACACACATCCACACACAGACACAGACACAAACACATGTGTGTACAGACACATACACACAAACATATGCACACATGTACACACACAGGCACGTATACACACGTCCACACACAGAGACACATACACATGTACACACACATATAAACACACACAAGGCACATATACACATGTACACAGACACATACACACATATACACACAGACACATATACACACACAGACACATATACACACATAGACACATATACACACATTCACACATAGACACAGACACATACACAAGTACATACACAGACACACATACAGACACATACTCACAGACACATACACATACAAACACACACAGACACACACAAACACATGCACGCATATACACACACAGACACACAGACACACAGACATATACTCACAGACACATACACGCACAGACACATATACACACAGACACATACACACGTCCACACACAGACACAGACACAAACACATACACACAGAGACACATATACACACGTATACACACAGACACAGACACACATATACACATACACACATATACACACATAGATGCATACTCATAGACACATACTCATAAACACATACACACAGACACATATACACATACACACACAGACACATATACAAACCTCCACACACAGACACAGACACATGTACATACAAACACACACACAGATACACACAGACACACACACCACAGACACATACACATGTACACACACACATACACACAGCTACATACATACATATGCACATGGACACATACACACAGACTCATACACACAGACGTATGCATACACACAGGCACATATACACACATGCACACAAGCATAGGGGGAGGTGGGAGGGAGAACTAAGTGAGCAGAGTTGCTGGCTGTCCCTCTGAAGAGCTGCCCCTGCGTCTCTGCTCCTGGGCCCCTGGACCGGGCCTGCCTGGTCTGCATGGGCGGGCAGCAGTATCTGAGGTGGAAGGAGGGCTTATCCCTGGAGACGCCTTGAGGAGAGGGGCCCGGGGAGGATGCTGATGGCTCGCCTCCCCTCCGCTCCCTTTGCAGCCCCCCACCCCTGCTGTAACCGCCTGTGCTTCTCCCCTAGTCCTGTGAAGCCTCAGGGCCTGTCCAGGACGGCATTTTAGATACAGAGAGTACGTCACAGAGGATGAAAGGGACACCCATCACATTGAAGTGATGTCTACTCTTAGATCCCTGGGGCACGGGGTCTCAGGTAAGAGTCAGTGCTCAGTCAGGGTCCCTGCGGGAAGAGATGGCATGTCCGAGCCCAAGCTAAGACCACCTGAGGATTGCCTGATGGGGAACAGCCCAGAACGTGGGCAGGGGTGCAGGGCGCCCCGCGAGTCTGAAGCATGTGGCTCCAGAAAGTACAAAGCCCCGAGGGAGGCAAGGAGGGGACGATGACTCAGTCACGGGGGCCTGCATGCCTGACCTCTGCCCTCCTGACCCTCAGCCCGGGGTCCCAAAGATGCTGCGCATGGAGCTGAATTTTAACAAAACGTAAATCAATTTTGGGTGCAGCAATTCTCCTGTCAGTGTCAGAGACACCCCATGTCCTTCACCTTCCCCTGGCCCTTGACCTGTGTCCTGTCTTCTCTTAATTGTGAGCATTGTCCGAGGGAGCCGTTGGGCAGGTGAATTACCCACATGGCTACCATGTTCATTCACTGCCACTCAGTCTTTATTTTTGCTGGCCAATATTTAAAAATACTTTAAACCATATGTAGAATTAATCATGGATCCCCCTCTTATGCTAGGATACGTTTTCTTTTGTGATTAATTTAAAACCAAGACTCATGATAGTTTTCTCAGGAAGTCTCACTACTTGCAGCTTGGCTGGCCAAGGAAGTCACCTTGCTGTGCTGAAGGAGAAAATCCTGACAAGTTTTGTCTTGAGAAACTGTTAAATTCACCGAATTCTTCGGAAGCAGCAGTCTGGACCTTGACCACGGAGACAGAGTACTCGGGAGCTCTTTGAAAAGTCATTTGTTCCCATGGCTTGTATTGTCATTCTACAAATTACACAAAACTATTTAAAAAGAAAAAAAGGAGAGCGATTACGATTGACCCACAGAGATCCACTGGGAACGCAGACTCAGTGTTCTGTGGCGGGTTTCCTTATGCGGTAGTAGAGGGTGGGGAGGGTCTGTCCTGGGGGCCGGGCTGCAGGGGGCAGGGGGACAGCCCGGCAGGAGGTGTGGCAGGGGAACGGTCATTGGTGTGAAGGCCTGGAACTGGTGGGAGAGGGTCTGAGGGCGGCGTCCATCCAGGAGCCCCGAGAATCCTCTCCTGGGTGTTCCCCTTGTCCCCCCAGCTGCCGTCTGGCTGTCTGGCTGTTTGTCTCCATGTGTCATAATGTTCTCTTTTAAAGTACAAGTTCAAGTTCAAGAAGTTTTGCTTCCTTAAGAGCCAGCTTGGTGCCTGTGTATGAAACGCCGAGCTCCTTTCCATGGGGGTTTTTGTTTTGTTTTGAAGTACAAAGCAGTTCTCCAAAACCAACCTCCCAAACCAAGGGTGGGATATAAGTTCTGTCCTAGACCCCAAATGCCACCATCGGTGTCCCTGGCCTTGTTTTCCTTACACGGAAAACCTGACGCTGTCTGTGACTTGATGACTAGAAGATGAGGCTCTTGGCAGAACGTTCCCTTTGGCTTTCCTTTTCTTTTTTTCAAGCGGTGACTCTCTGCAGGTTTTTTTTTTTCCCCCGAATTCTCAGAGGGCACACAGAGCTGCAAAAGGAGAAACGACTGAATATTTCTGTGAGTGTGTCTACTAGAACAGCCCTAAAGTGCTCGTCTATTCACGCGAGGGAGATGGGTGTGTTTATTCACATGGGGGAGATGGGAGTGTTTATTCACACGGGGGAGATGGGTGTGTGCACAGCTACGGCAGGGCCATCCGGCCCGCTTGCTCCTCCTATAACATCTGCGTGAACTCAGAGAGGCTGCCAGGTGCCCATCTGTTGGCAATACAACCCAGCCACAAATGCAACTGTCATGACAACCTTGCCGAGTCAGTCTTTGGCATAAAACTTGTTAAAAACTACTGTCCTTCCATCCCCATCCATTGCAGTTAACTGCCTCAAGTCACCCTCAGACTAAAATTTATTTTCTTAGGTGTTCCTTGCTGGTGCAGTTGTTGTGTGCCGGCCTTTGATTTCAATTAACTTCACTAGCATGAGTGATTACATCCCCCCAAGGTCAGGACGTGCTGCAGGTCCCACCTGAACCTGCTCAGGCTGCAGGGCTAGTGCCCGGGGCCCCCTGGTCTCCTCTCCACTACACGGTGTTCAAATCTGGGAGCTGATGGATGGGATGATTTCTTCCCGATGATGACCGAGCACAAAGACACACTTCGAGGAGGGCTCTGGGCCAAAGGGTGGAGATCCTTGCCCTCAGGACAGTGCCCTCCCTGGCACCCCGGAGTCCCCACCTTGATGACCTTGGGTGGCAGAGGCAAATTCATTCCCCTTTGAGATCTGAGTGGAGTCACAGGGTGTCTTGAACACAGGGTGTCCAGGACATTTTCTTTTATGTATTTGAAATTGTGAGAGATCAAATGGATGAGTGACGCCCTGGGATTGACTCTTTTACTGAAAAGTAATTTAATGTTCTTAACTTTGGCCACTTGATGTGAATAGCCAACTCATTGGAAAAGACCCTGATGCTGGGAAAGATTGAAAGCAGAAGGAGAAGCAGATGACCTAGGATGAGATGACATCACCACCTCGATGGACATGAGTTTGAGCAAGCTCCAGGAGTTGGTGATGGACAGGGAGGCCTGGAGTGCTGCAGTCCATGGGGTCGCAGAGAGTTGGACACGACTGAACAACTGAATAACAACAACAAATCTGTTCTCTGGAGTGGATCCTTTTAGAAAATCTGCCCCAGATTTTCTAAGCAGACAAGCAGACAAGCAGCTTCAGTGCAGCCTGCAGAAGTGGGCACTCTGACAACTGACAACAAGGCCAAGGTGGGAGAGGTGAAGTGATGTATCTGTGTGTTTCCAAATACTTTGTACCTTTTGGGAATGAAATCCAGAAGAGCCATTCCTGATTGTAGGAGGATGCCCAGAGGCCAAGCCTGGATCTGAACCATGCGGTGGGTCCCAGCTTTTAGGAGAACAATCGTGCCTACAGCTCTAGGGGGTGCCTGGTGCCTCTTCACATGGCATCCCACCTTCCACACTGCCACTGAGGAGCTCACTCTGGGCGGGAGGAGGGTCACTCTGCTCACTTGGCAGTGTTTGGTGAAGGAACGCTCAGATGAAAAGCGATGACGGTGACAACGGTGTTCAAGGATAAACTTTTGAAGAGGATCAGATCAAGGCTCTCACACAGATATAATCCATACCAGCTCCAAAGTTTACTGAATGTTTTAATTAATGAAGAAAGCAGTCAGATAGCAAGACTACTGGTTTAGAAGAGAACTTGAGGGACCGCATGTAGAGAGCAGAGAAGGAACGCTGAGATGAGCTTATGGATGGTGTCACCTGCCCCAACGTGTCCACAACCACAGGGTAATGACTGATGTTGTCTGAGGGACACCGTGGGCCTGGCTGTGGGCAGAACTCTTGGCACAGCTAACACTTTCTACAAGTTAACTCGTCTCTACAGAGCTGTAAAGTTTCCTCCGTGAGGAAAAACGAAGGTGCGTGTCCGACAGGGTCACATGAGCCCATGGTCCTGGATCCACTGAGGGCTGCCCAGCACTTTCACTCGTCCCCGAGGTCGGCAACTTGGTGACTCTGCCTCACACTTGAGGAGGCAGAAAGACCAAGTCCCGGGCCTGAGAGGACACAGCAAGGATGGGGCCTGGCCGTCCAGCCCTATAACGCCCCGGGCACTGCCTGACTACGGATCCATCATGGGGTCATGGAGTGGAGGGGCCACTGTCTCTGTGGGTCTCCAGGTCCCAGGAGGGGCCCCTGGGGACAGTCGGGCCTTTGGGACCCCCCGGATTCCCTGAGGCCCTTGGGAGCAGAAATGGGTGCCGTTGCGCCTCTTGCCTGCAGTTCCTCACTTTGTAGATCTCACCCGCACCTGCATAGCCTGGTTTTCTCACCTTGATCACCACATCCGCAGGCCGAAGTTGCCATCCAGGCTGTGGCTGAGCAGCCGCTCGAGTGGTACCCACTCACCCTGCTGGACGTCTGTCCACCCTGATCCAGGCAGCCAGCAACCTTGGGCCACACTGGCTGGTATGTTTGCTCGGGTCTGTCCTGTTAGAAAAGCCACCTGTGCCAGAGGGGCCCCCGGGCCTGACCTTGCTTCCTCAGGGGACCAGGCCTGTGTCATAAGTGGAGCGTGGTCACATGGAGAGTGCAGATCCCCAGACCGGCAGAAAGTCTGTCCTATTTGTTTTCTCCCTTGTTTTTACTGCTTCTTATTAAAATAGACAGTCCAGGAAACATTTAGTGCTGTCAGGGAGCTGTGCCTGGGAGCTGTAAACCTTCACCAGGCGGCGGGTTGTCCTTACCCACTCTGGATCCCAGGAACTTCTTCCAGGGGAGGTGTGACCCTTGCACTGGGTCCCACACCTGCTGGTTAACTGCCCAGGCTCCCAGGAAAGAAAAGGGACCGGGGCATCCGGGACAGCTCATCCACAGGCCAGCTGTGCCCAGACCAGGACCCCAGGCAGGGTGTCCCTCCTCCAGGCTGGGGGTCCCTCTGCTTCAGAAAGACCAGAGGAGGGAGAGTGAGCCACCCTCAGTGTGGGAGCACTGCCGCTTTCTTCCTTCTCTTTTTTTGCTGGGTTTTTGTTTCTGTATTTAAATGAGCATTGGTCCTCCTTGTGTAAGGAAGATTTGGGCAGGAGCCGACACTGATGTCTCCTGTAGAAAAACAAAAGCAAGCAATGCCTCAAACCCATGTCTCCTGCTTCTCCTGCATCGGCAGGCGGATTCTTTACCACTGGGCCACCCGGGAAGCCAATGATAACACTAGCAATAACCCAAAGTCTACTTTTTATGAAACTGCTTTGTCCCTGAAAACTTCTTTTAGAGAAATTTGGTGGGGGAGGTGTGTTGGGTCCCCTTTGTCTGCAAGTGGGAAGGGAAAGGAGGCTTCTGTGGGCAGATGGGATGGGGGAGTTTTTTTTTTTTAATCAATTTACCTGTTTCTGTGCTGGAGTCAGAGCCCTCTGTGGCTATCACTTTCTAGCCTTTCCTGTTGTTGGTGGTTTAAAGTTGGTCGCTGGGGGACGTGCACACCATGGTCACTGGTGTGTATGCATGCTAAGTTGATTCAGTTGTGTCTGACTCTATGAGACCCCATGAACTGTAGCCTAGCAGACGCTCTCTCCATGGGATTCTCCAGAAAAGAATACTGGAGTGAGTTGCCAGTCACTGGCAAACACCACAAATCTGGACTCTTTCACCCCCGCCGGAGGGCCAGGTCATTACACACGCCACTTCACACACCCCAAGTACCAAGAGCCCTGCTCAGCACACAGCTGGCGCCCAATAAATACTTGTTGAGGGAATGAATGAGTGAATCTTGTTGACAACGTATAGGAAATGTAAAGAAAAATTCGCTCTGTTAAAATAAAAACTATCCTAAGGCACCGAAGTTTAGAATTTGATCTTGAACTTCCTTACCTGTACGATGTAGCTTCTGGTCTGGTAGGTGATATTGGAGCTGCTTGGCATACTCTCCTTCTCTGAGTTGCCACACTATCATTTGCAAAGTGGGTTTTTTCCTCTGATTACAGAGAAGACAGAAGGTTCAGACCAGTGGAGGGACAGTCATGGTGCTCTGCAGGGGCAGGGCTCACATTCAAACCCAAGGTTGGTTGACTTTGAAGCCACTGCTCGGCCACGAGACAGCAAAGCCTCATTGAGATGTGAAGGAGGCCATGCCATCCAGTGCCCTCCCTAGCATTTTCAGCCCTAGGAGATGTGAGAGCAGACGGATACTCATTATGGAGTCTAGGCAGTAAACTGAGGCCCTGGGTGACGAGTCTGTGAGCTGGACTCCTGCTCTGCTTGCTCTCCAGCCTGAAGATGTCGTCTCTGGATGGAGGCACTCGCTTGGTACCAGGGTGTCAGCATAGCTAGGCCCGCTCTGCCGCTGGGTTTTTGGACGCCTGCTGCATCACTTGGTTGAGGGTTGGCAGGAGGAAGGATGAGAAAAGCTGGTCTCTACTCTTAGAACATATGAGTGAAAAGGCAGGGATAACAAGATATCTAAGCTCACCCATCACTCCCCGTCCCCCCTCATTCCTGAGCCTGCTCCTCGGAGGGATATAGATGGCTGTTTGCCCACCCAACCTCTCTCCTCCACTGGGTCCCCGCTTCCAGGGCCTCCGCCTGGTCGCTCCCTGGGGCAAAGTGCAGCCTGGAGGTGGAGAGCAAATGGTGGGGGGACCACGGCTCTACGTGGCCCAAATTCTACATGAAAGAGACCTGAATGCATTGCCGTGTGAACAGAAACGCTCCAGTAATGAGAACGGGGCCTATTCAGCCTCCCTGAATGCGTTGGAGCTAAAATTAGGCTCGGAGGCACCCGGTCCTCACGTGTTGCCCCCGTCTGCTTTGAATAAAACTCACAGAAGTTCAGAAGGGAGCCCTGTCGTGCCACTTGCCTGAAATTGCAGTGCTCTCGTCAAAAGGGGCGTCTGCCTTTTCCAGTCTCAAGTTGGTGGCGATTTCTAACACCCCACCGCTGGTTTCAGGACTTCTCCTGCAGCCTTGACCATTCACCCAGGCGCGGTCCAGCCAGACGGGCATGCCAGGAGCGGTGTCTCACCCAGGGGGCCACGGTGTCAGGAATAATTCTGGGGAGTCACCTGTGGGCTCCTGGCAGGGTGGTGCTGTGTACAGGGCTCTTTCAATGTTCAAAGCCAGAATCTCGGGAATATTTGCAACATATGAAAAAGAAACAACACTGTTAGTCCATAAAGTCAGTACAACGTAAATAAAACTGAGAGTGAAATAAAGTTGTGTGTGTCCTGGGCCCAGAGTGCCCAAGGCCAGCAGGATGGGAAGGATGGTTCGGGTCCTGTTTGTGTGGCATCTCGTGGGGCAAGTACAGGGCTGTGGATGGGGTTCTAAGTGCAGTGGGGAAGGAAGGAGGTATTCTGGGGGGACTCAGGGAGAAGGTGAGGGGCTGGGGCATGATCACAGCTGCTTTTCCAAAATCTCTTCCTGGCTGCAGAGCAGAAAGAGGCCAGGCTAACTTCCTGTGTTGGTGATATCGGCGGGGACAAGGACAAAGACACCGGGAGCTGCAGAAAGCCTGGGGAGGTGCCCTTGAAAGAAAGTTAGTGGAATTAACAGCTTTTTAGGAAGAAAGTGTTTGGACTTGGTGATGGTTTGGATGTGGGGAGCAGAGGAGAAACTGAGGCTGGCTCCTGGGTCCCTGCCTGGGTGACTGAGGGGCTGGAGCAGTTGGACCACGGGGGGCCACTAGCAATGGGGTGGGGAGGAGCAGGTTTCTGCTGGAGTGGGGAGGCGGGGTCATGGGTTTAGGGTGGCTCACGTGGAATCTGAAGGGCCAGTTTCTCCTGAGGCCTCTCTCCTTGGTGTGCAGACAGCCGCCTTCTTGCCATGTCCTACCTGGCATTTGTTTGCCCTGCAAGCCTATCCCTGTGTCTCTTCCTGTTATAAAGGTACCAGGCCTACTGGATTAGGCCTTATACTCTCTTAACCTTACTAATGACCTCTGGAGACACCAGGTCTCCAAATATAGCCTGGCCAGGGGTTAGAGCTCCCACTATCAACTGTGGGAGACATAGTTGGTCCCTAGCAGGTAGATAAAGATGATTTTGCTTTTGTTTTTAGAAAATGACTACATCTTACTTGCTACCTTCAAAGTTTTCTTTAAAGCTTCCAGGTAAGGGCTGGCTTTTAAAAAAAATGTATTTTACAGCTTTCATCCCTAAAGTCTGATGTGTACTTTGCTCTTTATTCACATAAAGTTTATTTTTTCTCATCTATTATAAGATCAAACACTTCATAGAAATTTTCCATACTTTGTCTTAGTCCAAAAAGAATTTTGTGGGAAAAGAAGGCAAGTTAAATTCACCCAGTTTTTTTTTTTTTCAAGTAGATTCAGGAAAATGACATGGTTTTTCCTGCTTCCCAAAGAATTGCCTTGAGCAAATTTGCTCTAAAACACATTTTAAAGGCGCTGAATTAAATTTTTTTTTTTTTACAATAGCCAGTCTTATAGTAAAGGTTGGTTAAACAAATAAAGTGAATATTGATTTTTTTTTTAATGTAAAAGTGAGATTTCTTTACTATTTTCTTCTGAGGAGATTTTTGAAATACCTACTTCGTCCTGAAAGATTCTGACAAAGTGGAGTGAATTTTTCTAAAGTTTCAGTTCAGTTCAGTCGCTCAGTCATGTCCGACTCTTTGTGACCCCCATGAATTGCAGCAGGCCAGGCCTCCCTGTCCGTCACCAACTCCCGGAGGTCACTCAAACTCACGTCCATTGAGTCGGTGATGCCATCCAGCCATCTCATCCTCTGTCGTCCCTTCTCCTCCTGCCCCGAGTCCCTCCCAGCATCGGTTAGATTTGGTCATTACCCCATTTCTTCCCACTTTGCACTTACTGATGTTATTTTGAGGTTCTTTGTGAACACATATCCACTTTACTCTTCCACAGCTGTTTCTATTCAGAGACAAAATCAAGGCCAGCTTACTATAGTGCCTGTATCATTTGCGATTAGGGTTAGCTATGAGTTACAAATACCTGAAAAGGTCAGTAAGACAGGATATAAAATTTTTCTTTTTCCCTTCTGTAAATCAGCCCAGAGAAAGAGAGTACTGGACTGTGACATGCTGCCATAGCCTTGGGGAACCTAGACTTTTTCTAAACCTTTGCCTTGATTAAAAATCTCCTCATTGCCTAAGATGATTGCAAGACTGCCAGCCATCTCATCTGCATTCTGATCAGAAGTGGGAATGAAATAATGAGGAATATCATTTCCCTTTAAAGAGCATCTCTGAAAGTTTCAACTCATTCCTCCTACTTTTTCACTGGCCAGAGTTCACAGCTAGCTTCCTGGAAGCCTGATTTTTTATGGTACAGTGGTGGTGACCAGAAACAAGCCAGAGTTCTGTTGCTAAGAAAGATGGGGAGAGCAAACGCTGAGTTTACAAGGACTGGCCCCCTGTTTGTGCAGCACACATGGGCCACCCTTTTCTGAAGGACCCCAGGTTGGGGCTGTGGACGCCCTTGCTCTGGGCAGACATAAGCGGAGACTTCACAAGAGCAGCAATGGTAGCAGTACTTTCAGGAAGTACACGGACATCACTTAGCAGATTTGTGAAGAAGTCTCATGGCTGTTGTCTCACATGGTCCTTATGATGATGCTCTGAAGTATAAACATTTTCACTGTGACCTGGATACTCACATTGTTTTGTAAAGTGTCTAACATAACATAATCCCTAAGAGGCGAGGCTCATATTCCAGGAACAGGCTTAACAATCCATGCTGCCTGTCTGGCCAGACTGCTTGGATGTCCCCAACTGTCCTTGAGTGCTCTGCCTGCTCTGACTCACGTGGGGACCTGGGGCATCCTTCATCCGTCCCTCCACCCTACTTCCCATGCCCCTCCCCCATCCTCTGATTACCCTCTGTCCATGTTGCAGGAATATGCCATCTCTCCCTGGGCCCAGGAACCACCCCCTTGCCCTGGACCATGTGACAGCTTCAAGTTTTCTCTGGCTTGTCTGGGATTCTCAGCTCCCTTCCAAACACTGGAATGCAGGACTGAACACATCACACTCCTCCTTCTACCCTCCTTAGGGTCCTGCTGCCTTCAGGGTTGAGGCGACTCTGGGGAGACCCAGTCCTCATGGTTGGAGCTCACTGTCCTGTGGTGTTCTTCTCACATCCCGGGGTTTCCTTTACCTGATTGTCTTCCCCTACCTACATCTCAGGTCTTTCCCAGTTGCTCAGACAGTGAAGAGTTTGCCTGCAATGCAGGAGACCTGGGTTTGGTCCCTGGGTTGGGAAGATCCCCTGGAGAAGGAAATGGCAACCCACTCCAGTATTCTTGCCTGTAGAATCCCATGCACAGGAGTGCCTGGCAGGCAATAGTCCATGGGGTCACAAAGAGTCAGACACGACTGAGTGACTAACACTTTCACTTTTTACCCCACATCTCTGTCCTGCGTGCTTCCTCCACCCACATGCACGCCCCTGGTTCCCTGACCAACTCCTGCTCATCCCTCAGGGCTCGATCCCAACCTCTGCTCCACCAAGGACCCCAGACCCCCCCAAAATACGGGCTAGGCACCTGGCTCAGGGCAGCTTTTGTTTCTTGTCCCCTTAATAGCTAAGCCAGGGGAGTGTGCATTTATTCGTGTCTTTTTATTCTGCAGCTTGGATACCTGGGCCTTGCTGACGCTGCAGGGACTCCCCTCTCAGGCTGGTGAGTCCCTGGAGCTGGCAGAGGAGGGGCCTTTCATAGGCTACACTCCACGGCTCACACTCTGGCTGCTAGTCCCCAGCCCTGATCACCCCCTCTGCCTGGGATCAGACTACTCAGGACAGTCCCTGTGCCCCAGAACCCACTTAGATTATTCAGCACAGCCTGTCCTGAGCTGCTCACCCTGCCTCTGTGTCCCCCCGCAGCGAAGGCTCTTGACCACGTTCTTCCACACCCTCAGCGTCCCACGACCCTGGTATTCCCCCGTAGGGCCCCATGTGCCATGTCCCCTCCTCCCGGGGACGGTGAGGAACAGCTGTGTTTCCAGTAGTCGTTGTCTCTGGATCTGTTGGGCTCCCCATCCCTGGATGATAATAAACCCACACTTAAATCAGGAGAGGCCCTGTGCTGTTCACCCCCGTCACCCGGCGCCAGGCAGAACCTGCCACGTAGCAGGTGCTCAGGATAAGTGGCTGGATGGAACTGGGAGAGAGAGTGACTAGCCTGGTTTGGGCGAGTCCAGGACCGTTCCTCAGGAGGAGCAGGGGGACCCCAGGGCCACGAGGGGCAGGGCGTCCGCAGGGTCAGCTCCCTTGGCCGATGGTGTTGTTGGCCCTGCTCACCTGTCTTTCCTCATGTCCCCGCTACTGTAGCTCCCTCTCAACCTAGATGAGGCTGCCTGAATCCACGAGCCCCTTTTCCATCCCAAGAACAGTCTGTGACTTTATGTTCACTCGTGAAGTCTGATATCCATCTGACTCCCTTCGCTGGCCACTGGCCCAATGAGAGGAAGTCTCTTCTCGCGATGGCATCTCTATCCCCCCAAAAATATTTCTTCTAGTAAAGACTCAGTAAGTATCTCTTGGGAGAAGAGTGCATGGATAAAATTAGGGAATAATGGGCTTTTGGAGTGGTGGAAACGCCCTGGACCTGGGTGGAGAATTCAGGGTTTCCAGTCCTGCAACTGCTGCTCCAGAGCCAAGGATTTTATAGATGCAAGATCAGAGAGTCCAAGGAGACAAACCAGAGGCAGGCAAGCATCTCAGGACCAGGGAGGGCCTCCAGGGCACGTCTCCACAGCTTGGATTACCGGGGGGCTGTGGGTGGATCCCCACCGACATCCATCTCCCTCCTCTTTTCCAGCCTTGACTCCCCTGCCAAGACTGAGCCAAGGGCACCCGGCCTTTCTCAGGCCAATGAGGAGCGATCTGCTTTCAGGATTCAGCATCTGCCCCCTTTTCCGTGCATAGCAGTTTCTCACAAGTCCTCTTGTTTTTGCTTTCCTCTCTAGCCAGAGAAGATCCACAGAAGAAAAACGTAGTGCTTCCCAAGAAAAGTGCAGCACAGTCAAGAAAAACACATACAAGCAAAGTGGAGATGCATTTTTCATGACGCTTGTTTGCAAGGTTGAAGTGTCATATTCTTTTAATAGAATCTGTCACGTGCCCGTGTATTGCTATAGAAAGCTCTTAGGTTGTAGGGTTTCAGTGTGGACAGAGAAAAGGGAAAAATAGGAGGCTGATTTTTCTATTTGTAATTTTAAAAGAGTAATGACAAAGAAAACAAATGGTAAAGTCTTGAAATCCTAATTACTTAGTTATACATGTGTGCACACACACACACGTGCGTACATGCGCACGCACATGTCTGTCCACCACCCTTAGATGAAGAAAGGCCTCCTGTCACTGCTCCTCTCCGCAAACAGTCCTGTTGTTATCTCCTCACTGGGGCAGATTTAATACCCAGGAGACTGAGGGCCACTGGGTGTGATGACCCATCTGCCAGCTCAAGTTACAGGACAAGCAGCAGCGAGGAAATACCCATGCAGACCTCACCTTGGTGATTTCCGTAACCGACTCCACAGTAAATTGCGAGGTTGCATGGCCTCCTACAATTACTGGTGTTCTAATTTCCTGGGGCTAACTTCAGGGAGTGGGAGATTTTAATTATGGGGAGGGGTTGTTTCCATTGTTCAGACAAATGTCAGAAGCCCAGTTGAAAGCAGGGCCCTGGGCGAGCCCGCGGAAAATTCCCGGGGGCGGGGAGGGGGGTTGCTGGGGGCTGGCCATCCAAGCCAGAAAGAGAGCCTTCAGGGCCGGGCCTCTGACTGCCCCTGGACTTTGTCTCTCACCTGACTTGCTTGGTGCCACAAGGATGCTGTGAGTATGCGTGTTGGTGGAGACTCATGAGGCTCTGTGCCTGGATCTTTCTCAGGGAGTCTCCATGGGCTGCGAGGCCCGGGTACCTGAGTCTGGCCTCACCATGCTGACATTCACGTCCTGTCCATCCCCCTGTGGAGGGGTCTGAGTGAGGGCAGCACTGGCAGAGGTGTTGGGGACCCCTCCTCTTTCTCTGCACACCACTGCTCTGGGCCAGGTGGGAAGAGGTGTTGCAGGACAGAGCAGGGAAGGGCGCCCTTCCTGGGCCTCCCA
This sequence comes from Bos mutus, assembly GCF_027580195.1. NCBI lineage: Eukaryota > Metazoa > Chordata > Mammalia > Artiodactyla > Bovidae > Bos > Bos mutus. The sequence continues at coordinate 34,933,322 of NC_091628.1, read as the reverse complement.
CATGGCCTCCTAGAAGGCAGCCCTCCTCTCTGGTTGGTGTAAGCCACCATCCCTCACCCCCAGACCCAATCCCAGTCTAAGGGTTTGGATTCCTGGGAAGACGGCTGCCTGGTTACTGACTGTCCCCTGCCAAAGGCGGAGGGCATGCCAGGTGCTCAGGCAGAGGCCGGGGTCTGGGCCCCTCCTGGTGAGGCCCGCACAGCCGTGCACACACAGGCTCAGTCCGAAGAGCTCTGGTCCAGCCTGGGCTGAGGGCCTCCCCTCCACCTTCTCTAGGAACCCTTGTGTCGGAGGAACACACGTGCATGTCGACACGGGCAGGTTCAGAAGAGCCTTGTGAGGCTCAGAAGTCACCAGGAATAAGATTCGCAATGAGTGAGCTGTGAGGAAAGTCACCTACAAGGTTTATTCTGTTTTCTGTTTTTTAAAAAATCTTTTGACTGTTCTGTAGCATGTGGGATTTTAGCTCCTGGACCAGGGATCATACCCGCAGCTCCTGCTTTGGAAGGCAAAGTCTTAACCACTCAATGGCCGGGGAAGCCCCCACAGTGTCAGTCGGTACTGATCCAGCCTCCTCTTCTGCTTTCTCTAGTTGTCCGGTGAGGAGAGTGTGTTTTAGGCCATTTGAGAAGGTCGTCGCTGGGGGCGTCGGCTCTGCTTGAGGACAGGTGAAAAGCTTTCCTACCCTATCTCATCTCACTCGAGTGGGCATTCTCGCAGCAACCGGTTCCGAGGGCAGCTCACACTGCCTGTGGGGCCCCCACTGCTCAGGGGAGACCCCCACCTTCCCAGGCCCGGACTCCCCCCATGGCAGCTCCCTTGTCAGAGAGAAGACGATGGAAGAAGCGGGATGTGTGGGGCGGAAGAGAAGCACCAGGGGCGGGACCAGCTCCTGGTGATCTCCGGGAGCCAGACCTGGTTCCCGCCAACCGGCAGCTTCTCCACCAGCTGCCCCTTCTTTGCCGTTTTCCTTGGCAAACAGCCCCCATCCCTCAGTCACCCACCAGACAGCGTTGCTTCGAGCCCCTCACCGTTAGAACTACTCCTCCCAGACTGACTGCAGTTGGTCAGACTTTCTGCTGATTTTCCCTGAGCCCAGGCAGTACCATGAGGTGGGTGCAGATGGACGCCTGCCCTCCCTCCGTCTGGACCCCAGGCACAAAGGTTTCCTCCTAAGAGGCCTGAGCCTCTTCGGTGGTTACGGGCACTGTTAACTCATTGGAGTCTGTGGTCACCTCAAGCCGCTGCTTGGACATTTCCATCCAAGGAGGGCTGGGGACTGAGACGTGAACGTGTGTTGTCTGCGTGGACTTGCAGGCATGCAGTACAGTCAGGTAAAACCGCGAGCACGAGGCCTGGACCCGGCGGACCCCCAGAGGTTAAGTCTAGGGCCAAGGGGAGCGAGTCTGCTGCTGGGGGTCATGAGGCACTTTTCCGGTGTCCGCATGGTTGCAGGCTCCGGGCAGGACAGGTTGTGCTCAACCCGGGGCTGGACCCCAGGGCTCGGTCACAGCAGGATGAGCACATGGGGCACAGAGACTGCTGGGTAGAGGCCTGTCCTGCAGGGCTGGGTGGGGGGTCTGCCAAGCTTGATGCCCCAGGTACCAAGGACGTAGTGGGTGCCCAGAAGCAGGTAAGGGTGGCAGGGGGCAGCTGTCTTAGGGCACAAAGTTGCTGAGGGGGGACTGTCTGTGGGCAGGGCCCACAAACACCGGGGGTCTGGCATGGCCCCTTGGGCGGGTGGGTGAGCTCTGGTCCTCAGGGCCTGGGACATGATGGTGCTGGAGGAGGAGGTGACCCACCCGGATGAGAGAGGCCTGTGTCTGCCAGGAGGACGCCGGAGGGTGACAGGACCCCAGACCAAAGACTGGGCCCTGCAAACCACAGAGGAGAGACGGGGTGCTGGCTCCCCATAGGCCAGGCCTGGGGCTGACACAGAAATGTCCTGAACTAACCAATCGGGTGTTGGTATTAATGGAAGATTTGTGTGAGAAATGACGGTAAAATAGCCGTGAAATGCTGACTTCCCAAGCCCAGTGGGACACCCTTCCCACTGCCAAGGGTGTCCAAGACCGCCCAGAGCCATGCCTGTTCACCTCACGGCCCCGGCCTGGCCCCTGGGCTCCTGCAAGAAGCAATCTTTCCAAGACTTGGGGCTCAGAAGCTGGTGGGGCCAGGTCAGACCTCCGAAGGATACCCAACACGGGAGGGTTAGAGGGGCTTTTCTTGACTTAAGTCTTACTAACTTGAGAATCAGGCCAGTTTTACAAGTATAATTTGAGACTTCTTGTATCACTTAATTTAGCTTTCATAAGCATATCGATTAGGAGGAATTCTCAGTTGAGACTGTTCTAGTTCACTTTGATATTCTAATCCGTGAAATTAGACAACAGGGCTTCCCTGGTGTCTCAGAAGGTAAAGAATCTGCCTGCAATGCAAGAGACCTGGGTTCTATCCCTGAGTCAGGAAGAGCCCCTGGAGAAGGGAATGGCAACCCTCTCCAGTATTCTTGCCTGGGAAATCCCATGGACAGAGGAGCCTGGTGGGCTACAGTCCATGGGGTTGCAAAGAGTCAGACAAGACTGAGGAACTAACACACACACATACAAGCTGCTGACTCACTCTGTTTCTTAATTTGCCTGTTAATTCGCCCTCGACTTAGTACCTATTTTGCCTGTTATTTTTGCACTTATTGAACTGCAGCTGTCTTAATGAGATTGGAACGACAAGTCTGAAGTATTCAGACCCGACGTCATATTGAGCCCACATGGCCGGTGGACTAGGTACCCCACCCAGGGGAACACCAGCTTGTCAGGGCCGTGACAGGCTCCTAATTGCTTGTGACATGGGGCCGCCTTTTGATGTTGACCATGTTCTCCTAATTATTTAATCTTTGACAACATGAAAACATGTTTAACCACATACCAGGAATAAAGATCCAACAAGACTTTTCTCCTGGGGCCGGGTTTAGATGGTGTGTTCTGAATGCTGAGAACAGCTAAGGTGAAAAAACGCTGACTTCCTGTGCTCTGTGTGGAGAGGGGCTGGGGTGGGATAGGAGGGGAGGAGTGGGGAGGAGACGGGAAGGATAGGGAGGGAATGGGGAGGGGAGGGGAGGGAGGAAGCATTCTGGCCCCTCCCTGTCACCCACTTCCTGTGAGCTCTGACCCTCTCCCACCCAAATCCTCTGCTCTCAGCCTGACATGACTGTCTTAGAGTTAAAAAACAAGATATGGATTGATGTTTTAAAGGTGCTCATCTTTTCTACTTAGGAATATCTGCATTTAAATAATATTCAGTTCCCATATCTGTTTCTTATACTTGACTCTAAGCTTCTTGTTGGCAGGGCCCTTACTATGTCATCTATTTACCACCCTTGCTTCGTAAGTATTTCCGGGTGAATAACTAAATGAATGAATGAGAAAATGAGCAATCTCGTGACTGAGTGAATAGTAAATTGTTTGCCTTGGAGGACTGAGCTAATGGCATACATGGAAATACCGAGGCCTCCCTGCGGGAGATTCAGAAGACTATCTGCCAGTTTTCCTAATTGCAGCAAAGATCTGTTCACATGGAGATTCACAACCTGAATCTGAGCGGTTTTGCTCTGTAGCTGACCCAGACGCTCAAGAGCGTTTTGCTGTGAATGCACTGTTTTCTCTAGGACACCCACTTTCCTTCGTGATTTATCACATTGACTTGCCTGCACGGTATTTATCTCAGCTCCTGAGTGACTGCAGTTTCCGGACAGGAATGTTTCCCGGGGTGACAACTGGCCCCTGTGTTTCATCGACTACCCGTGTCCTCGGTGCTGAGAGCCTCCGCTGAGGTCTGCCTGCGCCAGGGCGACCCCGCCCTGCGTCTTGTGATGGAGGCTGTGCTGGAATCCGCGCCCTTGGATGGGCAACTGCACACGTGTGGGGTTGCCAAACTTTTTCTGTCAAGGGCCAGGTAATAAATATTTCAGTCTTTGTGGGCTCTGTGGGTCTCTATCACAATGGCTTACTCCACTCTCGGAACACAAAGGCAGATGCAGACAATACATAAACATGTGGGCATGCTGTGTTCCAATAAACCTGAAATTTGAATTTCTTGTGATCTTCCATGTCACACGATATTAGCCTTCTTTTGATTGCTTTCCAACCCTTTAAAAGTGCAAAGACTATTCTTAGCGTAAGGGCTGTGGTTTGCTGACCCCGGTAATGCATGGAAAATGTGTCCTTTTTGTACTACGGGAAGCAGTGCGAAGCCTGCAGGAGACCAGGACAAAGGCAGCAGGGCCCAGTGGAGGACGCCATCGTGGGGACAGGACACTGTCCTAGTTCATGGTGGACTTGCTTCACTTGGCTTCAGATGAGCGCCCGGTGGCTCTCAAGGCTGCCCCTGGCTTCCATGCTCTGTATCTGTTGCCCACGTCTGAATCCCAAGTATCTTTTCCAGGCTGGAGCCGTGGCCGTGAGGTCCAGCGAGCTCTCCGCAGAGGTGTGTCTGCCAGCGCCCTTGTCTTCTACGTAAGAAAACAAAGGGACGTCCTGCCTGTTGGTTTGGCTGCATAAGGAGATGGCTCTGGACCGGGAGTCAGTGTCCTGTAGCATCCGCACCACTGATGGGGGACACTAGAGCCCTGGGGATTGGGATGGCAAGGGCTGGCCACCGGTCCCGGCAGGATTTTCATTGCTCCCTGCACTTCCGTGGTCTCCGTGTTCACCTGTACATGGTGGATCTTCTCTGGGTTTCTGATGCCCTGTTCTTGGTAATAAGAGCCTTTGCCTTATGGGGAAATTGAGGTTACTTTTATTTTTCCATGACAGCACTTTCCCAGCTTCTCTGATGGCTCAGATGGTAAAGAATCTTCCTGCATTGTGGGAGACCCGGGTTTGATCCCTGGATCGGGAAGATCCTCTGGAGAAGGAAATGACAACCCTCTCTAGTATTCTTGCCTGGGAAATCCCATGGACAGAGGAGCCTGGCGGGGTACACTCCATGGGGTCACAGAGTCAGACACGACTGAGTCAGACACACAATAGTGCTTTCTAGCTATAAATGAGTGGATCAAGCAATTCACACAGTCTGAAAACTTTTCCATTAGTCTAGCTCAAGTCTAGATGTTGTGATTGCTTTTATTTTCTGAAAGACTGGTTCTTGGGATTTTAGCCCCTAATTCAAAATATGTATATTTATTTTTTTTTAAGAACAGTTTTAGGTACTCAGCGAAATTGAAGAGAGGTCCAGAGATTTCCCATATATCCCCTACCAGCGTGCCCTGCCTCTCCCATTATTGACATTCCCCTTGAGATGGTCCATTTGTTATGACTGATGTATTACTCATCATTACTCAAAGTGCACAGTTTACACTGGGCTTCTCTCCTAGTATTGTCCATGCTGTGGGTTTAGACAAGTGTGTAACGACAAGGATCCAACAATATAGCATCACACAGGGCAGTTCACTGCCCTAAGAATCCCCTGTGCTCTCTGTGTTCATCTCATCCCTCCCTCCCTGTTCACTGTTGGCAACCCTGAGCTCTTTACTGTCTCCATGGTTTTGCCTTTTCTGTAATGTCACAGACTTGGAATCATAAAATACATAGCCTTTCCACATTGGCTTCTTTTACGTAGAAATATGCATTCAAGTTTCTGCTATATATTTTCACTTGGTAGCTTTTCTTATTAGTGCTGAATGATGTTCCATCATCCAAATGGACCTCATTTTCTTTATCCATCACCCTCTGAAGGAGGCGTTGTTTGCTCCCAAGTTTTGGTAATTATGACTGAATCTCCTGTAAACATCCATGCAGGCTTTTATGTGGATGGAAGTTTTCAACTCTTTGGGGTAAATACCAAGGAGATTGATGGCTGGATCTTGTGATAAAAATGTTTAGTTGAACTTTTGAGTTTACATGAACTGTTGGCCCATTTTTTAGTTAGGCTGCTTGTTTTCTTATGAAGTTTTAAGAGTTCTTTGTCTATTTTGGATACCAGTCCTTTATCAGATGTCTTTGGCAAATTTTTTCTCCAAGTCTGTGGCTTTTCTTCTCCTTTTCTTGACACAATTTTTCATGGAGCAGAAGTTCTTAATTTTAGTGAAGTCAAGCTTATCACTTACATCTTCTATAGGTTGTCTAGGTTTTCTCCTATATTATCTTTTAAGAAGTTTATAATTTTGCATTTTACATTTAGGTCTCTGGTTCATTTTGAGTTAGTTTTGGTGAGGGTATGAGGCCTATATCTAGATTCACTTTTTTTTGCACGTGAATGTCCAGTTGTTTGAGCACATTTGTTGAAAAGACAATCTTTGCTCCACTGAATAGCCTTTGTTTCTTTGTCAAAGATCAGCTGACTATATTTGCATGAGTCTGTTTCTGGGCTCTCTATTCTGTTCTGTTGATCTATTTGTCTTTTCTTTTACTAACACCATCCGTCTTGATTATTGTTTCTTTATGGTGAGTCTCAAGGTTGGGTTGTATCTTTTCTCTATCACTATTATGTCCCCTGATTTTTCTTTCACACTTACTTTTGAGATGAAATGAAATGCGAGATAGAGAAATACAATTTTGAATCAGAAATCAGCTTTATCCCAGGACATTTTTAATTTCAGGAGAATTTTTTCTGGACTTCATTCCAGAAGTGGACAAAGAAAGAGGGATAAGGCTAAGGAAAGGTTTCTGTGCCTTTTTTCCTTCTTTGGTAAGTCTCGTGTTCCAGTGCTCACCTGTCACATTGAGTCACATTACCTGATACTTACAGTTAAAAATCAAGAATAATACATTCACGCATAGATGGAAAGCTATTTTCTTAGAAATTTAAGGAGCAAAGTCAGCTGTCAATAAGCTTTTAGAAGAGAACTAAAGGCTCGCCAGGAATGCGAGTGTGCTAGAACATTTCTAGTAATATTTGAGACTCTATTTGCAACACCTGTTCTAAACTAAATAAAAGATCCTGTGAAGCATCTGGACCAAGTTCTTTCTGCCCACAACTTTTGTGTTATCTCAGAAATACAGAACGCACACATATTCATATCATTACGGACACATGTGTCAAATTGATCATACTCCAAAATCTCTATGATCAAACAGTTCTCAAGTAATTTTAGTCCTTGACATAATCCACTTCTCAGTTTCAAGACCTTTCCAAACCGCTTCCATGAACACCAGCTTAATTCGCCCATGTGCACGGTGTGAAAGCTGGAATGAGAAACACCACAGGGCATCAGAACCAAGACGGGGCTCTCGTTTCAAAACAAAGCCGGTATTTGGGTTTGCCTCACCCGCACGGCTGTACTTCTGCACCCACGTCTTGGTTTCAGGCACATGGTTCTTTTATTCTAAGGTTAAGAGTAGGGGCCAGGGTCTGTGCGCATTTTATGGTTCAATTTTCCAAAATTTGTAAGGAGGAGATCATTTGGACTCCTTGAAACAGTTCCAAACATGTTTCTCCATCTCGTCACTTTAGAAGAATGTACTTCCTGGGGATCGTTTGTTCTGGGTGGGCACAGCGTAGAACTGGATGTGTGGGTCCAGGCCCACCCCGTCCCAGCACCCCCTCCATCTGAATAAGATGGATGGAGACACAGGGAGACCCTGGGTCTGTGGGCACTCTCAGGAACCCCTTCTTTCATGCTCCTGCCTCAAGTGTCCTTCTCTGGAGAGTCAGAAACCATGTCCAAGCAACCCTTCAGAGAGGGGGGTTTTGAGGCACGCTCGAAAGCAGCTCCATGGACCCCCAGAAGGAGTGTTTCTGGGAATCGCTACAAGAAGGAGTAAGGGGGATGTCATTGCCCAAAGTCTGAAGGTGATAGAGGTACAGAGCCTGTGAGTAGAAGCAGGAACGAGCCCTCAGTGTCCTCGGGCTGCAGTAGGTAAACCAGGAGTGTGAAGTGACTGGACCCAGTGAAAAGCCTCCAGGTGTCTCACATCCACCCAGAGAGCATCCAGAATGGAAACAGGCATGGGATGCCCTGGCAGACATGCCAGGTGGATCTGCAGCCCACTCGGAGCAGGGAGTATGTCGGTGAGGGAGCCAGATGCTCAGACAGAGAGCTGGACCTCAGGGCTGGAGCAAGGGCCATAAACGGAGCTGAGCTCTGCAGTCCCTGCTGGATCTCTTCAGAGCGCTTGAGCTCTGGACCAGAGGGTGGGGCAGACCCATCAGCAAGGGGCGGGGGAGGGGACGAGTGACGTTTCAGATGCTGCGGGCAGGTGGACCATCACTTACTCTTTTCTTTCTTTTTTATTTTTTTAATAGGAGGTGCTTTTAAAAGCGTGCTTGCTTTTATTATTGATGTTCCTGAAAATCAGGTGGGCTTTTATCTATTATGCTGTCAAAACAGAATAAAAATGGAAGGAATGAGCTGTGGTTATAATCCGTGCTTTTGTGTGTGGGGTCGCCCCTTGCTCTCCTGAACAGTTTAGTAGAAAATGCTCTCTCTTGCCATGGAGACTTTGCATCTCTGGGGCCGTGCTACCCTGGGGGTGCAGTGTGGACGTGGCCACCACGGAGAGAGGAGGAGACTGTGTCCTGCTCTTGGAGATGGACACACAGCGAGCATCTGAGGCGCTGATGTCCAGTCGTGTGAGGTCACATCTCTGAAGGTGGCAAAAGCGGTGGGGGCCACGTGGGGGTGCTTCACCCTCGAAGGAGCGTGGACCACACGGCAGAAAGAAAGTACATTCTTTTTACAATAAAGAAATAGAAACTTGAATGCGGGGCCATGAGCAATACTGAATGGTGCTCGGCCCTGGTAAACAGGCCCCAGATGGCCAGTGCCATGTGGGGTGCCCAGCAGCCAGAGTGCCAGTCTCACAGTGTCATCTTGGAGGCCACAGGTCTTCATGTGAAGATGCTACTCGGATGCGGACAGACGTGGTCTTATGGCTTCAGTACCACAGGGCTCCCCAGGGGATGGAGATGAGGCTCCGGGCTCCATAGCATCTCCTTCGTCACCCGGGTTCCTTCTACGTCAGCTGGTTCCCAGGAACCTTGGGAAATGGACACAGAGCCTCGGCCAGTGGCTGGTTTCCCGCCCCATTCTGCAGTTTTTCTCAGCCCTGGTCAGTCTGGAGACCACCGGGAGGGGTGACAGGGAAATTCCATTTCCAGTCCCACCCTGCTCTCCGCCTCAGGGCAGCAGCTGCCCACAAGGCACCAATTAGGGGAAGCAGGGCCAGAGGGAAGCAGAAGTTGCTACTGTATTGCATGTGTGTGTTTTGACATCTCGCTTGAACTTCAACCTGGCCTGTGCTCCTGGGGGAGGTTTCAAAAAGAAATAAACTTCGTCTCATTACCATCAGATACAATGATGGGGGAAATGGGCTGGAAAAACCCTGAATCTTTTCTGAGCCTGAGTTTGCGTTCACAAAGGGAAGGGCAAATTCTTCACTGCTGTGCCATTCGGCTATTATGTTTAACAATCTAATTAGAAAGGCCGGGGAGCCCATGCCCATTGTAAATGCGGAGACAGGACACACGAGCAAATCCAATTAGACAGCTGTCCTCCACAGGTCTGAGCCGCCCTCCGGCCAGGTTCTAATGAACAACCCGGCCCCTCCCGCCACCCCGGGAGATGGGTTTTGTCCACAAACTGGGCCAGATGACCGTGCAGTGGGTTCAGGGCACCCGCCCGCACCCCCACCCCACGACGGGCTGAGCAAGTACCTGCTCCCTCTGGCTCTGCCCCGTCCCTGCCCCTGGAAGGGACAGCCTTCCCTTCCGGCTGGTCTGGCCACCCCATCGAGCAGGCCAGGCTCATGCTAACAGGTGGTGATAAATCAGAACCGCGACTTTCACTTTTATGAATGTTGCTTTCTGCGCACTGGGGCCTTGTATAACTTGAAACAGACCCCTATTCGGCCCCGCGGCCGGCCCCCCATGCCTTTGTTTCGTGGCCTGTGTGGCTTGCATTAAGGCGCTTGTGTTGGCGGATTGCTCCCTGCCAGCCAGTCATCTGTTTAGCGTTTGGCGTGTCCCGCGAGGCCGCTGTGGTCACTCGGAAGTCTATTAATTAAAAGGAGAATGAGTCAGAGAACGTGGGCCGAGGCCCACCTCAAACAGGAGGACGAATGAGAGGTAGGCGACTGAGATCAGTAGCCATCGTTGGCCCTCGGGTGTGGAAAGATGCTGTTGTCATCACCATCCCAGGAGAAGTTCTATGTCGAAACAGGGAGTGACATTGCCGGGGTGTATAGGGCTGAGATTGTGTCGAGGTTTCCATTTTTAAAGCTCTATTTTTGTCATTAATGACTCATTGGAAAACATCCACCTTGTGTTGAAGTCAGGCCTTATCAGAGCAGGAAACACAAAGGCTGTTTAAATGCTGGGCGAGGCGAGAACATGGTGTGTCTGCAGGCACTTCCTTCACCCCCCTCAGGGTTTCAGGGACCACAGCTTGTCTCACGCCCTGATTTATTCCCAAAGCCTTGTCCCGAGAACCCGGGGCCAATCTGCTTTCACATGACAAGCTAAGTGATTCAATAGTTGTGCAAACTTAGCCACAACAGGCTACCACCTCCAGCCAAGGCAGTTTAATTCAGTTCGGTTCAGTTCAGTCACTCAGTTATGTCTGATTCTTTGCGACCCCATGAACTGCAACACGCCAGGCCTCCCTGTCCATCACCAACTCCCGGAGTTCACTCAAACTCATGTCCATCAAGTCGGTGATGCCATCCAGCCATCTCATCCTCTGTCGTCCCCTTCTCCTCCTGCCCTCAATCCCTCCCAGCATCAGAGTCTTTTCCAATGAGTCAGCTCTTTGCATGAGGTGGCCAAAGTATTGGAGTTTCAGCTTTAGCATCATTCCTTCCAAAGAACACCCAGGACTGATTTCCTTTAGAATGGACTGGTTGGATCTCCTTGCAGTCCAAGGGACTCTCAAGAGTCTTCTCCAACACCACAGTTCAAAAGCATCAATTCTTTGGCGCTCAGCTTTCTTCACAGTCCAACTCTCACATCCATACATGACCACTGGAAAAACCATAGCCTTGACTAGACAGACCTTTGTTGGCAAAGTAATGTCTCTGCTTTTGAATATGCTATCTAGGTTGGTCATAATCTTCCTTCCAAGGAGTAAGCGTCTTTTAATTTCATGGCTGCAGTCACCATCTGCAGTGATTTTGGATCCCCCCAAAATAAAGTCTGTCACTGTTTCCACTGTTTCCCCATCTATTTCCCATGAAGTGATGGGACCAGATGCCATGATCTTAGTTTTCTGAATGTTGAGCTTTAAGCCAACTTTTTCACTCTCCTCTTTCACTTTCATCAAGTAATTATCATTTGCTTGCTTAGGAATGATCAGTCTCCTGAGGGCTTCTGATCAGGAAGAATGAGATTTTGAAACTATCTTGTAAAGAAAGTGTTGTCAAATTCAGATTTGGTTAATATTTTGTGGAAGTGGCAGTTCGCTTTGGCAAAGATGTCTTGTGTTGGAGTGTGTCTGGAAAGACCAGGTGAAGGAGGGGTTGCATGTTAGCCAGCATGGACATGAGATGGGAACTCTGGCCAGACAGGCTGTGATGACACTGGCAGGAGCCAATGACTTTTCCTGTGGTTTGTGGGTCCGGGTGCTCAGGACTGTTGTAAACAGCATCTTTACAGAAAAAAAGGCACGAAAAGGAAAGAGCCTGTGGAAATTAGGTCTGGTGTTACTGGGAAACCAATGAGACCTCAGTGTCAAATCTTTGGCAAAATATACACTCAGCTCTGTAAAAATTGGCTCCTCATTTAGTCCGTGAAACCAAAGAATGTGCACAGACTTATCTGCGGCTTCCATGAACTTATACTAGGCTCTTCAATAAGAAAGTATAACCAAATATTTAGAACAGCCAGCTGTGTATTTGTTGGCCATGCAGAGTACGTGGTGTGCTGTTAGATGCGGTGATGGGCGATGTAATTTTCAAGGTTTTAGGATAATTTTTCAGATCAGTGAAGCCATGAACAACATACTTACCAGACTGGGGTGGCACGACGTTGAAGAGTAGTTTTATGCCAGATGAAAGAAGCAGGACCAGAGAGGCATGTGGTATGTGGGGAAGATGATTCTAACTGAGCAAGATTTCATGACAAGAATAAAAACTAAACTTAGATGCTAAAGTGCAAACCCTGAGTCACTGGATGAGAACACCTGTCATTGCAGCCTCCCTGAAGACAGGCTGTGGCATAAACGGGTCAAGAGGGGAGGGGATGAGGGCTGACATTTAGGGAGCAGCCCTGGTGGCTCTGCTCCAGTTTTCTCCTGAGTCCTTGCTGCCGCCACTCTGGGCATCTTGCGAGCACCTCTGTCCAATTTTCAGGTCTGTCTTGCAGGGTGGGTGTCCTCTCCACCTTGCAGACGAGAGAGCTGAGGCTCAGAGAGGTCAAGTCACTCAGCCAAGGTCCCACAGCAGCCAAAAAAAACAGGAAATGGGATTTGCCTTAGCGTCTTCAGTTTGCTCTGGTTTCCCTCTGCCGGGCGCTCACTAGCTGGAAGGAACAGTCTTCAGGAGCGGAGGTCTTGCCTTTGCTTTTCGAGGTCCTGATTTCATTCTTCCCTCCTCTCTGGCCTCCTGTGCCCTGGGAGTGCCCCCTACCCCCACAGGACTCAGAGGCAGAGGCCCAGTGCGGCTTGTCTCTCCTGATTCACCCTCCTGTCAGCCTCCAAACAAATACTTGGCCAAGTCAGGCACGTTTACTTACTTTGTTAAATAGCAGGATTCCTTTTCATCAATCCCGGAACTCATTTCCACTCTAGCCACCTTACATTGATGTAGTGTCCCATTTATTTTATTTTTTGATTTTTATTTTATATTTATGGTTGACTAACAATACCATGATAGTTTCTGGCATAGAGCAAAGTGATTCAGTTATACATATACAAATAAATCTATTCTTTTTTAAATTATTTTCTTATTTAGATTGTTACAGAGTATTGAGTAGAGTTCCCTGTGTGCTACAGTGGGTCCTTATTTAGTTTTGTACTTTCTTAGGGAACCTCCATACTGTTCTCCACAGTGGCTGTAACAATTTACATTCCCAGCAGAAGCATAGGAGGGTTCCTTTTTCTCCATACCCTCTCCAGCATTTACTGTTTGTAGACTTTTTGATGAACCTCATTGTGGTTTTAATTTGTATTTCTCTAATAATTAGTGATGTTGAACATCTTCTCTTGTTTCTCTTGGGGCCAGCTGTATTTCTCCTTTGCAGAAATATCTATTTAGTGTGGCATTTTCAAATAAACTGATTCACACATGTGGACACAACTCTGAAACCCATGGGTCATGTGAGGACATATATGTTTGCTCATGTCTATAAGCAGCACCTCTGGGAATTGCCCCATCTGGTCTCCACTCCAACATGATCTGCTCACATTGCAGGAGACTGGAAACGTCTTCTAGTCCCTGTCCCGTGGTCTTGACTGACCTTGCAGACAGCTGCCCAGATCCACTGTTTAAAGGTTGGCTCCTGTTGTACAGATTGTTTGCATGAAAACCATCACAAAAATCACTTATAGGGAAGGGGAAAATACCTTTAGTTTGGAAAGTCTTAATAGAATCAAAATGAATTACTGGGTCTCATAGCCTAAATAAGAACTTTCCATTTTAGATATTCTTATAGGAACGATTTCAGGACATTCAAGTAGGTGCAACCAACCCAAACATGGATTATCTGAAAGCTAGATAATTCCTATACTGCAGTTTGGAAAAGAATTACAAATACATGGCTCACGGGATTTGGGGAATCCCATGATGAAGTGGTCTCTGGTCCACTGGGACCTGTGAGACACACAGAGCAAAACTGGGCTCCTCCCCGTGGCCCATGGGCCCCTGGCACCCACACGGGACTGTGGGTGGGCCCCCCCACCAGCACCGGTTGGCCCGAAGACCCACTCCCACTAACGTGAGATGAAATGCCACTGAGGAACAGAAGGGGGAGAGTAGCTGAAGTGAAGTCCCTGGGAAAAGGCCAAGAAGCTTATCTCAGGGACCACCCGCCGACTTTATCTCTGTACTTGGCAGCTGGGCCTTTGGGCCTGGGATTAAGGACTAAAAAGAATTCATTCTGATAACGAGAGAGAGTGCCAGGGATTTTTTCTTGCCTTGTAAAGTAAGCGAATTCCCTGAACTGAGAAATAATGAGCAGTAGAGAAGCTGGCGGGCTGACGAAGGACTGCTCAGGTGCCTCTGTTAAAGGAGCCTGGAGAGCTGAAGGGCGGAGGTGCAAGGGAGTGGCTGTGAATGGCCCTTCGTGGCGCCGGCCTGGACCAACTGGCTTCACAGGTTGGGGAGTTTGGAGTGGGATGCTGGCAGACAGATGGCAGTTAGTGGAGATGGGGGTTCCCAGAGCCTTCTGGGCAGGGGCTGGGAGAGCCATTCAGGATGTGTTAGCTCCTCAAGGTACACCTTCTAAATACCCTGTCCTGTTGGGTCCACTGCCCATGCAGATTCTGCCCCATGCAGAATCCCATGGGGATTCTGACCCTGGAGAAAATGCCCTGTGGCAGCAGGTGACCCTGAGTACCCCGATTCCCCATGGGGATGCTGACTCTCGCCTCAGAGATGGGCCTTGACTACAGCTCCCATGTCATGGTCCAGCGTGGAGTGGGCACTGGGGGGCCATTGGTGAGCGAGCGAGTGCTAAGTCATGTTCAGGGACATCACACTTCCTTCGACCTGGGCCCCTCCCAGAGCCTGAACCCTGTCTTGTCACACACCCAGCAGGCTTCCTTATCCTCCCTCATCCCTCCCTTGTCCTTAAACCTCTTCCCTGTATGTGGGGTTGGCCAGAGGAAAACCCTCTGGGAGCCTCCTGTCTCATGGCACTCTATTGCAGCCGAAGTCACCAGGACATTTTAGGGGAACTGCGGGGTTGTGCTGTGGAACCAGGGCCAGCCCATGGAGACGTGCCACAGACTAAAGGCTCATGATCCCCCCAGGGCACGTGCTGCTCAAACCCATAACATTGGGAGGGGCCTTCGGGAGAGAATCATGGTTAGATCAGGCCATGACAAAATAAATGCCCTTCTCAGAGAAGGGAGAGACACGAGCTCCATCTCTGACATGGAGGACACGGCAGGGGAGGGCGGCCAAAGGCCCTCCACAGACACCAGATCTGCTGGTTGACTTGACCGAGGCCTGAGCTCCATGCTTGCATCACAGCACACACCTGTGCAGGTGGGACCCCCAGGTGGGGTGGGCCTGGCTTGTGGAAGAACAGCGGCCACTTCCAAACAGTCCAGCAACTTACAAGGCTGTTAAGCACTTTGCCGGTGTGCGTGTGTGCTAAGTCACTTCAATCGTGTCCAACTCTGCATGACCCCATGGACTGTAGCCCACCAGGATCCTTTGTCCATAGGATTTCCCAGGCATGAATACTGGAATGAATTGCCATTTCCTTCTCCAGGGGATCTGCCCCATGCAGGGATCAAACTCATATCTCTTATGTCTACTTATCAGTGTAACACATGAATATTCAATTTATTTTAAAAAATTACAAGTAGTATCTTTGTTTCATTAAATTTTGGATTGACTCCATTATTTTGGCTATATTATTCCTGAGAAAGGCTTTAGATGAAACAAAAAAAGCAAGTTAAAAATGAAACAAAGAAAATCCTGGTGGGTTCCCCTCACTGTGGACTGTGGTCAGTGTTTTCAGGAGTGAGCTCCTTGCAGACCTTGTGGGGCAGGTGTACCCTGAACTGATGTCGGAGGGACCTGTCTCCAGGCTGGGCAATCCCTGTGGGTCCTGTCTATGGATGTGAAAGTGCTAAAATTCTATGGATCCTCTGGACAGAGTTTCTGCCTGGCCAGAGTCCCTTGCCTCCTTCTGATCACCCTGTCCAGGTGTGGCTGCGTCCCAGCAGCCTCTCACCACCCACTGGCCTTCCAGTCTCCTGCCCCAGTACCGGACTAATTTCAGCAAACATCTCAAGTGAATTTCAAGATGTTGCCTGAGCCCCCAGGTGCACAAAGGCCAGAAAACAACATGTCTTGGGCTCTCACCTCATGGAGGGCTTGTGGTGTGAGAACAGGTAGATCTGGCCTGATGTCAGGAGGCAGGGAAGAGACAGGGGGTTCCAGGGGCTCCTGAACACCCCAAAATTCAACCCCCTGACCCTGGAAGGAGCCTCCAGTTAGCAGCAGAGGCCGAGTCAACCTACAGTGTTCCCCCTGCTAAGTACAGGCTCTCACACAGACCTGCTTTACTTTCAAATGTCATGACAGTGAACCATCACTTGAAAACCTCCATGCTTTTGACAAAATTGGAACAAGGGAGATAAAAATAAAAGGTCAGGAAAGCCCTGTACAGCAGAGCTTCGCTGGCCTGATATGGATGCCTTCAAAGGCCCTCTTTGCTCACCACCAGAGCCAGGACCACGCGTCAGAGCCGTTTAAGACGGGGTCGACTTAAACGAATGCGACCTCCACTTTCCGAAGTGTTCAGGTCTGGGAACACTTAAAGGACA
The DNA here is from genome assembly GCF_027580195.1 of Bos mutus. Lineage (NCBI taxonomy): Eukaryota > Metazoa > Chordata > Mammalia > Artiodactyla > Bovidae > Bos > Bos mutus. The sequence goes on along the minus strand of NC_091628.1, from coordinate 34,916,893 downwards.
TCTGTTATTATTTTGGTTCTGCTGAATTTCTTATTTTATACGGTTTCATTTCAAGAGGCACTGTTCAAGGGAATATGGAGGTAAGCTCTTCTCACGGTTTTCTGGTTGAATTTTTTAGAATTATGTATTTCTATACTTCTTACCACGTGATATTTTGTTTCTGCAAAGTTGCCTTCAAGTGGTAATTTTACATTGAAATTTTACCTTATGATTTACATCCCTGCCCTCTGTGATAAAATCTAGTGCCAAATTGTCTCTGAGTGGCTTACTTAGTTTTAGGTTTACTATGCTATGAAGCCCCGTATTTAAAAAACTCTGCTATCTGCATGTGGTTTTGTGCTACTTCCTTTATGAGAAAATTCATAAAGACTTGACCCTGCCACTTGGGTGCTTATAGTTTAAAATTGATGGGAAGGAAACAGAATCGAGCGACTATTTCCAAACAAAAAACAAAGAATAAATCAAGGTTTGAAAGTTCAGGCAAAATGGTACTCGTCTCCTTTGCCTTTCTCTAATCTCCTTCTAGCTCTCATCCATCCATCTATATGGCTATTCATCCATTCACACACTCATTCATTTACCCATGCATCTATACAGCTATCTATCCATCCATCCACGTATCTGCATGAAGAGGTACAAAGAAAGAGTTAGGTTTTGCAATCTGGAATAAGCCTCTAGCCTCAGGTGTTACAGAGTTAGTTTTTCCAGATCACGATTGAAATAGTCTTAATATCTACTTGTAACTATAACTGGACAGGTTCCTTTACTCGGGTGTGTATGACAAATCCATGTCAGCTAACTGAAAGATTAGCCAGGAAAGTCAAATAGCACAGCTATACTATTAACTTGGGTATGATGAGGGGGGTTGATATTTATATTGTTCTTTTCAGCTCACCAAACAAATTGTGAAAACCCTGACCCAGATTTGGTTAAGGAATTAGATGTCCTTTTAATTTGGTCAAGGCTTTGCTTCTTGGGTGGTCAAATTTCTGCTCAAATTGTTTTTCTCCCACTGGGGTGTTACTTTCTTGTTCAAAGCTCCCGTCACTCTCTGTGGGTGAGATTTAATTTCTCCAGGTCTACTTGGATTCCAGATCTTTATCTGGTTGGAACCTTTGGAAACGGGTCTTCTCTCTGTGAATACCCGATATTGGTTGTTGACTACCGGCCATAGAGTCTCAGGGGCTCTGCCGTTCTGTGTCGGGTGGACGCAGCCGTGACTCACTGTGTCCCGATGTCTGTGCCTTCGCTGTTCTGAGAAGCAGAGTGAGTAAATGCCTCCTTCTCTCATTCGCTTTTGGATCTGAAAAGTTACTTCCTGAACGGGCTCTAATCCTCTCTTGGGCACACATGCTGATAGAGAGGCACCCATGTAATAACGAGAGCTCAAAGGTCATTAATTCTGACCTCCCTCCCTGGGCCGTGAGGTTCGAATGTCGTTCAGCCTGAGAATGACTTGCTCTGTCCCAGAGCCCGCTGGCAGGTGTCTCTGCCCGCCCAGCCCTGCAGGTCCTGCTCTGCTGCCCTGGGTCCTCTGCTCCATGTATCTCTGCTTGGTCTCTCCTTTCAGGCCAGGTTGTGCCACCCATGGAAAGTTATTGGCACACCCTTCGGTCCCTGTCTACAAACCCTTTTCTGTTGTCTTTCTCTTGCCTGGAGATTGTTCCCTGTGAACCCAGATGCTCTGGAAATTGGAAGAGGCAGAGGGTCAGCATAAGGTTTTCATAGCCTCTAAGTCTGTTTCTGTTTTGTCAGTATTTCATCTGTGTCATATTTTAGATACCCCTGTAAGTGGTCATATGATATTTGTCTTTGTCTGACTTCACTTAGTATGATCATCTCTAGGTCTATACATGTTGCTACAAATGGCATTATTTCATTCTTTTTTTATAGCTGAGTAGTATTCCAAAGGGAAATTTGCCAAAGGGAAAAAGTGGTGGGGAGAGGGATAAATTAGTGTTTGGGGTTAACATATACACACCACCATGTATAAAATAGTCAATCAGGACCTCCTGTGTAGAACAGGGAACCATACTCTATAATCTGTAGTAACCTATATGGGAAAGATTCTGAAAAAGAATAGATACATGTATAACTGAACCACTTTGCTGTAGCATCTGAAACTAATGCAACATCATAAATCAACTATACTTCAATATAAAATAAAATTTAAAAAAATTTAAAGCCTGCTGCATCATAAAAAATAATAAATATATTTGGATTGTTTATATTTACACTCTTAAGAAAAATAAGGCAAGGGTGACTCTATCATAAGCCTGATGGAGAGGTGTGTGTTTAAGTGTTTGTAATGTGAACTGGCCCCAACTTCTCTGGGTGTTTTGTGTATGAGACTTTCATTTTGATTTGAGATACTTCTCAAATGCTCCCTTACTGACCTACGTGGGAAAATTCAGAATGCATAATCATGTCTGAAGGTATCAAATTCCTCATTTCCTTCAAGTTGAAAATTGATAGCTGAAAAGGCAACACAAGTCAGAAAACAAATTCTGGACTCAAAAGCTCCACTAACTGTGACTCAGGACAAACCCCTTAAGCTTGCCCAATCTCTGCTTCCCACGGGATCAATGGAATGACACCCCTTTCTGCTTTTGAAAGAGGCATTCTTGAGCAAAAATACACTTTTGAATAATTTTAAAAAGTGAACCCAATTTTAATATTGTTATCTGTTAAAGCATGCAATGACATTTTTCTCTGGGATTGCTCATAACCTGCATGCTAAATTTTGAAAGTAGTTGTCTATTTTACAAAGTGTGTGTTATTCAGATTAATGTTTCATTTAAAAGCATATACATGCCATTTAAAAAGTTAGTGTAAACTAATTTATTCAGACTGAAATGGTCAATTGTAATATACTATCCTAGTTTCTAAATTTCCTCTTCCTAAAATTTTCCGAGATCGCGTGATTGTATTCAGGTTCCAACATGTGAAAAGAGCAACAGTGAACAAACAAATGTCCTCAATCAAGCTGTCACTTCCCAAGGCACATGTTTGGTGCCTACACAGAATTGTTGTTTGAATATCGATATTGGAAAATTCAGGGTTTAGTATAACTGTAAAATAGGCCCCCCAAAATTTGGGCCTGAGAGAACTTCCTGATTCAAAATTCAAAAATTATATTTCTCTTTATTTTCCATATAATTAAGCTATAAAATGCAGCTTTCAGTAGCAAAACAATTCAAAAACATGTTTATAAACCCAAGTTGGCATGCATACCATGCTTTTAGTTAACAGTGTCACTTTCCCCTGATCTTAGGGACACCCCTGAGAGGAAGCTAGGCTATTTTTTATGCCCCATTTTTTAGGGGAGGATACTGAGGTTTATGGAAACTCATTTAAGATCACATAGCTAGGTGGTAAGAGGCATCAGGACTAGAGCCCAAAGATCTACCCTTGGTTCTAATAGTCACTTTATTAAAGCCCCAAAGAGAAGCAACTTATGAAATTTCTCTATAGCCCATCACCTAGAATTTGTCAACTCTGGCCTGATTTCTGGGCATATGTTAAGTTATTCTAAATCATATAGAGACCAGTCTGTTACAGCTTAGTCTTTGTAAGGTCTGTATCAGATTCAAGAATAATTCTGTCTAAGTGCTTCTATTAAAGCTTTAGTTTTGGCCACTCTTTATAGAAGCTTAAGACACTGAATTACATATTTTAGTGTTACAGGAAAAGGTTAGTTCCGGAGGATCTGTTCGATTTAACAACCAAGGATTAGAGTGTGGTAATTCATGCTTTGGTGCTTAGAAAGTTTATTTTCTGTCCTGGCTTACTCCCTGTCCTGGCCAGTTCCCTGTGCGTTTGGGAGAGATGTGTAGGTGTCTTGGCTTAGAGGGTGGGCCCCTCCTTGTACAGACATTGGGTGGATCGAAGCAAGCATGGCATGCATAGGAGATTCAATGCTGCTATTCCCAGATTGCAAATAGCTGAAGGCTTTTGGACACTTGGTGATTTTTATTACAGGACTTCAGAATCCTCTCCAGGCATCCTTATGGCTACCAACAGGTGCTTTTATTAAACCCTCATCCACAGGCATTTTGGGGAGAGGCCATCCGTCAGGGCCTGTGATGTCCTTGAAGACGTTTCTGTGTCTTTAATGCTTGTGTTTCCTTGCACCGCAGAACATCCCAAATTGCTACTGCTCTTCTGTTCTGTGTGCCTGATCGCTGTGGAAAGAGGATGTGCTGACAGCGGGCTGTAATTACCCCTCTCCTGGGTTGCCTAAAATGTGGCCAGCCCGCCTTCTACAGGTTTCCAGTGCGCATGCCTCAGGCTGCGGTGTTTTATTTCCGAATGGGCCGCCTGTGTTTTTGTTTTGTTTCTCGTCACACCTTCAGACGTGCCCTTCTTCAGCAGCCTGCTGTCTTCACTCACATTCGTTTCCATCTCCTTCCCAAATCTGAACTCGATTTCCCCGCTTTTTCCCTCTCACTGAAAGCAGCCCATGTGAACCAGGTGGGAGTTTTGCAAACCTGAGACACCCTCCTCACCCCTGAGCAGGAGCTGGCAAACCTGCCGATCGTCCAGGACGGCTTTAAAGAGTGGGCTTGGGCGGGAAGGGGGTTGCTGAGGGGGCGCTTTTCAATGACTGCTTCTCATCCACCTGGCCACCCCGAGCCATGAAGCGACTGTAATAGTTCTGCTAATTTGGTTTCCTGTACGTAAACAACCTGGGTGCTCTTTGAAGTTCTCAAGAAAGGTATGAGGAGTTTCAGATTGCAATAATTCAGCTCCCAGCACAAGGCAAATCCATCTTTCTTTCTTTCCTTTTTTTTTCCTGTAACAAATAAATCAGTAAAACAGAAGTTAATTAAAGTGTGAACAATGGGCGGCATTGTGGCTGCGGCAGGAAGGAGCCTGTGGAATTCTGTGTGCGATGGGCTCTACCTGATTACGTGCAGCGGGCGCAGTTCAGGAAGGATCCTGTTACCAGGCCTTTCTCTTCTTCCCTGAACATTAAAAAAAAAGACAGAAAACCAACAACAACAGACGCTTTTATTTCCCTCCCTAAGCTGGGTGATCACTTCCTAAGCCTGCCCTTTTCCCAGGCGGTCCTGGCAGGTGGGCTTGCTGGGGGCCTTGGCAGGGCAGCCCCGGCCTTGGTGGGGCAGTACCCTTAGGGTCTCTGTAGAGTGGTTGTCACCAGAGTGGCTGACACCAGGCCAGGCTGTTCAGAAGACACAGGCACGGTCTGCCCTCGGTGTTCATGCCATCCCACCCAGCTTGGCACAGGCTGAGAGAGACCCACCTCCCCATCTCACAAAACGCAGGCTTGGCTGAGGAAGGCGCAGGGCAAGCCGATGTGGCCAAAATGGCCCGAAAGCCAGAGTGTTTCAGGACAGTTGCTTAGAAAAACGACTGCCACTTGGATGAGCTCCCCACAAAAAGTTGATGTCAGAAAAAGATGTAAAACACTAGGAAAGACAAAAGAACAAATAGAAATGAACACCCCCCAGAACTTGAGATAATAGAATAATCTTAAAAGGGGTGATTAACAATATTTAAAAGATTAAAGGGCATACTTTAGGAGAAGGTTCCGGCTTTCTTTCCCCCTAGTTGACACTTGGTGTGTGTGTTAGTCTCTCAGTTGTGTCTGACTCTTTGAGACCCCATGGATTGTAGCCCACAGGGTTCCTCTGTCTGTAGAATTCTCCAGGTGAGAATCCTAGAGTAGGCTGCCATGCCCTCCTCCAGGGGATCTTTCTGACCCAGGGGTCGAACCCGAGTCTTTTGCATCTAACCCGCATTGGCAGGTGGGTTCTTTACCATGAGCACCCAGCTGGGAAGGAACATTTACTGGATGTAAATCCAACAGACTGACTCACCTAAGTCAGTCACCATTTAATGGTGAGGTTGCTTTAAGAGGTTGCTTTAAGTTTCTGATTTTACAAATGATGGAGGAGCCACAGGTCCAGGGCTTTAGAGGAGTAAGAGCTGGCGATTTTACTTAGATGTCAGAGCCCAGCGTTGGCCACCCTGAGGTGCATCGCTGAGGGGCTTCCTCTCACAGCATCGGCCCTCTGAACACTCATGCACGTCCACCAAATATGTCCATGAGACACAGAGAGACTTCCCGCGTCGGGAGTCCTGAGTCACCCCGGGTCATGGATGGTGTGCTGGGAAAGCGCCTCTGTCTCGCCACCCTGGGCCTCGCCTGCTGACAGTTTAAAGGCGATGGACAGCTCAGCATTCGCTTATCTCAATTAATGAGTGTTATCGCGGGGAAGGTAAATCTGTGATGGCCAAGATCAAACGTGCCAACCTCCACTGAACACACAATGCCCTTGCTTAATAAATCTCGGCCCTTGACGTGCCCTTCTGAGAACACAGTGCTGCCTGCCTGGCCGGGGCCACCAGCTCAGGGTGCTGTTGTCGGAGGTGCACTGGGGATCTTTGCATTCAGGGGTTTCCTGACCCACCTGCTGACCTAGCAGGAGAACTGAGGGCCGGGGGGTCTGAAGTCCCTGCCTCCCTCCCTGTCTTGAGAGAAAGGTGGGCTGTGGCCTACAGGTGACCCTGGCCAGGAGGCAGGGAGGAGCAGATGGCCATCTGCTTAGCTAGGTGGCTCTGTCTTCCTCTCACACCTTCAGAGGCAGCCTTGTGTCCCCTGAGGGCAAGTTTGGTGTGGAGTTGGAAACAATCTCCAGGAGAGGATGTGAAACTGCTATGAAAGTTCAAAGTATTACTCGCTCATTGCTGTGTGACTCTTTGTGACCCCATGGACTGTAGCCCACCAGGCTCTTCTGCCTGTGGGATTTGCCAGGCAAGAATACTGGAGTGGGTTACCATGCCCTCCTCCAGGGGATCTTCCTGACCCAGGGACTGAATCCGTGTCTCCCACCTTGCAGGTGCACTCTTTACCATCTGAACCATCAGGGAAGCTCTCAAAATTTTTGCAGCCCACTGAGACATAGGACAGGCCATGTGGGAGCCTGCTTGGCTGTCCCACTGGACAGTCAGCCCTCCCAGCGCTGTGTCTGGAGGCCTGGGGTCTGTAGTGCGGATGTGTTCGTGAGGGTCTGTTGAAAGAATCAACATACAGAAGGGAGCTAGGAGGTCCCTGCTTAAAGACTTCAGTGCCCAGGGATCTCTGTGTCCTCTAAAATTCTGTGTAGTGAGCACAGACCTGCTCTTGGTGTATAGTGGGGCTGTCAGTTGGGAGCAGGAACTCGGAGGTGGCCTCTGTGGGGCCCTTGAGCCAGGATGCCAGGAGTTCCCCTTGGTGAGAACCCTGTTGAACAAACGTGACCTAGAGGCTACACAACTCTGGGAATCAGGATAAAGAGACCCATTACTGATGCCATCCTACTCACTTCCTCAAATATCAACTTTTCTTTTTGTTATGAGGGAAATATCTCACCTCCAACATGTTGTTGTTGAGTCACTAAGTCGTGTCTGACTCTTTGCAACCCCATGGACTGCAGCATGCCAGGCTTCCCCATCCTTCACTAACTTGCGGAGTTTGCTCATTGAGTGATTTTATCTTCTTGCCGTCCAGGGGACTCTCCACGTCCAACTACCTCCTGTTTTATGTTTTGTGTTAACTCGTTCCCTACTCAGGTGTGGGGGACGCATGTATTTTATTGAACTTCTTCAAACTCCACTTAACAGTTAACACTTTTGTTGTTGTTGTTATTACTAATTATAGTAACATCTGGATCAGTTCAGTTCAGTTCAGTCCCTCAATTGTGTCCGACTCTTTGCAACCCCATGAATTGCAGCATCTCTGTCTATCACCAACTCCCGGAGTTCACCCAAACTCACATCCATCGAAGTCAGTGATGCCATCCAGCCATCTCATCCTCTATTGTCCCCTTCTCCTCCTGATCCCAATACCTCCCAGCATCAGAGTCTTCTCAATGAGTCAACTCTTTGCATGAGGTGGCCAAAGTATTGGAGTTTCAGCTTTAGCATAAGTCCTTTTGAAGAATACCCAGTACTGATCTCCTTTAGAATGGACTGGTTGGACCTCCTTGCAGTCCAAGGGACTCTCAAGAGTCTTCTCCAACACCACAGTTCAAAAGCATCAATTCTTCGGCACTCAGCTTTCTTCACAGTCCAACTTTCACATCCATACATGACCACTGGCGGGATGGAGGTTCGCGACATTGTACAGGAGACAGGGATCAAGACCACCCCAATAGAAAAAAAATGCAAAAAAGCAAAATGGCTGTCTGGGGAGGCCTTACAAATAGCTGTGGAAAGAAGAGAAGTGAAAAGCAAAGGAGAAAAGGAAAGATATAAGCATCTGAATGCAGAGTTCCAAAGAATAGCCAGGAGAGATAAGAAAGCCTTCCTCAGTGATCAATGCAAAGAAATAGAGGAAAACAACAGAATGGGAAAGACTAGAGATCTCTTCAGGAAAATTAGAGACACCAAGGGAACATTTCATGCAAAGATGGGCTCGATAAAGGACAGAAATGGTATGGACCTAACAGAAGCAGAAGATATTAAATAAGAGGTGGCAAGAATACACAGAAGAACTGTACAAAAAAGATCTTCATGACCAAGATAATCATGATGGTGTGATCACTCACCTAGAGCCAGACATCCTGGAATGTGAAGTCAAGTGGGCCTTAGAAAGCATCACTATGAACAAAGCTAGTGGAGGTGATGGAATTCCAGTGGAGCTATTTCAAATCCTGAAAGATGATGCTGTGAAAGTGCTGCACTCAATGTGCCAGCAAACTTGGAAAACTCAGCAGTGGCCACAGGACTGGAAAAGGTCAGTTTTCATTCCAATCCCAAAGAAAGGCAATGCCAAAGAATGCTCAAACTACCACACAATTGCACTCATCTCACACACTAGTAAAGTAATGCTCAAAATTCTCCAAGCCAGGCTTCAGCAATATGTGAACCGTGAACTTCCAGATGTTCAAGCTGGTTTTAGAAAAGGCAGAGGAACCAGAGATCAAATTGCCAACATCTGCTGGATCATGGAAAAAGGAAGAGAGTTTCAGAAAAACATCTATTTCTGCTTTATTGACTATGCCAAAGCCTGTGACTGTGTGGATCACAATAAACTGTGGAACATTCTGAAAGAGATGGGAATACCAGGCCATCCGACCTGCCTCTTGAGAAACCTATATCCAGGTCAGGAGGCAACAGTTAGAACTGGACAGGGAACAATAGACTGGTTCCAAATAGGAAAAGGAGTATGTCAAGGCTGTATATTGTCACCCTGCTTATTTAACTTCTATGCAGAGTACATCATGAGAAATGCTGGGCTGGAAGAAGCAGAAGCTGGAATCAAGAGTGCTGGGAAAAATATCAATAACCTCAGATATGCAGATGACACCACCCTTATGGCAGAAAGTGAAGAGGAACTAAAAGCCTCTTGATGAAAGTGAAAGTGGAGAGTGAAAAAGTTGGCTTCAAGCTCAACATTCAGAAAACGAAGATCATGGCATCTGGTCCCATCACTTCATGGGAAATAGATGGGGAAACAGTGAAAACAGTGTCAGACTTTATTTTTTTGGGCTCCAAAATCACTGTAGTTGTTATTACTAATTATAGTAACATCTGGATGTAATTTTATTATTATCAGTTTTCTTATTTTTGCTTCTTGAATCCTAATACCTTCTTCTAGGATCAGTTTTGTAACAAGTATGCCCTTTAATCTTTTAAATATTGTTAATCATCTCTTTTAAGATTATTCTATTATCTCAAGTTCTGGGGGATGTTCATTTCTACTTGTTCTTTTGTCTTTCCTAGTGTTTTACTTCTTTTTTTGATGTTAACTTTTTGTTGGGAGCTCATCCAAGTGGGAGTTGTTTTTCTAAGCATTCTTTTTGTATAATGCATATTGAAAGTGTCTCTACAGAGGAGTTTTGCAGTTATTTTTATCTGGGTCCTAGTGTTTCTTGACTAAGTAGTAAAGAACCTGCCTGCAATGTAGGAGACATGAGTTTGATCCCTGGGTCTGAAATATCCCCTGGAAAAGGAAATGGCAACCCACTCCAGTATTCTTGCCTGGAGAATCCCATGACCAGAGGGCCTGGTGGGCTATAGTCCATAGGGTGGCAAAGAGTCGGACACAACTGAGTGACAATGATGATGAGAGTTTCTGAACATGTTATTTTTTCATACTGTAGCTCTTGGCATGTAGAGATGTAGCAAAAAATATTGTTGCCCCAACACACACATCCTGAAAAGGAAGAGGAACCACTAGAATGTTTTAGGGTGAAGTTACATTTCAGAGAAGTCACTCAAACACAGACCATCTTGGTGGAGGAGGAGAAAGCATTTGAGAACCATTGTTGTGCTGGGGAACCCATCCTAACCGCCTGGAACTAGAGCAACAGGATGCAAGTAGAAAGAAGGACGAGGGCAGAGGCCACAGGTGGCGGGGCTTGATGGTGCTGTCACTTCAGCATACGAAGCTCAGTGGATCAGCAGGATAACTGGAATTCTGCAATTATTCAGGCACAGCTAATGTTGTTACTTCATATGCGCTGTTTCCAATACATTTACAGCCTGAGTTGGAGCTGAAGTTATCTGAGATTTGTGTCTAGAATACATTGGTCTCTGTCCACACAGCTGTTTATATTGCTTGGGTAATTTCTTATACTTTAGGAAGCAGAAATGGAGGACACACTTTCTTCTTGGCACTTTATGTCAAAGTGCAATCATCTTAATGGCAACACTTGATCTTTACGCTTTCTATAGTATAAGCCAAGAAATGTAACCAAAGGCTTCATGATCTGGGGATTTCATTCCTTTCATTATGTCAAGCTAGAACCTATAATCACAAAATACCTTTTAAAGCACTAACTTCTGAATTAAGCATTTACTGTGAAGTTGAAATTTAAGTTCCACTCACCTAAAACCTATTAAAAAGCAGAGACATTACTTTACCAACAAAGGTCCATATAGTCAAAACTATGGTTTTTCCAGTAGTCGTATATGGATGTGAGAGTTGGACCATAAAGAAGGCTGAGCACCAAAGAACTGCTATCAAACTGTGGTGTTGGAGAAGACTCTTGAGAGTCCCTTGGACTGCAAAAAGATCAAACCAGTCAATCATAAAGGAAATCAGTCTGAATATACATTGGAAACACTGATGTTGAAGCTGAAGCTCCAATACTTTGGCCACCTGATGCAAAGAGCTTACTCATTGGAAAAGACCCTGATGCTGGGAAAGATTGAAGGCAAGAGGAGAAGGGGATGACAGAGGATGAGCTGGTTGGATAGCATCACCTACTCAATGGACATGAGTTTGAGCAAGCTCCAGGAGATGGTGAAGGACAGGTAAGCCTGGCATGCTGCAGTCCATGGGGTCGCAAAGAGCTGGACATGACTGAGCAACTGAACAAAAACACATAAAGTAAACATTCTCGTGAATAACACTTGAGTTTTATTTTCTTATATTTGCTTCTAGCCTTTAAATTATAGACTTGGGGTTCCTAAATAAAATGCATACATAAATATATAATAAATTAATATGGGCTTCAGTTTCTCAAAAGGACTTCAGGACATGGGCAGCTGTGGACGGTGTCATGAGCTCTCCAGGCTTTGCCTTCCAAGAAGCCTGTAGGTCTTCTTCTTCTTCGTCATTATTTGGGCTGGAGATTCAGACCTGAGCTTCCCTGGGCACAAGCGTGTGTGTAACTTCTCATCGCTTTAAGTGTGATATCATACATGGGAAGATTTTGTAGTCATTTTATCACTCTCCATGGAGAGAGACCATGCATTCTCAGACCACTTCCTATTTTTTCCTTATGTTCAGTGTTGACCCTTCTCTGCTGTTTCAAGTGTGTGAAGAGGTCAAAGAAACCTATACACAAGGCAGCCTTGTCACCTTCAGATACTCCTCAAAACTGATATTCATCTTTAGAGCAAATGAATTGTAGTAGAAATTCTTGATTTTCCCAAGCAAGGGTTTGGGGAAAAAATTTCCCAAGTGATTAAAAAAAATTTTTTTATTGCAGTATAGTTACTTTACAATGTTGTGTTAGTTTCTGCTGTACAGCAAATTGAATCCTCTATATGTATACATATATCCCCTCTTTTTTGGATTTTCTTCCCATTTGGGTCACCACAGGGCACTGAGTAGAGTTTCCTGTGTTATATAGCAGGTTTTCATTAGTTATCTATTTTATATGTAGCATCAGTGAAAAAGTTGGCTTAAAGCTCAACATTCAGAAAACTAAGATCATGGCATCTGGTCCCATCACTTCATGGGAAATAGTTGGGGAAACAGTGTCAGACTTTATTTTTTGGGGCTCCAAAATCACTGCAGATGGTGATTGCAGCCATGAAATTAAAAGACGCTTACTCCTTAGAAGGAAAGGATAGATAGCGTATTGAAAAGCAGAGACATTACTTTGCCAACAAAGGTCCAAACGTTTAGTCAAGGCTATGGTTTTTCCTCTGGTCATGGATGGATGTGAGAGTTGAACTGTGAAGAAGGCTGAGCACCGTAAGAATTGATGCTTTTGAACTTTGGTGTTGGAGAAGACTCTTGAGCGTCCTTTGGACTGCAAGGAGATCCAACCAGTCCATCCTAAAGGAGATCAGTCCTGGGTGTTCTTTGAAAGGACTGATGCTGAAGCTGAAACTCTAGTACTTTGGCCAACTCATGCAAAGAGTTGACTCTTTGGAAAAGACTCTGATGCTGGGAGGGATTGGGGTCAGGAGGAGAAGGGGACGACAGAGGATGAGATGGCATCACCAACTCGATGCACGTGAGTTTGGGTGAACTCCGGGGAGTTGGTGATGGACAGGGAGGCCTGGTATGCTGTGATTCATGGGGTCACAAAGAGTCGGACACGACTAAACCACTGAACTGAACTGAACTGATCAGTGTATATATGTCAATCCCAGTCTCCCAATTCACCCAAGTGCTCTTTCCTGCCTTGATGTTCATTTCCCGCCTTGGTGTCCCTAACTTTGCTCTCTACATCTGTGTCTCTATTTCTGCTTTGCAAATAAGTTTCTCTGTACCATTTTCCTAGATTCCACATATAAGTGTTATTATATCATATTTATTTTTTTCTGTTTGACTCACTTCACTTTGTGTAACAGTCTCTAAGAGCAATTTTTGAGTTATTCTTCCCACATTGAGATGTGAAGTTTAAATCTCAGTCGTGTAAGTGTGAGCCAAACCCCAGGGTACTTCTGATCAGGAAGTGAGAGGGGACAGCATCCCAGTCCAATCTGAATGGTTGGATCTGGGCCCTCCTCTACCTGCAAGCTCACAGGATCACCTGCCAGGCTTCCGGAGGTCTCCAGAACACTGGGGATGCCCGGGGCAGAGACAGAAATGTTTATCCTCACAGCAAAAGCAGTAGCTGGGGTGTCAGCATTGTTACCTTGTTACCCAAGCCCCAGGCCCCACAAGAGCTTGGAGAGACCAATGACACCTACTCCTCCTAGGGGCTCTCTTGCAGGAGAGAAATCCTAAGTTTGAGGGGGTTACTGATCAAAGGGAGGGTTTGTCAAAGGATGCTCTTCCTTCAACATGATCAGAAATGCCTAGTGCCTTAATGCCTTGGTTTGGGGCTATGTGGATGCAAATTGAAAGGAACAGAATTCCAGGAAAAATGAGGCCTATGTGGCAGTAAGGCAGTTTGGTAAATTTTGTAGCATGAAGCACACCCCCGCGGCTGCCAGCCTTACCACTCTACTCTGGCTGCCAAATCCTCTCTCATTAGCACACTCCTTTTGATGATGACAGCAAAGAGAATAACAGTGCTTTTACTTGGATTTTGCTGCGTCAGCATCATTTAAATATTAGGTTCACTATTCAGCTGCAGTATCACATTCTCCAAATTGCTCCACAACTAATAAAAGTAAAGATAGTGTCACGTGGGCCACTGGCAGGAAAGGAAACTGTGTGTGTCTGAGCGAACCAGGGTTTACACATTTCCATCATAACATGGAGGATTGATGTCTGACAGAAAACAACAAAATTCTCTAAAGCAATTATCCTTCAATTAAAAATAAATAAATTAAAACAATCTAATTTGACATCAGCACATTAAAAGACTTTGGACATGCCAACTTTTAAAAAATTTTATTTTATTTTTAATTGGAGGATAACTACAATATTGTGACGATTTCTGCCATACATCAACATGAATCAGCCATAGGTATACACATGTCCTCTCCCTCTTGAGCCTCCTTCCCACCTCCCTCTCCCTTCCACCCCTCTGGGTTGTCACAGAGTACCAGCTTCGGGTTCTTGGCTAGACAGGCCAACATTCAATATTACATGAAATTATGTCATTTAATTAAAGTTAAACTTATTAGACACAGGAGAAGCACACATAAAGTTGTAATCGAAAAAAACAGAAGTAAAATCAACTTTCATTTCTAGATGTCATGGTGGTTGAGGTTGAAAGTTTTTAACATTTATATGATACACAACTCTATTGTAAATATACATAGCAACTTGCTAAAATATGTCCAATAGTGTAAAAGAGACTCAGCCTTCAGAGTCTGCAGATCTGGGTGCAACCTCAGCTCAGATGCTAACATTGCCTGTGATGTTTGGAAAGTTACATAAACCCTTTAAACCACGGTTTTTCCCACTTGTTAAAAAATAATAACAAGCTCTCTCTGCTAAGTGAATTAATTTCAATATTCTCATAAGAACTCTCCAGATGAGTCATCCACACTCTTCCCAAGAAACAGAACCAAGACTGGGAGTTGTTTGGTAACTTGCGTGTAGTCACGTGTGTAACGAGGACAGACGCAGAGTTGGCGCTCAGGCTGTGTGATCCCACATCCTTTTCTTGAACCACCTGCTCTACTATTTTCCTGACACCTGGTTTTATCTCCAGGATTAAATGCGATACATTTGTAAAATTCTTTACAAGTACCTGGCACTTAGGAGCTACCCACTATTCATTTTATCCATATGGCTATCACTACCAACCTTATTAGTATATTTAACATCTCAACGGTGTTCTGAAAGGAGCCAACATCTACCTTTATTATCAAAGAGTAGCAGTTTCTACAGCCCTTCTCTGATAGAGTTTAAGATGTCATGACACACATATAAATCACAACTTACCTTGACATAATTTGTACTTTATCCTTTCAATGCTCCTCCTAACTTTTATTTTCACCTCTACTTTTCTTCTATACCTTTTGAGTCTGTCTCACGCTCCAGTCAATTAGAAAGGTGTCCTTCTCTCCATCAGACAGTATGATTCTTAAAGGCAGGAATGATTGTTTTCATCCTGATTTCAAAGCTGTATACAGTACTGCCCCAGAGTTAACACACAGAGAATACAGAAAAAAATGAATGAATGCCTGATTCCTAAGAATTTCTACTTTCTCGTTTCGAGGGGATGAGAAGTCTAATAACATCTAATTTACATGTGTTGAGGGTAGTGTTTGCTTTCATTTGGTTTAAGCTTGTGTTTGCCTCTGAAGCCTGAACTTTCTAGATATTCTTCTAAGATGACGGCTTGTCACCTGCCTGCAACACAGCCCTCGCTGGGTTCACGTGAGGTCACGGCTCCATCCTTCTTTAACGTTAAACACCAGACCCAAAACAATAACAGGACAGGAGGGCGTGGCCTGTTTCTGAACCACGATGCCACACAAGCACTTAGCTGATACTTTGCAAAGAACAACGAGTAATAGCAGCCTTGAAGCTGATAGAGGGTTTATTGTCTGAGGAGAGGCAACAGAAAGAAATGTGAACAGAAATAATCTAATGACAGGCTGGAGTGAGATTAGGAAGATGCTGGGAAATGTCAGCAAATCAGCAACAAATATTTTTCTCCTGTTGTGTCTTCCAGCACCACACCAACACACACACACATACACACACTCGATTCTCACACAAACTGAGAGGCAAAGGAGAAGCTGTCTTTAGAGAGCAGACTGGTGGTTGCCAAGGCGGACAGGTGGGGGAGGGATAAATTAGGAGTTTGAGATTAGCAGATGCAAACTAGTATATACAGAATGAATAAACAGCAAGGTCCTACAGTAGAGCACAGGGGACTATAGTCAACATTCTGTTATAAACCACAGTGAAATAGAAAATGAAAAAGAGTGCATCTCTGTGTATAACTGATCACTTTGCTGTATGGCATAAATTAGTTGAACATTGTAAATCAACTCTGGGTCAATAAAATAAATTAAAAAGAAAAGAGAGAGAGAAATTTTTTCTAAGGACTTCAACCTTAGCTGTGTCCTTGCAGCCACCCAGGCAAAGCAGCGCTGAGAGCAAGCCCAGGGGTTCAGATCTCCAGTATAAAGTCTTCCCCTCAGTTTCCTCCCTACTGAGAGCAAGCTGACACAGTAGGCGTGCGCCTCAGGGTAGAAACTCTGGAGAAAGATGGGTTTGGGGATTGCAGTGCCTCCTTGCTCCCCACGTCTGTTCTTCCTTCCTCCTGGCCGTCCTGTTTTCTAAACACACATGTTCATGCTGGTTTTTTTTCCATAGTTTGCTAAATATGCCTTTTAAATAACTTCTTTTCTTTAATTTTCTCTCTCTTTTTTTTTTTTTCTGGTTTTTGTCTTTGTTTGCCTGGTTTTCTGGGCAGGAGGCCCAGCCTGGTTTATATTTCTTTTTTGTGTGTGGTTCTCTTTTCAAAACAATCCCTTCCTTTCTAATTATTCTCATTCATTTATTTTCTCATCAGAGAATTGAGCGAAATGTGTAAAAAGGGCTTCCTAGCTGATCCTTTGGGGTGAGTGTTTCCTTCTGTGTCTTTAAGCATCTCCTTGGATGATTTGCGGAGATGGGGTTTCATGCCTCCCTCGCCCGTTTGTCTGCTGAAATGACATTGTTTTGACCGACGATGCTCACTTCACTCTTTTCCCTCTCCTAGTCAGGTAGACACTGTGCAGGTGTCTTAGTGTGTTTGCAAGCCCGAGCGCAGTGTAGCTGCTGAGAAGGAAGCTGTTTGTGCTGGTGCGTTTGTGCGTCTGCGGGCTGGTGTGGCCGCGTGCGAGGCAGGGTAAGTGCATGGAAGAATGCTCCACTGCGCTTTGGCATGTTTATTTTGGAATGTCATCTCCAATCAAATCTAACATTTATAACCGGCCTCCCTTCATGGCTTTCTGGGCCACAGTTTAAATGCCCAAGAATAAACATGTCAGCTAGAAATGGAAGATCGTGCCAGTGACTAGGGCAGCGTGTCTCACAGCTGCTTAAAAGTTAAAAGTTTCTTCGTGGTTAGACTTGCTTAGGGCTCTGCCTATGGGCTGTGAAGAAAGCAAATAGTTTTTGCCACGTAAGGAACAGATGTAATACCTTGTTTGTCAGTAATAGATCGTCACAGAGTATAGGAAGCTGAGCCAGGCTGCTTTCAAAGAAATTTCTCCCAAGTCACCATATTCTAGTGATTCTGAAATCAAATAAGATCCCGTTTTGCAGTAGGATGTGTATTCAGTTCAGTTCAGTCGCTCAGTGTATATGTGTATGCAGTAGGATATATGTATTCTGTATCAAATCTGGGTCTCCTGCATTGCAGGCAGATTCTTTACCATTAGCACCACCCGAGAAGTCCAACATATTCTGTGGGCTTCCCAGGTGGCTCAGTGGTAAAGAGTCCTCCTCTCAAAGCAGGAGACATGGGTTTGATCCCAGGATCTGGAAGATCACCTGGAGAAAGAAATGGCAACCTACTCCAGTATTCTTGCCAGTATCCCATGGACAGAGGAGCCTGACAGGCTACAGTCCATGGGGTTGCAGAGAGTTGGACATGACTGAGCAACTAAACAACAGCAACAATGTATTTTGTAGCTCTTAAAACCCAGAGTCATGTATTCCTGAGTAAGTGCACACGTTTTAAAGACGTCTAGTTGCAAAGACCAGTGTAACTTAAGCTTTATTTTTCTATTTGAAAGCAGAGAGTATTTTTCACAAATGACTCTGCCCAAGTTCCTGACACATTCTCCAAATTTATCAAGCCAAACAGCACCATGTCAGGAGTAATTTGCCAGTGTCTTCAGTAAACATGAACTTAATGCGTGTTTCATATTTAAGAAGCCAGCAGAAGCTGTCGGCTTGCCCAGTCCAGGGCTGTCCCGCTGAGCTGGGCCAGTGCTGTCAAGTGGAGGTAATGAAATATTACGATGGTGCGTGGGGACTGTACCAGAGACTTCTCTTAAGAGACGTCACTCACCAGGGTGCTCTCCTTGATCATCACAAGATATATTGATTCCTACCCTTTGCTCTGGCAATTGAAGTCATCTTAGAAAAGGAGTTTCATAAGCAATTCAAATGGATTCTATATCATATAACACTGGCCTTCCTGCTGTCATAGCTCGGGATTTATCAGTGAAATCCAGTCATCTTCTGGATCCTCTCTCAAATAAGAAGATAGGAGTTTATCCCTTGAGCGGTCAAGTTGTGGCATTGGGGGCAGTGATGGTGGCCAGAATAATGCCTGCCGTGTTCCTGAATGCTTCATCAAGGCCCCAGACTTTAGTCCAAGAGACCAACAGAGCAGCAGCTGTTGACCTAGAAATGTGGATCAGTGCTCACGGCCACAGCCTGTATTAGTTTCCTTATCTCTGCAAGTTGGGTCCTATTGGGTTTCAGAGCCAGCTGCCTCCAACAGACAGGACTCTTACAGCCAAGGCACGTGAAGGAGTGACTGACCAAGAACTGCTAAACTGTGTTTGCTTGTAAAAACACAGCAGATAGAGATTCACGGAAATGGATGAGCACAGTCCACGGCAGTTACAAGAAGTCCGTAACTTTTTTCAAGGAGCACTTAGCTTGTTAAATGATTGTTTAAAAAATGCCACTTCCATGTATTATTCTAAATTGTCCTTAGATGAATGGCAGGAAGTTATGTCTATCTTTTTAAGAAATATAATGTCCATGTTCATCCAAACAAAATGAAGTAAAGCATTGAAGTTTTATCTGCATAATTCAAGCTAACCCTAACCTTCCTTTATCTGAATATTACAGGAAAACCATCTTGGTGGCTATGGAGAGGACCCAAACTCTCTACAGAATGGATCTCTCTTTTTATTATTTTTTATATAATTGATGGGACGTGACTTTTAACAAAATAAAAAGGCATTTCTGTTTAATGCAGGTCACAAACTGACAGAACTGCATCAAGATGGGTTGAGAGAGATATGGGTAGAATTTAATAATCTTCCATCTTAATTTCAACTGTCACCAATTAGACACAGTTGGTGTTACTCTACCAGTAAAATTTGGACTCTGATTTCTGTAGTGCCTAAAGTCCTACAGTTGTAGGTTTCATAGCTCTGCTGCCTTTAAGTATCATTAATGTTTGCACATACTTATCACCGTTTTTGCTGTGGCCGTTGTGCATATACTAACCTTGTCTGTCTCATGCTTGCGGTTGCTGTTCAGTTGCTCAGTCGTGTCCGATTGTTTGCAACCCTATGAACCGCAGCACGCCAGGCTTCCCTGTCCTTCACTATCTCTAGTACTTTGCTCAGACTCATGTCCATTGAGTTGGTGATGCCATCCATCTCATTCTCTGCATTGCCCTCCTCCTCCTGCCCTCAATCCTTCCCAGCATCAGGGTCTTTTCCAATGAGTTGGCTCTTTGTACCAGGTGGCCAAAGTATTGAAGCTTCAGCTTCAGCATCAGTCCTTCCAATGAATATTCAGGACTGATTTCCTTTAGGATTGACTGGTTTGATCTCTTTGCAGTCCAAGAGACTCTCAGGAGTCTTCTCCAGCACCACAATTCAAAAACATATATCTCATGCTTACAATAAAAATAAAAGTCATGGTTATCTAATTATGTATATCTGACAACTCCTTGGATACAGCAAACTTTACTCACACACTTACATTCCTTTGAATTTGTACCTCCACTCCCCCTGAGAATGTTCCTACCATCTCTGTAATGTCCAGCAGATGAGCTGGAGACCTGGGTCAGCTGGTGAGCACATGTGGGGTTATCAGGGAAATTGGCCTGAAACAGCTTGAATTCACCAATAAGCCATGCCCTACATAGTATTTTATTTATTGGAAACCATCATAAACACTTCCATCATCATTCCCTTCAAAATCAGCTTGGCACAGCGTGGATTTCTTCTTTCTTAGGATCTTTATAACTCTGCAAGAGCGAATTGATAAAGCAGGACAGGCCAGGGGGGGCCCTCCCTCACCCGTGCCCAGGTCCTGCCCTGAAGCTGGTGAACAATGACTGTTGAAGAGCCAGTTAGCTGCCTTCCCGAGGCCTTTGACAGAAGGAGTGTCTCCAGTAATTGTTTGAAGCCTTTCTTAACTTAAATGGCACCTGGGAAAAAGGCTGTAGAGGAGAGAAGATTGTTGGATCCTGGTGTTCCCTGGCAGAACACAATGCCCGTGGTGTTCCTTTTACTGGTGTCTAACACTGCTGGAGGGCTTACTGGGGGTGCCAGGTGAATTGAAGAGTACTCTCTATTCAAAGTGGGAAGGACCAGGAGTATCCTGTCCCCCAAGGAAAATGGTGGCATTCTTTGTATGGAAACCAGTGCACCCGACACAAGGGTTTCCTGACTAATAGCGGGAGAGAAGTAGGCAAGTCATTGGCTTGGTCCATTCCAGGCATTATTGTAAATACCACCGAGTTGGTTACTTATAAACAGGGGAGATGCTTGGCTCACAGTGCTGGAGGCCAAAAAGTCCAACATGGAGACACTAGCACCATGCCTTCTGGGAAACCCTTGTTCCTGGTTTGTACCCGGTGTCTTCTTTGCAGTACCCTCACCTGGCGGTAGGCTCGAGGGGTCTCCTGGAGCATTAAACCTCCCAAAGGCCCCACCTGCTGACACTACCACTCTCCAGGGTCAGAATGTCAACGTGTGAATTTGGGGTGAGGCACAAACATTCAGACCATGATTATCACGTCTGCACACCTAAGACAGGGACTCATTCAAGGGCACAGAAAATGGCATAGAATTTATTTGAATTTATTGACAGAGAGAGTTTTGTTTCTACCAAAGGAAATATTTTGTTTTTCTAAATATCTGTGCTGAAAACTTATCCCCATTTTTTTTTTTTCCCTCCATGTACCAGTACCTTACTAGCCTCTTCATTCCATCAGAGACTAAGAAAGAACAGAGGATCAACCCGTCCTTGAGAGCCGGTCTAAGTGATAAGAGGATGGTTTCCGAAGGGAATATAACTACTCATGAAATCTGGACAGACCCAATAGGTTGGCCTATCGCCTGCATCCAGATTAAAATGAGAGAAAATAGCATGAGGTGCTCTCAGACGTAGACAGAGCATAATACAAAATGTGACTTACAGTGTAAGTTATGTTTCATCTGTTTTAAAGGTTTATATTAGGAGATGTTCCTCAGATTCTTGGATTGTCTCTGAAGCACCATTTGTGAGAGTTGCACAGTGTTCTGTGTGACCTGAGTAGTTAGGGGACGACCAGACGTTCACAGTCTTACTTCATTCTGTAAAGTTGGTCTGGGATGTGGCTGCCCCACCAAGAGGAAGTCTCCCAGCCCACTTTCCCTAAGGTAAGATCATGCCACGAGCTCTCATTAAGAGTGACATGTGTTACTTCTGGGCCAGAGCAGTTAAGAATAAGCTTTTCTTCTCAGGCTCTATGACTTCCGTCCTCTGTCGGCTGTAAAATGGCCAAGGTCACTCTGGAAGCCAGTACTGAAGACGGGCAGATCCTCTGTTCATTAGGGACCCTGATGACTCTCAAGATTAACTGCCACTCACCACCACCAGTGAAAATTTATGTTTGTTGTTTAATCACTAAATTGTATCCAACTCTTTGCAACCGCAAGGACTATAGCTCATCAGGCTCCTCTGTCCATCAAATTCTCCAGGCAAGAATACTACAGTGGGTTGCTATTTCTGAATCCATGGGATCCTCCTGACCCGGAATTGAACCCACATCTCCTGCATAGCAGGTAGGTTCTTTACCACTGAGACACATGGGAAGCCTGAAATTTTACATAGTGAGAAATAAAATATTATGAGATTAAGCCACTGAGCTATAGGACTTATCTGTTAGATCAATTAATGTTACCCTAATACAGAAACTAGTGCCTTAGAGTGAATGCTGCCATAAGGAAAGTCTTAACATACGTGACATCCCTTCAAAGACCAGGTGGGAGATAGGATAAAACCCAACACTGAAAGCTGGGAGGACAGAGCCCAGGTTGAGAGCAACAGACCATTGGGGTAAACTGTCTCCACTTTAACTTTCTCCTGTCACTTCTAAACCCTAGATTATAAACTAATCCCTCCCCCACTGGGCAAATGAAAACCCTTTCTAATAGTCTGCAATGAATTTTCTAGTGACCAGATCAAATGGACATATTTAATCCCTTGTATGACTGTAACTCCTTATAGCATTTCAGAGAAAGTGAACAGGGACTTTTTCTTCCTTGTTACTCTCTGTTTTCTTGGCTTCTGGTTTTGTCATCACCATTACCCATCAGTGTTGACCACTGTGCCTTACTGCTCCTCCCTGGGTCTTCTCCCTGGGCCTGGTCCTTGCACGTTGGAGGTGCCTGCTGTCCTGCCCTGCTCCTTTGCACCCATGCTCCGGAGCCTGCCTCCTGGATCCTCGCAGCTTCTGCGACTGCATGCTCAGCCTCTCCTCGCACAGACCCTGTGACAGGCTACTACCTCAGTGTCTCCTGAGACCTCAGGCTAAACAGAACTGATTGCACTGGCTTTTCCTCCTGCAAACCTCTGCCTTCCCCTCTATGTCCTGTGCGGGTTGGCAGTTCCTCACCTGTACCCCAGGAGGACTGTGGCCTTGACTGACACTTCAATCTCAGCCTGGTCCCCTGCTCAGGCCAGCCCAGCTCATGTCCAGGGAAACAGATGAGACAGGCATGGTGTTCAGAAATCACTTTGTTACACGGCAGCAGATCACTAATACAGGGAAAAAGAAAACAAACATTATAATGTCAGCATTTGTCAATTGTAACTTTTGAAATCTGTGACTGTTAATGAAGGGAATTATTGGTGGTAATATTCAGACACTTCTTAATATTGATGTGTTGGAACAGCATGTTTTAGTGTCTATTGGCATATTT
This sequence comes from Bos mutus, assembly GCF_027580195.1. Classification (NCBI taxonomy): domain Eukaryota; kingdom Metazoa; phylum Chordata; class Mammalia; order Artiodactyla; family Bovidae; genus Bos; species Bos mutus. The sequence continues at coordinate 34,893,910 of NC_091628.1, read as the reverse complement.
GATGTGATGAAAGTGTTTTTCTTACAGGATTTACTCATTCCTGGTATATTTACTATATGAGAATTATCAATGCATATCTTCATGGTCAAGAAATTGTGTTAATGTTGATTAATCATAAAGTAGAATATGGGCTTCTCTAATGGCTCAGTGGGTAAAGAATCCATTTGCAGTGCAGGAGACAGAGATACGGGTCCCATCCCTTGGTTGGGAAGATCCCTGGAGAAGGAAATGGCAATCCACTCCAGTATTCTTGCCTGAAAAATCCCATGGACAGAGGAACCTGGTGGGCTACAGTCCATGGGGGTGCAAAGAGTTGGACACAACTGAGCCACTGAGCTCGTAAGTAGAATATATGGCTAAATTTAAACCTCAGTTATTGACAGACAGCTATAAAGAATCAAAGGACTTCCCTGTAGCTCAGACAGTAAAGAATCTGCCTGCAATGCAGGAGACCCGGGTTTGATCCGTGGGCAGGGAAGATCCCCTGGAGAAGGAAATGGCAACCCACTCCAGTATTCTTGCCTGGAGAATCCCATGGCCAGAGGAGCCTGGCCGGCTACGGTCCATGGTGTCGAAGAGTTGGACATGACTGAGCTACTAACACTACTACTATAAAGAATCAAAACAATGTCCCTTGACCTTACCTTGTGTCAATCAATGTTTCCTGGTATAACTGAAGTGCCCCCAGTTCCTTGAAAACATGCAAAGATTTGGTTCTTCCAACGCAAATAAATTTATGTTATAATTTTACATACACAACAACAAGGCAAATGGCAAGGCCCCAGGGTCTTGGCTAATTGTGTGTGCATGTGACTTAATTTAACTGGCTGTCTTGTTTAATTCATTGTCTTAACACTCCCACCTCCCTCTCTCTATTTGAAATTACCTTCAGGATGAAATAGAATGCTCTCATTCTAAGAGTAAGAAAACATTCCTTGCGAGCCATTTTTCAGTCACAGGTCAATAATTTTGATAGGCGGTGTTCCCTTTGCCTCGTCCAGCAGGGTGGAGACAGACGGTCTCATGACTTGGAGACTCACTGAGGTTTTATACTAAACGCTGCCCACAGGACAAAGACAGGCGTCATTAGAGGGGCAAGCACCGTGACGCGTTGTATTGTGAGCTATGGCGGCATGATGAAGTTCGGTTCCCCGACAGGCATAAATCACATTCGCAGATTAAACTAATTTTCTGTGGCCTAAAGCAGCTTTTCTAGATTCGGTCATTAAATTTTTCATTTAATCATTTTCATATGTGGAAAAAATGATGTTTTCTACAGAGATGGAACGGTTATCCCTACTCTGGAGAAATTTACGGCATTATATGGCTGGGGCTTAATAGAGATTTAGGTTTCATGTGGGGAAAATACTGAAGATAAAATTTAATGGTGCATAGAACCACAGAGGTGACTTGTCATCATAAGTCATACGAAAAAGCTCTAAGTGATGAGACTTGCTATCTCCTCGCTGAAATAACACTATGAAAACCCAAATTTAAAATAATGCCTCATACCATAAATTTTTATTTCTATGTACTCTTGCCTGTTGCCAAGTATCACGAAAGAGCACGCCATTCATTCTGAGATGTGTTGACTCTAAATCTATATTTAACACTGAAAAATGACAGCCCTCGGTGTTCTATTAACCTACAATTTTAAAAGATGTATTCTCCTTCTTTGTACTTTACAACACAAAATAAAAGCAGGTGCATTTAAATGATTTAGTTAGTTTATCCTAAGTTTTGTTCCTTAGAATGAATGTCCAGACACCCTGATGTTCCCATAAAATTGTATTTGTTCCCTTCACTTTGGTACCCAACATTAACTGACTTTTCTATGTGGTACATTTCGCTCTGGACATTTTGTGTTTCTTCAGTTGGTCCAGAATCTCCAGTCTCTGTTTCATTCCCTCGAATGTCTTTCAGGAAACTCTTCAGAACAGGGCTGTCGAACAGAAATTTCTTGATGATGAAAATATTCTACATCTGAGCTGCCTGAGACACTGACTGCCAGACACTTTCACTCTCACCAAGAAGCTTTTTAGTTCCTCTTTGCTTTCTGCCTTTAGAGTAGTATCATCTGCATATCTGAGGTTGTTGATATCTCTCCTGCAGTCTCGATTCCAGCTTGTGATTCATCCAGCCCAGCATTTCACGTGATGTATTCTGTGCAGAAGTTAAATAAGCAGTGTCAAAATATACAGCCTTGACGTACTCCTTTCTCAATTTTGAAACAGTCTGTTGTTCCATGTCTGGTTCTAACTGTTGCTTCCTGACCTGCATACAGGTTTCTCAGTAGGCAGGTAAGGTGGTCTGGTATTCCCATCTCTCGAAGAATTTTCCATTTTGTTGTGATCCACACAGTCAAAAGCTTTAGAGTAGTCAATGAAGCAGAAATAGATGTTTTTCTGGAGCTCTCTTGCTTTTTCTATGATCCAGCAGATGTTGGTAATTTAATCTCTGATTCTTCTGCCTTTTCTAGATCCAGCTTGTATATCTGGAAGTTCTCACTTAACATTTTATTTATTTTATTGAGTGCTAGTTATGTGTCAGGCACTGTGCAATGTTCATCAACACAGATACTTTCTTATTTCTATTATTTTTATTTATTTCTGAACTCTTCTTGGCTACTAAGCCTTGTAGCAAACTACTTTTGACCTCAGAATGACCTGAGCATGCGTGGAGCATTTATGTGGAATGTTACAGTGTATACTTGCCGTGGGAACCCTGCTGGGATTTCACAGTTAGATGTGGGCCATCCCTAGCTGAACAGTCAGTGGAACTGCATACAGCATTCAAAGGACAATATGCTAAATAAAAGGACTTCTCTCTCTCTCTCTCTTTCTTGTCTTTTCCCAAAATTCTCTTTGAGATTTTACATTAAAGGAGTGAAATTTTCTTCTAATGGAGTAAGAACCTCATATCTAGAAAACTAATATAAATGAACTTATTGACAAAACAGAAATTAACTCAACAGACATACAGAACAAACTTATAGTTACCAAAGGGGAAGTAGGGAGGATTGGATAAATTAGGAGTCTGGGAATAACAGATACACACTACTGTGGGTAACACAGATAACCCACAAGGACCTACTGTATAGCACATGGAACCGTTTTCAGTATCTATAATAACCTATAACAGAAAAGAGTCTAAAAAAGGGAATATATATGTATATATATATGTGTGTATTTATAACTGAATCAATGTGCTGTACACCAAAACTAATACAACATTGTAAATCAACTATATTTCAATTAAAAAAAAATTTAAAGACCCTCGCATTGTAATGTCTATGGCATTTTCAGAATCTCGGAAAATCAAATCCCAAATTCCCAAATATAAAAAGACATCCTTGAAAGCATTTTACTTGAAAATATTCAGGTATTAAAATAACAAGTATGTAAAATTTTCAGAACATTTCTGCCTGATTGGATTAAGATCAAATTTATTAAAATATGTCTGAACCAATTAAGTACATTGTGATATTATATATAGTACAAAACACCCACCAATGATAATAATTTTTATCAGCATTTCACATCTGCAGTTAACATGAAGCAGATGCTACAGGACATGGCCTGTTGTTTTATATTTGTATGTAGCAATGTGTTTTGATGTTTGCTTTTTAATTGTAACATCATGTAACGCAGCTTTTTAAAGGTACTTGTGTGGTAAGTGTCAAAGGCTGAGTTAAATTTTATTTCCAAAACTCTTTGTAGCATTTCCAGGGATCCTATCTTTTTCCATAAACTCAACAGAAACCAGCAGATTTGGATCACTGAGAACGGAGTTATGGGTTCCACATCATAGTGAACGGACACACACACGTCTTGCTTATGCCGTTTCCTATAGACTAGATGATGAATGAGAATTGCTCTTGGATGTATGGAATCTAGAAAGATGGTACTGATGAACCTACTTGCAGGGCAGCAGTGGAGAAGCAGACATAGGGGACAGACTTGTGGACACAGTGGGGGAAGGAGACGGTGGGACGACCTGGGAGAGTAGCGTGGAAACATACTCACTACCATATGTAAATTACATAGCTAGTGGGAATTTGCTGTCAGACACAGGGAGCTCAAGTCCAGTGCTCTGTGGTGACCTACAGAGGTGGGATGGGGTGGGAGGTGGGAGAGAGGTTAAAGAGGGAGGGGGCATATGTGTACCTATGGCTGATTCATGTTGATGTATGGCAAAAGCCAACACAATATTGTAAAGCAATTATCCTCCAATTAAAAATAAATACATTTTTAAAACAGTGAATTAAAAAATCACCCTTGTTTATTTTTACTGAGAAACTTCTAATTCACAGGAGGGAGCCAGTGGTGGCCCAACTTTTCAGTGATGGCTGTGACTCACACATGAGGAGCTGGCCTGTGACAGATGCGGGGACCCTTTTATTTTAGAGAAGAAGCAGAAAAATTGAGAGATCCTCAAATTTTCTTTTTCTTCTTCTCCTTTTGTCTCAAAGTGACTGTGCGTGGAGGCAGAAGAAAAAACTTTTAGAAAGACCTTCCAATTAAGCAAAGTACTTATTTCCATTAAGATATACCTTAGCAAAATTGATTAAAATGTAATGACTGTCTTGACATGGAATTAAATGAGAGGCGTATTAGAACATGAAAGTGTGGACATCTTATTAACATACTTTTCAAAGTTTATGAAAGTAAATATTTGTGCAGAAACCATAATTCAATAGCACAAGTGGAACTAGATTAAAGGAAACACATGGACATCAGATCTGGTGCCTTGGGGCCCCACTTCATTCTATACTTCCTATAAATGCTTGCTGGTAATGTGCCCAGATGTGCCAAGCCCAGACACCACTTCCTCATGCCAGCTCTGTGCCATGGTCCTCATTTACTGCATCTCTTGGGCTTCCCTAGTGGCTCAGACAGTAAAGAATCCACCTGCAATGCAGGAGACATGGGTTCAATCCCTGGGTCAGGAAGATCCCCTGGAGGAGGAAATGGCAGCCCACTCCAGTGCTCTTGCCTGGACAGAGGACCCTGGTGGGCTACAGTCCACAGGGTTGCAAAAAGTTGGGCACGACTGAGCACGTGAGCACATTATTATCAAGAAGCTCTGGCTTGTGGCTAAGGAGAAATCATGTGGGCAGCTAGATGGGTAGGGTCTAGCTAGAGTGGAAATGATCATTATCATGACGGGACAGTTTCTTTGCAGAGCATGGTCACACTAGTCCACACACGTGATGTCGTTTTCCTTATTTTTGTCAAAGAGGCGACTCCTGTATCACTCACCAAATTGTCATGTGGTTGATCCACCTGGAGAGTTTTCAAGAATGCTTTCATCACACAGCACTGAGAATTGAGTGAAATGGATGTTGTTTGGGGGGAGGATCTGTAGCTTTTTACTATTCAGTGCCTGCTCAACAGGGATCATCAACATCGGCCACCTGGGGACTGTTCAGAAACACAGAATCTCAGGCCCATCCTCTTGGGTACAAAACTGGAATCTGCATGCTGACAATATCCTCAAGGGACTTGTACTCACATGAGAATTGGAGAAGCGCTCCTCTAGTGTTTGCTTCTGACAAAATGTAACCTTTTGTGCCTGTGTCTACTTGTGATACACAAGGAAGGGTTTCCCTGGGTGGTTAGATTGAGCCTTCCTTTTGATAGAAAGAGGGAAAATGGAATATGATTGAGCATCTCCTGTAGCTTCAGTGAACCCAATTTGAACTCAGGTCTAGGATCCTTTCATTAAGCCATGTGGGACATGAAAGGTGAGAGTTTAGAACTCAGAATCCCCAGAGACCCCGCCTTGAGCTGGACAGTGAGCAGGGCATTGGTTCCCAGCATCCCAAAGTCACTGTCCTGAACACACTCCCTCCCAACCTCAACCACCTTCTTCTTCCTTGTCTTTGGTTCTCACCCAAGAGCTCTGTAAGCACTGACACTACTTATCTATGAATGGAGTTGCCTTTCTTGGTGATTTTCATTACAGCCTTTAAAACACCGAGGCCTCCAAAGTCTTAATACCTGAAGGATGGAAAGTACAACTGTGAGATTCTAAGCATTGTAATGAATTGAACTTTGAAAGTAAGATCACCCATCTTGGGCTCTTTTTTTGGTTCTGTTCTACATTCAATTTTTTAATTTTATATTAGAGGATAGTTGGTTTACAATGTTGTGTTAGTTTCAGTTGTACATATTGTGTGTTTAGTCGCTCAGTCATGTCCAACTCTTTGCTATTTCCTCCTCCAGGGGATTTTGGCAGGCCAGATTCTTTATCCCTTAGCCATCTGGGAAGTGATCACTTTATAACTCTTTTTTCAGATTCTTTTCCCATATAAGTTACTACAGAATATTGAGTAGAGTTCCCTGTGCTATACAGTAGGTCTTTGTTGGTTATCTAACATATTATAGTAGTGTGTGTATGTTGAATTCTTTAAAACACACCAGGGAGATGTCTGTTGGTTTGTGAAGTGTGTTTGAAACCCTTGAACTGTGGTTTGGTGTCAGATACTTAGGGGAGGCGGCCATGGGCTGGGCCCTTAGGGTCAGTTTTTTTCTTGGGTTTACCATCTTGTAAGATTTCCACCAGGAGGAAGCTAGGGTGGACCCTAATTTGTAATGTAGCTGGTGCCCCCTGCTGGCATAGGCTTTCTGAAATTTCCCTCTCTTGGGGTGTCTGTGCCCCAGCCCTGTTAAGACACGGTCTTGCTCACGTAGCCTACGGGTATCTGGGTAAGTCGTTTAATTAACCTCTGCTTCAGGTCTCTGACATGCAAGAGTCGGGTAACAATACCAGCCAATCCTAAATTTCTTGTTGAAAGATAGAATTAATTAAGGATGACAGTAAAATACTTTATGAAAACTTGGTACTGAGCAGTGATAAATGTTTGAACATGCCTCTAGTATTCCTTGGGCAGGAAAATGACAATATGATATGTATTATTATTCAACCCGCTGTGGTTAATTTTATCTCATTATTAATTCTCACTCCTCTCCAAGCTGAAATGCACAGACACACCTCATGTGTCCCCGTTAACGTTATATAAGCTAAAGGGTCTGCCTGAGGCTGCACTGTCGTGTGCGGGAGAGGGGAGGAGAGGCTTCCTGTCCGTGGATGCATGTCTGAACCTCAGGGATGATCCTTTGAGATCTCTTATGATGTGACTGTCATCAATAAGGGAGCATGCTGTCTCTCTGCACTGTAGTAAGAGTGCCGTCAGGATCCCAAAGACTGACTTCCCCTGGAGGATGGAAGGGATAAGCAAACTGAAGATGACCTTCCTATGAACTTCCCTGGTGGCTCAGATGGTAAAGAATCTGCCTGCAGTGCAGGGGACCTGGGTTCAATCCCTGGGTTGGGAAGATCCCCTGGAGAAGGTAATGGCAACCCACTCCAGGATTCTTGCCAGGAGAATCCTATGGACAGAGGAACTTAGTGGGCTACAGTCTATGGGGTCACAGAGAGTCAGACACAACTGAAGCAGCTTAGCACACATATGGTTATTATGTCTGTGTAAGTGCTCAAGTTATCTAAGGGGCAATGGGGGAGGCAGTAAAGAAAGAACTTGCTTCTTGTGAGATTGTGAATTAATGAAATGAGTGATGTTTTTGAAGAGAAAATGTGACTTCCTCCCTTGCCTTCAACAGCTCTTTACTGCTTGGGTAGACTCCATCTATTTATGTTTCACTGTTTTCTTTGTTGCCCGAATACTTGCCTCAAACAAGAACAAGTTTCTTCCTTTCCTGAGTTCCTTCCTGGGGGAAAGGGTGCTGTCAGAGAGAAACTTGGGCAGCAGGGAGGAACCTGGTTCTTTAAGCTGGGCAGGGTGGAGCTCTTGGAATTTTCCATGGTGTCCTGTGAGTCCCCTTTGCCCCTGGCTTCTGTGTTTCTGAGTGGTGGGAAAGAAGGAAGATGGAGGAGTTTTTGAGCATGGATTTTGAGCAGGTGTGGCCCCAGCTTGGATGTTGTGCCCAGCACCTATAGTTGGCTTTGGGCTCTGAACTGTGCAGTTGGAGAATTATGTCTTTGGGGTCAGTGACTGCCGATCCTTGTACACCCAGGAGTGTTTGTTGGTATAGATGTATTGGGGACATGTGACATCATTTGATGGGACTTGACATAAAAGCATGAAGCCCACACTCCTTTGGTTGAAGTCACACCACTTAGCACTCCCTCTTTAGTTCCCTGCGGCTTTGCTTCTAATTTGTAGGTTTCCATGTTTGTCTGTCTTGGGCTGGTGGTTCCTGCCGAGAGTCTAGGAGAGAGAGGCAGTTGTCACTTGGACTCTCCTTGTTCTCTGAATTCTACGTCTTCCTGCTCCTCTCCCATTTGTGAGTCTGGCTCCTGGATTAGTGTCTTTTTCCCGCCATCCTCTCAGAATCCTTAGCGTTTTAATAAGAATGACAACTATAACATTGAAAAAAGTGAAAGTGCTAGTTGCTCAATCATGTCTGACTCTTTTTGTGATCTCACGGACTGTAGCCCACCAGGCTTCTCTGTCCATGGAATTCTCCAGGCAAGAATACTGGAGTGGGTTGCCATTCTCTTCTCCAGGCGACCTTCCTGACCCAGGGATCAAACCTGGGTCTCCTGTGTCTCCTGCATTGCAGGCAGATTTTTTACCGTCTGAGTCACCAGGGAAGCCCTGTAGGACTGAAACATGCTTTGAACTCAAGAGCAAGGGGGTGTCTCATTGTTTACAGATTCCTAATATTTAGGATGAAAGCTTGTGTTAAAAAGGGCTCCATAAAATGTTGTGGTTGCTGGGTTCAGTTTAGCTGAAATTCCTCTAGAATTAGACCTGGAGACAAGGATTTGAATGCATGCAGTTTTGGGGGTGGGGGAGGTCCAGGGTCATGACAGAAGGAGTGGGGAAGTGGTACAGGGAAGGAGAGGCAGCCGATAAAATGTGCCTTATTCAATCTACCACCACAGTGGAGAAGGGAGCCTAATCCCACGGGAAATTCTGGGATGTATCATAAAACATGTGCTTCAGAGTTTTCCCACCCAAGAGGCAACAGAGCCAGTGTCATTAAGCAGTAATTTCTGAAAGCAGATGAAGGGCTATTTGCTGGGGTGTTCATCCTGTCACCTCCAGCCTGCTTTGCTGACAAGAGTGGCTTCCAAGGCTCAGGAACTAAATGCCCTAAGACACGGAGATGCAGCTGGAAGCAGTTGGAAACCTACCAGACACACCGACAGCCAAGGCCGTCCAAGGGCATGGACATAATCCACTCCAGTTAACTGTTTTTAAGTGAAAGTAGTTTATTGTTCTAAAGCCTCTGGCTATAATTTTAAGGATATCAATGACATTTTTATCACAGTCATTTCAGTAATATAAAAATAAATGCTATTTTAACGAAGTCCAAATTATCTCATCTTTTTTTCCCTCATACTTTTCGTGTCATGTCTAATAATCCTGCCAAATTCAGGTCGTGAACTTTTGCCTCTGTTTTCTTCTAAGGCTTTTATGGTTTTAGCTCTTCTGTTTAGGTTATTGATTGACTCTGAATTGACTTTTGTACCTGTGTGAGATAAGGGACCAAGTTCACTCTCTTGCAGGTGGATATTCAGCTGTCTCAGTACCACTGTTCTTTCCAGATTGAGTGGTCTTGGCACCTTTGCGATAAACCCATTGGTGTGATGTGTGGTTGAGTTTTGGACTTTCACTCCTGCTCCACTGGTCTAAATAGCTATTCTTGTGCCAGTGCTACGTGGTTTTCATTATTATGTCCAGCTGAAGTGCCAGTGCTTTCGCCACCTGATGTGAAGAGCTGACTCATTGGAAAAGACCCTGATGCTGGGCAAGATTGAAGGCAGGAGAAGAAGGGGACGACAGAGGATGAGACAGTTGGATGACATCACTTACTCAATGGACATGAGTTTGAACAAACTCCAGGAGATAGGGAAGGAAAGGGAAGCCTGGTGTGCTGCAGTTCATGGAGTCACAAAGAATCAGACATAACTTAGCGACTGAACAATACCACCATAGCAAGTTTTGAAACTGGGAGAGATGAGTCCTTCAACTTTGTTCATTTTCATATGAATTTGTTCATATGAAATTTGAATCAACAGTTCCATATGAATTTGATGAACTGATTTATCATTTCTGTAAAAAAAAAAACAACTCACTAGAATTTTGATAGGGATTATATTGAATATGTAGCTCACTTTGGGCAGTATTGCCATTTTAACAATATTAAACATTCTAATCCATGGGTGTGGAGTGTTTTTCACTTATTTAGGTCTTCTTTAAGTTTTTTCCAGCAATGTTTTAGAGTTTTCATTGTATAAGTCTTTTACCTACTTAGTTGATTTTACTCCTAGACACTTTATTCTTTGAATGCTATTGTAAACATACTTGTTCTCTTAAATTTCCTTTCTGGATGGTGATTACTGTTGTGTAGGAACTCTGAGATTGGCATGTGGATCTCGTACTCTGCAGTTTGCTGAATCATCTGTTAGCTCTGGTTATTGTGTGGATGCTTTGGGATTTTCTATATATAGGGTCTTACCATCATGAATAAAGATAGTTCTACTTCTTCCTTTTCAATTTGATACCTTCTATTATTTTTCTTGCCTAATTTATCTGGCTATACGCTCTAGTACAATGAGGTCAGGGATCCATGTCTTATTCCTGATAAGGCAGAAAGCTGCTTTTCTTTCATCATCAAGCATGGTGTTAGCTGTGGGTTTGTTCTCACGGCTTTTTATTATCTTGAGGATACATGAAAATTCTATTCCTATTTCTGGAGGTCTATTATGAAGGGGTGTTTGATTTGGTGAAATGCTTTTTCTGCCTTTCTATGAAATTAGTTGATCACATGATTCTTTCTTTCCTTCCTTGTATTAATGTCATTTACTACATTGATTTTCATAGGTTGAAACACCCTTGGATTCCAAACTTTTGTACATCAAAAGCCATTATCAAGAAAGTAAAAAGATAGTTTATAGAATGGGAGAAAATATTTGCAAATCATATATCTAAAAAGAGTCTAGTAAAAGCAAACAAACAACCACTCTCAAAAAAAGGGTCTAATATCTAGAAGGAGGAGGATTGAAGGCAGGAGAAGCAGGGGATGACAGAATATGAGATGGTTGGATGGCATCACTGACCCAATGGACATGAGTTTGAGCAAGCTCCAGGAGATAGAGAAGGACAGGGAAGCTTGGCATGCTGTAGTCCATGTGGTGGCCAAGAGTCGGACATAACTGAGCGACTGAACAACAACAATGATATCTAGAAAAGGACATCCCAGGCGGTTCAATGGTAAAGAATCCATCCGCCAGTGCAAGAGACTCGAGAGATGTGAGTTTGATCTTTAGGTTGGGAAGGTCCCCTGGAGAAGGAAATGGCAACCCACTCCAGTATTCTTGCTTGGGAAATCTCATGGACAGAGGAGCCTGGTGGGCTACAGTCCACAGGGTGGCAAAGAGTTGGACACAACTGAGCACCTTAGCATGCACACACATGCACTCTGGATTTTCTCCTAATTTGTTTTATGATTTTCCTTTTGTTGTCAGTAAACATTATTGAAACCTTGTGAAAATTATTTGAGGTCTAGGTTTCAGAGAGTCTTTTTCTGTTGTTCACCCGGGATGATCTAAAACTAGTGTTCTCCTTGGATTTCTGGAGATCACAGAAATGTTGACAAGGTGTCTTCTGTCTTCCAACACAGAGACAGCCGCCTCGCTGTTGTGAATCCGAATGGAGACAGCTTTCAGCTCTTCTCATTAACCATGTCCTCTCTCATCTCTCTCCTTGCTTTTGCTTAGAGTCTGCTGTCTTTTTCAAGGCTAGGGAACCATTTCCTGACCAACCAGCCCTAGTCTCGGCTAGTCAAGGGGCTCTCAAGTTGGTGCATCGCCTTGTTCTTAGTGGTTTTTTTCCCCCTGAAATTAATAAAATATTTTGGCAGTGTCATGCAGCTTGTACCTAGTTCCCTGACCAGGAATGGAATCCAGGCCCCCTGCACTGGAAGAGCAGAGTCCCAACCACTGGACCACCAGGGAATCCCCCTGAGCAGTTCTGATTGCTGTATTTCAATCGTCTGAAACTTCGCTGAGAGCAGGCATTCTATCTTTTCCACCTCCTATCCTCAGGGCTGAGCCACATCCTAGACATGTCATAAATCTTTGTTGAACAAATGAATAAGGACACTTCAAAATTAATAAAAACAAAAACGTAATACTCCCCTCTTGCTGATGGCTTGACTGTCGCATCACATTTCAGGCCCAATGGTGAAGTATAATTGAACCTATTTACCAGCTCCTGTCATCAAGGAGAGTTAAAAGCAAATTGCTGCTCAAACCGAGATCATGGTATTGGGAGAGACTCCTCAGGATTACTGAGTGGGTAACAGTAAACATTTCCAATAAACTCACGCCTCTTGTTATGTGGGGACCATGGAATGTGCAGCTTAATCGGCCCAGCAGGTTTGTCTGAGGGCAGCTTTTTCCAAAAGCCAAGGCTGACGGCAGAAAGAACAGCTTGTGGCTCCCAGACAGCCTCCTGAACTTGTGCTCTGTCCACATCTCTGCACACATTTGGGGTTTCTTGGAGGCAGTCTGTGGATGCAACTGAGCACATCTGAAATGAACTGGGGGTTCTGTCTGTCTGTGCTTTTGCTGCACAAACCTGTAAGATGTGGTTAGAACATCAGCATCATTCCTTGATTTATTTAGGTTGGTGAAAAAGTCATTGCCATCTCAGGCTGTGAATTTTAAATGATTGAAACTAGGCTCAAACACATCTTTATTCATCAAAATAGGAACAGTTATGATCAACACATTTTTGTCAATGAGAAATAAGTTTGTTTATTCCTGTAGCATGAAAATCCGTGCTTTGGGATTTGATGAACTCTTGGAAAGCATTTCCCCTGCAAAAAGTTGTCAAGATGCTTGAAGAAGTGGTAGTTCGTTGGTGAGGGTTCAGGGGAATATGGTGGATGAGGCAAAACTTTTAGCCCAATTCATTCAACTTTTGAAGCACTGGTTGTGCGACATGAGGTTGGGTGTTGTCATGGAGAAGAATTGAGCCCTTTCTGTTGAGCAATGCCGGATGTAGGCATTGCAGTTTTTGGTGCCTCTCACCTATTTGCTGAGCTTAATTCTCAATGTAATGGTTTCACCAGGATTCAGAAAGCTGTAGTACATCAGACCGGCAGCAGACCATCAAACAGTGACCATGATCTTGTTTTGGTGCAAATTTGGCTTTGGGAAGTACTTTGGAGTTTCTTCTTAGTTCAGCCACTGAGCTGGTCCTTGCCAGTTGTTGCGTAAAATCCACTTGCCTTTGCATGTCTCAATCTGATGAGAAATTGTTCACTGTTGTTGCCTAGAATAAGAGATGATACTTCAAAATGACGATGCTTTTGATTTGTGGTCAGTTCATGGAGCTTTTTCATCTTTCCACTTTGCTTCACAAGCCGAGTGACCATAGGATGGTTGAAACTCTGTTCTTCAGCAACTTCTCATGTAGTCGTCAGAGCATCAGCTTAGATGATCCTCTCAGGTTCTTGCTGTCACTTCCTGTGGCCAGCCACTGCACTCCTCACAATCAAACTCTCATCTCCAAGACTCTCATCTCCTTTGCAAAATTCTTGAACCACCAGTGCACTCTATGTCCGTTAGCGATTCCTGGGCCAAATGCGTTGTTGAGAGTTGTCTCCGCTGCTTTATGACTTTTTTTGAACTTGAATAAGAAAATCACTTGAATTTGCTTTTTGTTTAACATCACTTCCCTAATCTAAAATAGATATAAAATGCACAGCAAGCAATCCTATTAGCAAAAAACATAAAGCAAGAAATGTGCATTAAAATGATATATAACATAACCACATTTATTTAAGTATGTATTCCAGTATCAGACAGCAAAGTTCAACAGTGCAAAACCACACTTACTTTTTGCACCAGCTTAATACATCAGTTTGTCATCTACACTGTTGGCATCTCAAGCTTTGGCTGTTCTTTCGATTAACAACACAGAAATACTTACAGTCCAATCACTTTTCAGCTTCTTATGATTTGCCAAAATTCCAACTAAGAAAGTGAACCTTCAACGAGGAAATTTTGAGCTGTGTTAACCATTCATTCTCTACCCTGATATCACATCAGAGGATGAGAACGGCTCAACCTGGCGCTTAGTCCCTTGGATGTCCACAGAAACCTTTATGGTTCAGCAACGTGTGCTTTTGTCCAAGGTCAGTGTGAGAAACGAACATGAAGAATTTGTTGTTGTTGAAGCCAGACCTTATTCTAACCTGAGTGATAGATTGCCTCTTATTTATTCTAGTGATATTTATGGAGCACTTATTGTGCCAAGAAGAGTTTATCTTTTCTAGAACTAGTAGGCTATCATTTGTTACATAACTCAAACTACGCTGTGCCTTGAACTTCCTTCTTTACTTTTGCTGCCAGAAAGTTTAGAATTAATTTGGGGGCTCAACCACAGCGATTTTCCTTAACCTGGCGTTTCTAGCGCAATTCTTTCTCCACTCTCTTCCCCTCCTCCTCATCCCCACTCGCTTCTTGGCTCTCATTATTTCCCCCTTATTTAACCTTCGTAGGGTCTAAACATTTATATTTAGTGACCTAAACAAAGACGAGTTTCTTTATGATAAATAGTGGTGCAGCAGCTTTGCACTTTTATTCTTTATCAACCAAGAGTCCAGGGTGGAATTAAGAGTCTTAGAGATTGCGGTGAAACGCACCAAGTATTTCTGGCTTTGAGGAATTTAGTGTCAGATGGAGACTGGAATACCTGGCTCCACAAACTCATAGTCCTGAGCAGTGAGGCTATTTTTAAGGGCTTAACTGCCTCTCCTCGGTTCTCAGTTGTACCCTGAGTTTACATGGAGCAGCAGTGCTGATGTGGCACTTAGAGTTGACTGTAGCGTAACAAAAGCCATCATTCCACAAAATCAAATTAGAAAATTAGGAGGTTTTTCTTTTTTCTTCCAGTTGGTCATGATGGTAGCACAGGTAACCTACATTTATGTAGCATCTCAGCTAAAATAAAGCCTATAACAGACTTCCCTGGTGTTCCAGGTGGGGAAGAATCCACCTGCCAATGCAGGAGATATAGGTTCGATTCCTGATCCTGGAAATCCCACATGCCGTGGAGAAGCTAACCCCGTGTGCCACAACTACTGAGCCTGTGCTCTAGACCCCAGAGCTGCAACTACCGGGCCTGCATACTGAAGCCTGTGTGCCTCAAGGGCTGTGCTCCTCAACAGGAGGAGCCGCTGCAATGAGAAGCTGCACGCACCTCAACTGGAGAAAGCCCATGCACAGCAACAGAGACCCAGCGCCGTCAAAAATAACTAAGTAAATACATTAAAAAAATTTACATCCACGTAAACACTTTGGAGAAAGGAATGGCTGCCCACCCCAGTATTCTTGCCTGGAGAATTCCATGGGCAGAGGAGCTTGGCCGGTTACAATCCATGAGGTCACAGAGTCAGACTCGACTCAACGACTAACACATACCACAAACACTTTCCAAAAGGCCCATTTATGTATCATCTGCTAGCAAAGAAGGTATAATGATGACATATTGAAACGATATCTGATTTTGAAATAGCAGCAATATCACAGCCCAGCAATTGAGGGGGTGGGTATTTTAGAATATAAGAAATATCCTACCTTATAATCCCTGCAGACTATGTTGTGTGTACCATTCATATAATCATTTTGTTTAGTTTTCACTATGCTGGGAGGTGACTAGGGCAAGAATTATTACCTAAGAGTCTAAGTTTCCAAAAAAGTCAATTCCAATTCTAAGTCTTTGAGACAGTAATTCAAATAAGTAAACTAGATTTACTTGTATCATCATATATATATATATATTACTAAAATAAATAATGATCAATAAAAAAAGTAAATTGCAGTGCATGCAAACATACGTCAGGAATAATGATTATACTGGGGTAGAGTATACAGAGGATGAGATGGACAGTTATATCTACAACAAGTAATAAAATAATATACAAAATATAACATATTTTATAAAATATAATATACACTGGGGGAACGCTAACATTTCTTTAATCTGCATTGTGAGTCTATAAATGTCCATTACAATATTTTCTTGATGATCAAACTATTTATTTCAAATAATTAAAATTTTAAATTAAAGACCCTCTGTTTTGGTAATCTCATCACTTATCCACAGTCGCACAGCACTGGGTGGTTCCAGGAGCTTGACTGGTGCTCTTCCTCCAGAAACTATGTCCACCCAGAGCGTCAGAAAGTGACTTTATTTGGAACAAGTTCTGCACAGATATGATGAGGTCCAGTTCGCAAGATGAGGTTGTCCTGGATCTGGGAGGGCCCTAGGACCAGTGACAAATGTCCTAAAAGACAGAGAAGGAGAAGAGACAGAGACACTGGGAGGAGACCATGTGACAGCATGGTGGGGGCAGTGCAGAGACTGGGGTGATGCGCCTACGAGCCAAGAACGCCTGCAGCCCCGGGAGCTGGAGGAGGCAGGGAGGACCCTCCCTGGAGCCTCAGAGGGAGCCGGCCCTGCTGACACCTTGATTTAGGACTTGGCCTCCAGAACCGTGAGAACACACATTGCTGTTGTGTTAAGCCACCAAGTTTGCGGTGATTTGTTATGGCAGCCCTGAAAAACAGATACAGAGGGAAGCACAAGACACGAACCCCGGTGCCTCCTCCTTTATCCTCAAAGATTCCAGGGAACCGAGGCAGTCAAGATGCAGACTTGCCCGCCCCACCTCCCCCACACCACCCCGTCCCAACATGGATCACGTCTAGGTGTGTGGAGCCCATTATAAAAACACAGGAAACAACACCTTTCCAACAGCAGCGAAGGTAGATGGTTTCCTGGAAGATAGGGAGGAAAAGAAAGTTCTTTTTCATTTAAATGTTTTCAGAAAAGTGTCCAGATTTCTCCATGTTCTTCCTTGACCCTTTGTGGGGCTGAAACAGACACGGAAAGCAGGCTGCCAGAGGAATCCTACGCTCGAGTCAGTTCTGTCCTGGGTGGAGGAGCAGAAATCCAGGGCCCTGGGGAGGTCACATGTGGACCGGTGCTCAGACCCAACACCACGCATGAGGTCAGGGCTTGCCTCAGCCCACGGGGCCAGATCCTGAGACAGGAGAGCATCTGGGAGCCTGGCAGGGAGACCTCGGGCTGGTCACCCCGATGACCCTGATGCAGGCAGTGTTGGAAGCCGGGAACCCAGCTCTCTACTTGCCTGCCCACCCCTCCTGGCCGAGTGGCAGGACAAGCCCTGTGTGTCCTTGGCTGCTGCCTGTGCGCTGAGCTCAGCTGGCTGGGCCGAGAGGCTTGTCTGAGCTTTCTCACTTTCTTGGCAGGAGGACCAGAGGGAGACATCAGCCTTGGAACGAGCGGAGCCCTGGAGCCGGCTCCCTGCTCCGTGCACAGCGCATCACTTTTCCATCTGTGTGTGAGGCTGGCATGTGGGCCACAGGTTGGAGGGTGTAATGGGCCCACCCTCACACTTCGGTCTCCTTCCCACAGGGAACTGATGTTTCTGGCGGGGTTGGGGGTGGTGGGGCTTGAGGCCGCCCCAGCTGCTGGTGTTTCACCCGAGGGGGCCGGTGTGTTTGCTTCTTTTTCATTCTCTTTCCCTCTTTCTTCCTCTCCCTTCCCCTGTCTCTCTTTTCTCTTTCTCTCTCTCCTCCTTCCTCCCTCCTGCTCTCTCTTTCTTTCTTTCATCCTTTGTTCCCTTCTCATTTTTCTTCTTTCCTCCCAGTCTGGCTTCTCCTACTTTTCCTGTGTCTATTGACAGCAGGTCTTTAGTGGGCTGGGGTAGGGCACTCAGGGGCTATAGAGCTTAGAGGTCTCAAAGCATCGTGGATTAAACTCTTCTGAAGAACGAGACTCTGTTCTGCAGGCAGTGGGACAAGGCCGTGTGTCTAAGACGGTCCATTTCCAGCACAAGGATGCTTCCTGGGACCCACGCGTCAGCAGCTCCCAGCAGGCGCTGCAGGGTCGGAAACTCTTTGTCCTCTCACAAGTCCGCGTTTGCACAAGTCTTTCTCCTGATGGTTGGCCTGTGCTAAGGAACAGACAGACTTCTTGCTTTCAGACGTGTTCGGTACTGTTGAGGAGACAAGGGGATTTTTTTCAGATCATGAACAATAAAACAGGACAAAATATATAGCTAAAGATGTAGAGGAGAAGGGGGCATGGCTTGAGGATTGGTCACTCTGTATCAGAAAAGTTTCCTGACTACGACCCCCAAGGGTCATGGGACAGGGTTAGTCTTAGAGGAGGTGGGGGTGTGAGCAGCATCAACAGGGGGTGATATTTTCCAGGAGCGAGGGCCAGGCCATGCTGCAGACTTCATGCTGGACGGCAGCGGGGAACGAGCCTGGACACGAGGGTTGTTATAGGAGAGCGGTCATGTGTGTCCTTGCCTCTCTTCTAGGTGGGCTGATGGCTTCCTTCTCTGACCACAGACTGGACCCTGGGACCAGGCTGTGAGAACTCAGCCTTGTGATGGGATCCTGACCTCACAAAGGCCTGGCTGCTCTGGGGTGTGGCGGCCCCCTACCTTGTGGACACCCCATGGCCCCACACATCCTACTGTGTGTCCATCCCGGGAGCCAGCGTCCCCACCTCTGCCTCCTGGGACCAGCTGTTCTCCATCCTCCGCAACCCCTACCCCTACCCCCGAGACAGTAAGTACCGACTCTCTTTGCCAGGCCTGACTCTCAGTTCAGTTCAGTCGCTCAGTCGTGTCCAACTCTCTGTGACCCCATGGACTGCACAGCATGCCAGGCTTCCCTGTCCATCACCATCTCTTAGAGCTTGCTCAAACTCAGTTATGCCATCCAACCATCTCATCCTCTGTCATCCCCTTCTCTTCCTACCCTCAATCTTTCCCAGCATCAGGGTTTTTTCCAGTGAGTCAGTTCTTCCCATCAGGTGGCCAAAGTACTGGAGTTTCAGCTTCAGCATCAGTCCTTCCAATGAATATTCAGGACTGATTTCCTTTAGGATGGACTGGTTGGATCTCCTTGCAGACCAAGGGACTCTCAAGAGACTTCAACACCACAGTTCAAAATCATCAATTCTTTGGTGCTCAGCTTTTTTTTTTTTTATGGTTCAACTCTCACATCCATACATGACTAGTGGAAAAACCATAGCTTTGACTAGACAGACCTTTGTTGGCAAAGGTCCCTTATGGGGTCCCCTAAAGTTCCCCTGACTCCCCTAGGGGAATTGATCCCAATTTCTCCTATTTCTTTCAGAGAATGGTCCTTTCAGTAACTTTCTCACCCTGTCACAAAATCAATTCACCATTCCTTCCTTTCAAACCATTATTACTCTACGTTTGTCAGAGTTTTCCAAATTCCAAAACAGATGACACTTCCCTCTTAAAATCGAACAAAGAAAGACTTAAAAAAAGAAAGCTACTTTTTGTACAACTGTTCCCCCAGTGCTGTCGCATCCCACTTATCTGATGCACATCCAAGGTTTTCAAAGACATTGACCCTTATTTACTCAAATTATTTAATTAAAAAAAAAAAAAAACTGACTTCTCCTCAACACAGCTGAAATCATTTCTGCAGATGTCAGCAATCTCCAATTTGTTACACTGAAGGATCTTTCAGCTTCTCAGCATCCTCACTCCTGACACTTGGGCGAGTTCACCATGTTCTTCCTGACATATCCTTGTTCTCTCTCAGTGTCTCTGAGCATCACCTGTTTCTGTTCATCTCCGAGCCCTCGTGCTCCTCCCATGTCCCTGTTGGCAAGGTTCACTAGTGCCTGTCAGTCGACAGTCTCACCCTGTCTCTGCAGCTGGGACTTCTGTGCACGTGACCTCCACTGGTCCCCACCTCTCCCTCGGTCTCCCTCGCTCCACCTCTTGCCCCCGCCATCTCTGCCTCCTGCTTAAAGCAGAGGGACCAGAATGGCCCCCTTACTTCCCCAGACATGTGGCGTCTCCTCTTCGATGTCCTATTCTTGCTTATGGAGAGGATTCACCTCTTATTCTCTAAATTCTATTAGTCATCAATTCTCAGTCCAGAAAAGCATGTTGTTTCATTTTTATATTGCCACTGCCCCTACCCTGCATTTTCCTTCCTCCCCTTTCTCTTGTTAGCAGCTTCACTGAGATTTAATAATTCACCTAGTGTTCAATTCACCCATTAAAGTGTACAAGTCAATGATTTTTGGTACATTACATCATTAGCTTGCAAAATTGTGGTAAAATATATTTAACATAAAATTTACCACTTTAATCATTTTTTAGTTTCAACTAAGTGGCATTAATTACATCTGTGATGTCATGCAACCATCAGCACTGTTTAGTTCCAGACCTTTCCATCATCTGAACAGGAACTCTGAAGCCATTAAGTAATAACTCCCCCCCAACCAACCCCTCTCTCCTCAGCCCCAGGTAACCAAATCTACTTTCGGTCTTTAACAACTTTTCTGTTCTCCAGATACATCATATAAGTGAAGTAATGTAACATTTCCTTTGTTCATCTGACTTATTTTATGTTTTCAAGCTTTATCCATGCTGTAGCACATTTCAGAATTTCATTCCCTTTTCCAGCTGGAATATTTCATTGTCTATGTATTCCGTGTATTGTTCATCCATGTATCTACTGGTGGACACTTGGGTTGTTGTGATAATGCTGCGGTTGTGTACAGGCCTGTTCAAGGCCCTGCGTTCAATTCCTTTGGACATATACTTAGGGGTGGAATTGCTGGGTCATGTGACAGTCTATGTTTAGCTCTTTGTTCTTGTTGATCAGTCACTAAGTCATGTCTGACTCTTTGTGACCCCGTGGACTGCAGCACGCCAGGCCTCCCTGTCCTTCACCATCTTCTGGAGCTTGCTCAAACTCATGTCCATCGAGTTGATGATGCCATCCAACCATCTCATCCTCTGTTACCCCCTTCTCCTCCTGTTCTCCAGGAACAACCAAACTGTTTAATTTTTTTTTTATAGCTGCTGCAACATTTTACATTCTCACAAGAAATGCATGTGTTCCAACTTCTCCACAACCTCATTATTATTATTATTATTATTAAATCCTAGTAGGTATCAAATCATATGCATCTCTCTTCCCCTGGTGCTTGGACTGTTATAATAATCTCCTACCTGCTCTTCCTGCTGTATTTTTCCTCTTTAATACGTGCAGTGCACTAACACTATGTTGTTTCATAGGAAAATTTTCTCTGGTGAACAGCTTTTGATGACTTTTTATTGCCTCTTGAAAAAAGTCTGAACTCTCCTGGCTTATGAAACTTGCCATTTTCTTGACTCCAATCAACCTTACCTGAAAATGGGGAGAATAATATTATTAACACTTCCCTTATAGGGTATTTGGGAAGCATAAGATGACACTTGTTTAGCATTGCTGTCTAACACATTTGTGCTCAGAGTAAAAGGTTTACTCTTTCGAAGTAACAATACCTTATTTGCAGATGAAAAAACTTGAGTCCTAGAAAGATAAGTTGCTTAATGGAAACTAGCTGTTCAGTCTGAGATGGAGTTTGATTCTGAGCTGGCCAGGATCAGATCTGAAAGAACTAACCCCTTACTTGTCCCACTGGTCCACGTAGGATTCTGAAACATGGATGCTTCATGGCCCCTTGGACATCATTCCATGGCCAGATTAAGGACTGACCCTTCACAGTCCACCCATTTCCTGGACTCAGTTCCAATCTTTGGTTTGGTTCCACATCTGTAGCCCCTTCTCCTGGTCTCACTTCTAATCTTTGGTTTGGTGACACACCTGTAGCCTCTCTGCATAATCCCTGTCTCTTCCTGATGATCGTGTTTGTGAATATTGGACATGGAGGTGGACCCGTCACCACCAAACACGGTGGGGACGGCCTGGGATGAGAAGGTGGCGACAAGGGGTAGGCGGGGAGGGCCTTCTGAATGTGAAGTCCACATATGAGCAGAGGAATGATTTTATTCACATGGCTAAATAGCCCCTGGATGAAAAGAGTCAGTCGTGCCTGACTCTTTGCAACCTTATGAACTGTAACCCCCCTGGGCTTCTCTGTCTATGGGATTTCTGTGGGTTGCCATTTCCTCCTATGGGGGATCTTTCTGATTCAAGGATCGAACCCACATCTTCTCCATTGGCAGGCAGCTTCTTTACCCACTGAGCCATCAGGGAAGCCTTCCTGATGACCATATATCATTGCAAAGACCCTGTTTTCATCCAGGGGCTATTTAGCCATGTGAATAAAATCATTACTCTGCTATATGTGGACTTTACAGTCAGAAGCGCCCCCCGCCCCCGCTTGTCACTGCCTTCTCACCCCGGCTGCCTCCACCGTGTTCAGTGGTGACAGGCCCGCCCCCGCCCGTCACTGCCTTCTCACCCCGGCTGCCTCCACCGTGTTCAGTGGTGACAGGCCCACCTCCGTGTCCACTATTCTTCCACTTTACTCTGAAGTCACTCTTCTCCTCTGAATCCACCAAGGTCCCCTTCTTCCATCTCCTGCATCATTTCCTGGGATCTGCTTTCCTCAGTGAGCCATTTGGCTGTTCTTCCCCTACACTGAACTGAAGGTCAGGAAAATTAAAGGAAAACACGAAGAAAAAATGCAACCTGAAGAGGCAATAACCTTTGATTTATAACATATATCTCTTCTGCATTGATGCTTTCAAAGGTCTTCCTCTTACTGAGGTGATAAGCCCAAGGGATCCAAGCAGTTCTGTGTTCTAAACTCAGAGCAGCTCCAAGCATGCTGTCAGCATCTAATTATTAATGCATGAAAACAATAAAAACAATACCAGCACAGCAGGCAGATCCTGCCATCTGCTACTGCTCTGGGCTAAGAGGGATGTGCGTTCAAGGCTAGCTGTTTTTTTTTTTTTTTGGCAGGGGGGCTTCACTTTTTCCTGTACCATGTGCTTCCCATTTGAGGGCACAGGGGCCTGAGAACATTTTTAGAATTTGCTTCTCTACCAACATGGCATGAATTTCCATATTATCATCTTATGGCTCTAATATTCTAATTTCTATGTCACGTTACAAATTCTGCTGGAATATTTCTTAGCTTTCCCCATATCCTTTTTACCCAGTGGAAATCAGAGCTGCCAAAAAGCTTCCAGATGGACATGAACTGGGCCATGTAGAGCTTCCCTGTCTCCCAAGTGAGGGTCCCTCCCCTGTAGAAACCGGAGATGGGCCCTACCTCCCCAGCAGCAGGAATGCGGGGAGGGGAGTGCTGCACCCGGGATTCTAAACATCTGCTAGCTCCTGCTCCTCCACACGGAGCAGAAGTGGTGTCTTCGGATGCCTTCATCAAAGATCCAGTCGTCTTCCTTTCCCCCCATTTGATCTGGTGTTTGTAAATGGCCCCATGGGATTCAAAACATTCACAGAGGGCTTCTTTAAACCCAAACTGGAAGCCACCTGGAGACAAGCTTGCTACCTTGACTGTTAACCACATAGTTAATGAATAATACTTGAAATATATTTCCAGCAATACTTTTTTCTAGAAAGGTGAATGTTACAGTCAAGTGTGATATATGTGAATTAAATTATGTCCTGTATCATGTTAATGTAACTTTCAGAAGTAAAATTTCTTTCCCTGTTAATGGAAATTCTACATTGTAGTTTATTATAATCCCTCAGTATAAGGCTTGTGAGATAGGTCTGCTATATCCATTGTAAAATTCTTTTCATCAAATGATGCAAAATACCTTTAAAAATTCATGGCTGAACAGAATTCCTAGAAGCCATCCTTATTTGGGGGACATTTTTTTCACTTGTGGTACAATTAAAATCAATGAAAGGATAAGCTAGGTTATTAGAGGATCCCCCCGCCCCTCAGAATGGTCCAGGTAAACTCAGTGCTTCCCAAGGCTGTTCCAAACTAGCAGAATTTGCTAAAGTTCCCAAGCTCATCACACCTCTATTTGTCTCAACACACTTTCCATATTATTTTGCCTTCAACTTGAGCAGGAAAATAGACATTATTAGGTGAGCAATCTCTCCATCCTGATCCTCAGCTTTACATTTTATACACGTCTCTGTTTACACTGAACCATTTAACTGCCACATCAGAAAACCAAGCGGCAGCATGCTTTTTTTCCCCTGGAAATCCCTCCTCTGAGAAGGCAATGGCAGTCCACTCCAGTACTCTTGCCTGGGAAATCCCATGGATGGAGGACCCTGGTGGGCTGCAGTCCACGGGGTCGCAAAGAGTCAGACACACTGAGTGACTTCACTTTCACTTTTCACTTTCATGCACTGGAGAAGGAAATGGCAACACACTCCAATATTCTTGCCTGGAGAATCCCAGGGACGGGAGCCTGGTGGGCTGCCATCTATGGGGTCACACAGAGTCAGACATGACTGACGTGATTTAGCAGCAGCAGCCTCCTCTGAGACTTGGTCATGAAGAGCTTGGGTGCAGAGTCATCTTCTGTCTGAACCCAGAGTTACTGACTTGTTGCCTTCTATCGGACCAGTTGCTTCCTCTCTTTCAGCTTTTGTTTCTCCATCTGGAAGAGAGCTGTGGATGCAGTGAGCCAACAGCAGACCCTCAACCATGATTCTCCTCATAGCATCTCCGAGGGCTCTCTCTCTGGACCATCTCTTCTCCCTTGGACATGAGCCTTCCCTCTCTTTGTTGGCTGAGCAGTCAGGGAAACCCATTCTTTCATAGATGATAATAATAATATAATAATGTCACAGCCTCACTCAGTTATGTATATGTAATTACATATCATATTTAAGATCTGTACTATGGAGGCCATATATTTCCTTATCATCAATAACTAAAGATTTCAACTCCACTTAATATGAGACCACCCCTCCCTGGAGCCCCGTAGGAACTTGCCTTCAGAGGACTATTTGGAGGCTCTGTGTCTTTCTCTCTTCCTTCCTCCCTTTCTTCCTGGTTGCTGTTTGCACCCCTTCCAGAGTACAGAGGTAGAACTCGTGGTCCCACTGTGTCAGATTCCACGTTCATTCTCCCATTTCATGCACAAAAACCTCAAAAACATCTATAATGTGAAAAGACACGCTGCATTCCCCTGCTGCTAAAGCCAATGTCAGGGGTCAAAGTGAAAATATGAGATCTCTGCTGAATGTATGGGCTTCCTTTACATACATCAGATGGCTCAGCTGCTTTAAAAAACCTCTCTTCCACTGCAGGAGACACAAGAGATGTGAGTTTGATCCCTGGGTAGGGAAGATCCCTGGAGAAAAAATGGCAACCCACTCTGGTATTCTTGCCTGGAGAATCACTTGGACAGAGGAACCTGGTGGGCTACAGTCCATAGGATCGCAGAGTCAGACACGAATGAGCACACACGCATGTACATGGAATGTACAGATTTCTCAACAAGCCTGTTTTATCCCCAATATAGCATCTCCTGTCAAAGTTGTATTAATTCCAGGCTTTGATAGCAGAAATTGTTTTATTATCAGGTGAAGCATAGATCTCTTTGTAAGAAATAATGATATAAAAAGTTTTAAAAAAGAACAAGGAACAAGGAAAAAAGAGGAATAGAGCAGAATGTGGTGTAGAATCCATGATTAGTGGTGGAAGATGGAAGACATGTTCTACAAACACGATTGCCAACTCTCGTCAGATGTCGCAGATGTCACTAATGCAAGAATCACTTGGAGACATAAAGAGAAATAAATATTCATAATGCCCATGTCTGTGTTAATCTGAGCAAGTCTGTGCCCTGGTTTCCAAGCATCTGGTGTTCTGAGGCCTCTTGGCCTGTTGTGTTCTTAAGGAAACTGCTTGGTGTACGACATTCACATTTTGCTTTTTCTTTAGTTCTGTTTATTTTGAGTTGGTGGAGGCAGCTTGGAGGGCAGGAGACAGTGACTCGTGAACTCTGGGTGGAAACCATACTGATATTGTGAACAGCACTTGCCCTATGCAAATCAGAGGTGCCAGATAAAATAGGGGTGTTGAATGAGACATAACCCAACTTCCTCCCAAGTAGCAGTCATGGGAAGGACAAAAGCAAGCTTCAGATCAGAGAATTCTTGCTTGCCACCGTGTCCAGGTAAGCTTTCCGGGAGCAGATGGAATGAGCTTCGTCTGGGTGGCGGTCAGCACTGGACCTTGGATCCTACGTGCATTTTCCACTGTGAGGAGCAGTGCCTTTTAAGTCCCCCTAGTGATGTTCGGGGGAGAAGGCAATGGCACCCCACTCCAGTACTCTTGCCTGGCAAACCCCATGGATGGAGGAGCCTGGTGGGCTGCAGTCCCTGGGGTCTCTAGGAGTCGGACACGACTGGGCGACTTCACTTCCACTTTTCATTTTCATGCATTGGAGAAGGAAATGGCAACCCACTCCAGTGTTCTTGCCTGGAGAATCCCAGGGACGGGGAGCCTGGTGGGCTGCCATCTCTGGGGTCGCACAGAGTCAGACACCACTGAAGCGACTTAGCAGCAGCAGCAGCAGCAGCAGTGATGTTCGGGAGCTCAGAGGGCTCGTTTGCTTTTTCAACGCCCTGCACAGAGCCTCCTGAGGCATTTCATCAGCATCGCCTGCCACTGCCAAGTTTTGCCCACTGGAAACTCCTGTGCTTGACAAAGCTTTTAACACCTTTTCATTTTAAACACAGATGCTTTTTTCCACAAACACCTGTACTGTCAATGAGAACATTTTTTTCTGTAAGTATTGAATAGCCGGTGACTGACAATGTAGGAGCTGAGACACCATTGTGTTAAGTCAGAGACATTGTAAGGACCCTCTCGGGCATGCTTTCATGGGATTGATCACTGGTGGTCTTCAATTTTTGGGGGCTCATGATTTGCTTGGAGTCGGATAACTTTGTCACCAGCAAACAACACTTCAGTATTTTCCCTCAAATTCGTGATGAGGAAGCAGGTTTGGGATGTTACCATATGCAGTTGTCATTGTCTTAGTTCAGTTCAGTCACTCAGTCATGTCCGACTCTTTGCAACCCCATAAACCACAGCACGCCAGGCCTCCCTGTCCATCACCAACTCCTGGAGTTCACCCAAACCCATGTCTATTGAGTCAGTGATACCATCCAACCATCTCATCCTCTGTGGTCCCCTTCTCTTCCTGCCTTCAATCTTTCCCAGCATCAGGGTCTTTTCTAAGGACTCAGCTCTTCGCATCAGGTGGCCAAAGTACTGAAGTTTCAGCTTCAACATCAGTCCTTCCAATGACTATTCAGGACCGATTTCCTTTAGGATGGACTGACTGGATCTCCTTGCAGTCCAAGGGACTCTCAAGCGTCTTCTCCAACACCACAGTTCAAAAGCATCAATTCTTTGGTGCTTAGCCTTCTTCATAGTCTAACTCTCACATCCATACATGACCACTGGAAAAACCATAGCCTTGACTAGATGGACCTTTGTTGACAAAGTAATGTCTCTGCTTCTCAATATGCTGTCTAGGTTGGTCATAACTTTCCTTCCAAGGAGTAAGCGTCTTTTAATTTCATGGCTGCAATCACCATCTGCAGTGATTTTGGAGCCCAGAAAAATAAAGTCTGACACCGTTTCCACTGTTTCCCCATCTATTTCCCATGAAGTGATGGGACCGGATGCCATGATCTTTGTTTTCTGAATGTTGAGCTTTAAGCCAACTTTTTCAGTCTCCTCTTTCACTTTCATCAAGAGGCTCTTTAGTTCCTCTTCACTTTTTGCCATAAGGGTGGTGTCCTCTGCATATCTGAGGTTATTGATATTTCTCCCGGCACTCTTGATTCCAGCTTGTGCTTCTTCCAGCCCAGCGTTTCTCATGATGTACTCTGCATATAAGTTAAATAAGCAGGGTGACAATATGCAGCCTTGACACACTCCTTTTCCTATTTGGAACCAGTCTGTTGTTCCCTGTCCAGTTCTAACTGTTGCCTCCTGACCTGCATATAGGTTTCTCAAGAGGCAGGTCAGGTGGTCTGGTATTCCTATCTCTTTCAGAATTTTCCTCAGTTTATTGTGATCCACACAGTCACAGGCTTTGGCATAGTCAATAAAGCAGAAATAGATGTTTTTCTGGAACTCTCTTGCTTTTTTAATGATCCAGCAGATGTTGGCAATTTGATCTCTGGTTCCTCTGCCTTTTCTAAAACCAGCTTGAACATCTGGAAGTTCACGGTTCATGTATTGCTGAAGCCTGGCTTGGAGAATTTTGAGCATTACTTTACTAGCATCTGAGATGAGTGCAATTGTGCAGTAGTTTGAGCATTCTTTGGCATTGCCTTTCTTTGGGATTGGAATGAAAACTGACCTTTTCCAGTCCTGTGGCCACTGCTGAGTTTTCCAAATTTGCTGGCATATTGAGTGCATCACTTTCACAGCATCATCTTTCAGGATTTGGAATAGCTCAACTGGAATTCCATCACTTCCACTAGCTTTGTTCGTAGTAATGCTTTCTAAAGTATAGAGACATTTAATATTTTTCAGGTGCCACTAGAAGTACTTCCAACAAATTGTGACTAATTCAGTTATCAAATAGTATCTTTTCATTCACAAAGAGAAAGGTATCAATAAATCCTCAGTCGGGGATGGCAGACCCTTGGGTGGAAGCAGGTTGAATGGTGGAGCCATGTCATGGCAGAAGCTGAGCAAGGACACTACACGAAGTGGGGCTTTTGCCCTGGCTGGTAGTAAATGAAAAGCAACCCAGTTCTGATATTAGAACTAAGATAGAAATAAAGAAGTTTCCAATTTAGAATAAATATGAAATTTGAAGGAAAATTAAAAACTAAATTTAAATAATTTCATGACCTAGTCTTTAGACATACCATCTATTGTGAATTTAAAACACACTTTAAAAAAGAGACTAAATGAGTTTAGAGTTTAAAGAGAATGGGGCAGATGTCTGGTAGCTTGAGAAAAAATTAAGCATTCTCTAAGCTTGATTTTTAAAATGTGTTCTTGTATACCGTCTAGAGAATTTATGTTTGACAGAAAATACTTGCTTTATTTTAGATAGTTGATGAAAGAGTTGGTAGACTGTAAAGAACATATCCAGAGTGAGAAAATGACATTGAGAAGGAGCTGCGTGCATTTTGGAAAACTATTTCTTTCTTTTTTTAAAAATTTAAGTAAATTAAATTTTTTTTTTTACCATGTTGTGCTGGTTTCTGCCAAACAGCAACAGTGGAAACCTATTTCTAATGGGGGATATGTCTGTTTAATGTCTGTATGTAGACTTCCCTTCCAGGGAAGGACTGCATTGGAGAAGGTAATGGCAACCCACTCCAGTTTTCTTGCCTGGAAAATCCTACAGACAGAGAAGCCTGGCAGGCTACAGTCCATGGGGTCGCAAGAGTCGGACAAGACTTAGTGACTAAACCACCAAGGACTGCATGACTAAGAAGTGTGCATGTTAGTGCTTAAAAACATTTAGTCTGAACACGGCTTTACCTCACATCTTACAATGGTTTTCCTTTTCTAAGTGCAATCAGCAAAAACTCTGTGACACCCTGTCCTTATCTATCTGTTTTCCCATGGTTGTAGTTTTCTTTGCCTGTCTTTGTCCCCCATTGAAAAAATACTCCCTACAATGAACATTTTCTAAGTGAACTGAGGATTGGTTACTAGAGGATTTTAGGAATTATTAACGAGGAAATGGACAAGAGTTGGCTCTACCAACAAAATGTTTGCAGTCCACTTGAAGCTCAAGTAGCTCAAGGACCCCCACTTGACTCAGCACCTCAGACAGTCTTCCCTGAGTGAATCTTGACCATCCTCTCTGTAGAATGACAGTTCCCAGGTCAGTTTATATGGGTGATAGATGCACCATCTATTAATGTTTAAGGGACAATATGGTCCGAGGATGTGAGAAAAGAGCACCCTTAAAGATCTTGATTAGCTGGAAGAAATAATCTTTGACTTATTTTGAAGCATCTGAATGAGACTTCAACATGAACTTCAGCATCGTTGTTTAGACCGCGCACTCTTGGGTGTCTAAAGGTATAATTTAAGGCACTAGAATTTCTTTCAGAACAGGACACAGGATACTGAAGAAGCAACAATTGACTTGACTAGGTTATGGTGATCATTTCACAATACATACAAATATCGAGTCATAAAACCAATACAATGCTGTATGTCTATTATACCTCAAAAGAAAAACAAAATATCAGATGCAGAAAAGAATGAAGATCAACGTAAATGCTAAATTGTGTGTAAATACAAATATTTACTATTTAAATCAAATAGATACCAAAATAGCATTCAAATTTAGTTGATGAAGGTATTTTAAATATTTAAAGTCCTTGCATTATCCAATAAAAGTAATTATTAGCATCTGAATTTTCTAAATTATGAACACATACTATAATATCTAAAGTGATCACTAAAAGAATAGAGCAAAGGATAAAACAATCAAGTTAATGGTGAGAAAAAAAGTAGAATATTTCTTTTTCAATTTGAAACTGAGATAAGGGACATATATTAGAAAATACAAAAACAGCTTATATAGCCATATTAATATTAGAAAGCAATCTGTAATGAAAAAATACATTATGAAGTATAAACAGAATCATTGCATTATCATAAATTATCCCAGTTTTTATTCTACTGGTATATATATCATTATATAGCTTTAAAATATATAAAATAAAATTAATTAAGAAGATATCAAAAAATCCACCATACACCTAGCATAGTAATTAAAGTCAGGCAGACAAAAATTATAAAGGACATAGAATATTTGTATTATATAATTGGTAAGCTTGAGTTCACAAAATATACAAAATGCTCTATAAAATTATTTTAACAAATCAGGATGGTGGTTATATCCGGGAGGGCTTTAATGGGTTTTATTTCTCAGGTTCTGTGCTGGGTAACCAGGAGTTTTATCAGATTATTCTCATTGCTCATGGTGCCTCTTACATGGCATTTGAAATTTGTATATTTGGAAATTTTTCCAGCTTAATTTTATCTTTATAGTAATAAGATTTTATGCAAAGCATATTAATTTACCCTTTTTAATAACTTTAAGCACTTACAATGTTTCATTTGACTATGAATTATCTCAGATTGTGACATGTCTAAAATATCAGGTGGTTGCATGAATCTATATAAGCATTAATGCTGATAGTACTGATATAATAGTGTGATGGAAAAAATAGGCAATTTTACTGTATGATAATCTAAACAAAATAAAAAATAAATCAAAAGTCAAAGGATCAAAATAATAAATCAGAAATATAAGAAATAGCTTATTTAGCCATTTAAAATTTTATTCTATTAATGGAGATATTAATAGATTTAAGGACATGATATAATGAAGTATCTGAAATATGTATTTCATAATCTGAGATATTTTACAGCAAAACATTAAAATTCCCTAAAATTCAGTGAAGCATTAAAAGTCCCTAAAATTATTAAAAAGAGTAAATTATTATGCTTTGCAGAAAACCTAGTAGTGATAGTGACAAAATTGAGCTATATTTATTTTCAGGTATCTGTCATGTAAGGCAACAGTTCCCAACCTTTTGGCACCAGGGACCGATTTCATGGAAGACAAATTTTCCATGGACTGGGAATGGGGGGTGGTTTCGGGATTATTCAAATGCATTACATGTATTGTGCACTTTATTTCCAGTATTATTACATCAGCTCCACCTCAGATCATTAGGCATTAGATTCTAGAGGTTGGGGACCCCTGTTGTAAGGGATACCATGAACACAACTAAAAGAAATACTTGCAAAACATCTGAGAAAGAGTTATTTATTATAAAGATCTTAGATACAACAAAATGGTAGTAAAATAATAGCTCATGTGTATTCAGTGTGTATTTTGTAACTCCCCTTGTATAGATGCTTAATCCTGATTCCAAACCTGTGAGGTAAGTGTTACTTACATCCACATTTTTCAAAAGAGCAACTGGAGGCTTAGAAAGATGAAGCGAGTTGACAGAAGTAGCATAGGACAGGAGTTATAACTCAGACCTGTGGTTCTGTGTCCAGGGTCCCTGCAGGGTTAAGACCACCACACTCTACAGCCTTCCTGGAAAGGAAGGAGTTACCCAGTTAGAAAATTAATAACAAAGACCAAGGGGCCAAGAAGTGACATGCCAGAGATGCAAACAGGAAAGAGACACACATCCAATGTCAAACTCACTATAAAGAAAATGCACATTTAAACAAAAAAAGGATACAGTTTTTACCCACTGGAGTTTCAGAAAAAGTCACTTTAGGTATCCAAGGCTGGTGACATTAAGAGGAAATAGTTGCTCTCATGCACTTTTGATGAAAGTTTAGTATGATCTTTTTGTAGCACACTAACCACTGTTTATAAAAATGCACAGTGAACAAGCTCTTTGTCTCAACAAATTCTTAGCAACGATTCAGGAAGAGAATTTGAGATGCATGGACATTACAGCATCATTTAAATAGTAGATATTTCCCCCGCCACTCCAGAATGAGGTTCAACACAAGAGAAGTAGCCCAGTGGTGGAAGCGGGGTGAAGGACGGCTTCCAAAGAAACAAAATGCAGAGGAGCCGCTTCATAGCTTTAAGCACCCAGGAGAAACATGTCTTCCCCACAGTCACTAACGTGGCCACAGGCGAGAAGAGAAATCTCCATGCGTTCATGCTTTCAGGAGTTTCCCGGGGTGCATCTGCCTCCCCATCAATGCTTTTTCTCAAGACAAGTGTTTGCCTAGTCTTCAGGGGTGGTAATTTCTGATACAGGTCAAAACTCTGACCCTGATTTCCCAAGAGAAGTTTTCAATCTGTAGGCACGTTTAGGCACCCACGGTTGATTGTAATTCTAAGTTCTTTCTTTAGATGCTCAGCTTTAGAGTAAGATCTGGCAGAGTTACTGGCCACGTGAAGTCAGAGTGGTGAAATGTTGACTTTTTCCTGGAAACGTGTATCATCTTCATATTATTCAACAGCCTTCTACTGCTGTCCATGTAGAGAGATGATCTCCAGGTCCTGACAGAAATAGGCAGGGTGGAATGTTTCTTCTAGTTCAGGGGATGTTTGCATTGGTTTCTCCTCTATGCTTAGTCCCTAATGACCCTGCCCTTAAGTAGAGATTGCTGTCTGCAGCCAGGTGTCATTGGTGGCCATGTGGTCACACATACAAGCACATGCTGTTTGCACCCAAGACTCTGGTCTAATTTCACCTTCCCCTCACCCAAGCCAGCCAACAAGAAATAACCCGTGTGAGTCAAACGTCTAGAAATTCTTCCCTGAGATAATGCACTTTCCTGAAGGAGGAACAACAGATACCCTTTCATACAAATAAAAATAAAACAAAACTGGAGCTGTCAAGTTCATATAAGCTTTCACAGAAGAAAAATGTCCTTTGAGTCTTAAAATAATGCTATTTTAGGAGGCATATTGTGGGACCACCAGACAGGTGCAGCTGGGTTACAGCAAAGTCTCTGCTGATCCTAGTAATTTGAGAACTTCCAAATTTAAATCTTCTGTGCTGAACTGTGCCTTATAATCACATTGTAGAAAAACAAGGTGATTTTGACAAACCTGTTCTTAATTTGGAAACCTTCTTCCTCATGTAATATTCCTGTCGAGCCCTTTAGAATGTTGCAGAGTTTTAACAAAGCACAACACAGCGTGTGGGGGAGTGGTACTCTACAGCGTGTGGGGGAGTGGTACTCAGTGAGACCTGCAGGGGTGGAGTCTGTGATGCTGTGAATTGTTCATGGGGTTTTCTAATAATGAACATGATTTTCATAATCCAAACTTCAGGTACCACTCAGGGATCTGCCCGCTAATTACAGCACGAGGGCCCAGTAGATGGCCAGGTTGTCGGGCTGCGCGGTGGAGCTCTCTGCCAGGTACCTGCCCCATTATAAACAAATTGTAACAACAGAAAGACAGTGTTTTATATTCTGGAGAACTGCAAGGAGATCTGAGGTTGTCAGGTAACATGGTAATTACGTTTAAAGAAACTTGATAATTCAAAAAAATACGTTACTGAGTAATCTGCCGAAACATGTAGTTATTATGTGGCTACATGTCTCTTTCCATTATGTTAGCACCAAATTATGGGTTAGAATTCTTATATCTACCTTTTTCACTCTCTCAACAAAAGATGCCGGAGTTGAAACGCTGGTGGGGTGGGGGAGGAGTTCTTTCCCTACTATGGTTGACAAAAGAATGAAAGTTTCGAGCACAATGCAACATATAATTTCTTTCAAGTTTCTTCTTAAGCCAACATCTAAGCTGCACAGGGAGGCCCTCTGGAAGACTATTTTTGTCATTTTGAAGCTGGCATCATGTACTGCTGATGGAAGAAGAAAGCAAGAACAAATGTCATTCAAAGCACTCTCTGTCGTGGCCGCCTGGGGCTTCATCGGAATGCCTGCAGGAACAAAATCCTCCGGGCGTCCCCAGCAATTCCCATTAAAAGGGGGGCTGGAGTCCCACGGAAGCTTGCAGACATTCTAAGTCACCTGAGGCGGGTTTTAAGTTTATTGTAAAGCATAATCACACAGGTTAAGGGGGTGGATTAGCATTGCAGCTGGCAAAGAGGAGTCAAAGGAATAAACAAATCCATTCAACACCAGCGCTTGTTCCTGGGAAATAATGCAGAAGGGAAGGAAGGCAGGTCAATTCCCTGGTGAAACTTTGTGTTCCATGACAGGCAGCAGGGAGATGTCACCTGTTAGCACCACGTAGATGCTTGCTGTCATCTGTGGAGCAGTTTCTAGAGTATAGTTGTGTTGGATGTGGTAGGCCACTCAACAGACTTTCTGCCTCGGATGGCATCTGACACTAAGCTTATGGGAGAGAAAGGTAAACTGGTGAGGAGCAGTAATGTTCAGGTGGGCAGTGAAAAAGCACAGGAAACGAAACCTACTGGATGAAGGACTTGAGCTGTGGATCAACTGACTTGCCATCAACTTTTGAGGACATTTTGGGGACACAGTGGCATTCAAATAATCTAATATATAATAAAATACTCATTAATTTAATAATGTATTACTTTATTTTTATTTCTTAAAGGTTCTTTTGTAAAATTTACGTGCTTATTGATCTAAAGTTTCAGGGACATTGCTAGAGCTTTTGTATTTTTAAAATTTTAGGACCAAGTACTTGGCATTGTCTCCTTTTTGAGCTGCACTGTTTAAGTGATACCCAAAGAGCATTTAATCAAGAGGAGCCCTTAGTGTTGGTCCTCATGCTATTTATACCCATGAAAATCTGTGATTTCAGTGAATAAACTATTTATTGTTATTTAGTTTGCACAAGCCGAAAGAAGTGGCTGTTAGCACAGGGAATGAATGAAGCATACCACGAGTAGGAGGCTGAGTTGAAATAAGAAGGTAAGGTCTTGAATTCAGATTCCAATGGTGTATTTCTTCGTGGGTTTGGAAAGTCAGGTTGTCTGGTTGTTCCTGTATATGTGCTGTGTTCTGTGTATTGTGTCCTGGGTGGGGGCAGAGGGCAAAGCAGCATCTTGGGTTTTTAGTTGCCTGTGAACTTAAAAACAATCTGCACAGTGCCATCTCCTTTAAGTCTGGTGAGTCTCTGAACCACGGGGCTGGAGCTCTTGGTCAAGGAAGACCTCACAGCCCTCTTTTCAGCCCTGGTCAGACCTGGAACACAAGACTCATTTTTGGGCAGCACCGTCTCAAAAGGCTGTTTACGAAGTAGTGTGAAGGGTCTGGAAGTTACAAACACCACACTTCATAAAGCAGGGGCTATTCAGCCCGGATAAGAGAAGGTTCATGGTGGCCTTTCAAGTGTCTGGAGTTCTGTTGTGTTGAATAGACAGTAGACTGTTCAGCTCTGCTCTTGGAAGGCAGGACTGTGAACGA
Source organism: Bos mutus (assembly GCF_027580195.1). Lineage (NCBI taxonomy): Eukaryota > Metazoa > Chordata > Mammalia > Artiodactyla > Bovidae > Bos > Bos mutus. The sequence continues at coordinate 34,858,191 of NC_091628.1, read as the reverse complement.
CTGTCAAAAGTTATAGAATATGACCGACCGGCTTAATGTGAAGTGGACATCTGCAACTTCCACTGCTTGTCAGTCAAGCAGACCCGAGTGACTCCTTCTCCAGGACAGAGGTTGGAACTGTGGAGTTTTCTTCTTACCCTGAGTCAGGGCTTTGACATTGTCTCTACTTAGCATAATAGCTAAAATCTTATGGTAAATTGGTAATCATTACTACAGTTACAAGTTAAAAAAAAATTACTCCTTGCTTCTTCACATGGCTTCAAATCAGTTTGGTTAATTATAATAAAATATATTTCCACATGAATTGGGATAGGTTATGATCTTTTGTTTAAGTTTCCTAATATTTTATTTTTAAGGTGATTACCTAAACACGTCTTGGGTGGCTCAGTGATAAAAAATCCATCTGCAATGCAGGAGAAGCAGGAGACATGGGTTTGATCCATGGGTCAGGAAGATCTCCTGAAGAAGGAAATGGTAACCCACTCTAGTATTCTTGGCTGGAGAATCCCATGGACAGAGGAGCCTAGTGGGCTACAGTCCATGGGGTAGGGAAGAGTCGGACAGAACTGAGGACTGAGCACACACAGCACAACCTAAAAACTTAACAAAATAATCTGATGTGAAGCAATATTTTATTAAAATCCACCATTCTAAATAAATGGGCTGACACTTCTTTGAAGTATTTTTAAAAAGTAGAAAATTTTTATCCATGAGCTGATGAAAGCTGTTGCCACATTGTTTGCACACACAAGTAGGAGTCAAGTTCACTGTGATGGAATTATCCCCACTTTTTTGCCACATAATCAGATATCTAAAGAAATTTTCTGGAAGAAGGAGAGAAATGCTATGGTTGGAAAGACTGTCATTTACATGAAGTGTGTGAGAAGAGATGCTTTGATACAATCATGAGGCAGTAGGTATGATGGGATTCTGGTCAGAGTTGGAGGACTTCCCGTGGGGTCATCAGAGGAAGAGATGCTCTGGGTTCCAGGCTGGAGCCTGGAGGAACTAACTAAGGGTGTTCTTGAACATAGTGACCAAGATAGAAGTCGTATTTCAGAGAGCAGAGCCTGTGCTAACTGAAGAAAGAGACAAGAACATATCTGGGGGAGGATGGTGCAAAGTAAGAGGAAGATGAAATACTGGGCAGGGTGGCGTTTGACCTGGCAACTCAGGAAATGGCCTGGCAACTGGAGGAAGCTGCCAGAGCAGGGCTGGTGGGGCAGGGACCATGTCAGCCGGCCCTGGAGTCCTGTGAGATGCTGTATAGCAATTCCAGTCTTCACTCGTATTGTCTCCAGATACCTTCTAGGGTAAACAGCCCCTGAAAGCCCATTGGCTTTCCCTGGTCCTCCTATTCTTTAGCCCCCAAATTCATCTCCCAAGGTGGGGATGAGGGGCAAACAGTTCATCTGTGTGGTCCCTTCCTCTCGCGCATGTCAGCCTCCTCCACATGCTGACTTCCATGCTGCAGCAGGGGTACCACACCTACGCTGTCACCTCCTTCCCTGGACTTCTGGCCTCCTCTCCTGCCCACTTGCCTTCATCTTCATCAAGATTCTGTCCAGGCAGAGTCCTCCCGTGCTTCCCTGCTGGTTGGGATGGGTGTGCAGAGCCCAGCCAGCAGATCCTAAAGGCACAGGGAAGTCCTGAAGTTTACTTTCTAAACTGGAAATCACCAGAAACTGATGCCAGTCCCAGATTCCATGCATCAGCCGTTACCTGTTGCTGATCTCAGGTGGTTTCACCCAGTTTGTCTTCTATCAGCTCTAGCCTAGGCTCCTGCTACTGTGTGTGTGTGTGAGCTCAGGCATGACTGACTCTTTGTGACCCCATGGACTGGAGCCCTCCAGGTTCCTCTGTCTTCTGTCCACGGGATTCTCCAGGCAAGAATGCTGGAGTGGGTTGCCATTTCCTTCTCCAGGGATCTTCCCGACCCAGGGACCAAATCCGAATCTTTTTCATGTCTTGTATTAGCAGGTCTAGCTCCACAACTATGGGTTGTCCCATTTCCCCAGCTCTGTGCTTTTCACACCTTTCTAAACTTATGCCTATATGTGTGTGTTCAGAAAGCAGAATGTTGAATTTTCTTCCTTCTTTTCTTTTTAAATCGGTGATATATGATGGTCAAATCCAACCCTTAGAGTATGCGTTAGTTCCAGATAAAAATGTATGACCTTAAAACCTTATAATCCGAGTTACTCTTGGTAAAAGCAGCTGAAACTTCCATTTATAGAACCTATTTAGAGATTTTTCCAGATAATAAGGGTTGAAGAGAAACACCAAGGACGGCCCGAAAATAGCAATGAGGCCTCCCCTCGGACAGCTGCAACCGAGCTGGGGGACTTCACACTGGTCTCAGATCTGAGATGAGACTCTGAAACTCGACCGGCTTGCTAACAATAGTGTACCGTGCTGAGTAATTGCTAAGAGGGAAAGACACACGAAAGAGAAAAAAATAGTAATATACCACATTATTCCTATTATTTGAAGGTACTCATGAGTCATTTGAAAGAAAAGTCACTGGAAAACATACAACATTGCACATGTCAACTCCTACTTGTTAAAAAAAAATTAAAAAAACAAAACAGTAGCAATTCGCTTATTATTGAAAGTACATGCAAATGCAGATATGTTTTTAGAATGGAAGGACTGTTTCTGTCTCAATTAAGATGCTTGGGTGCAATCTAGATGAGGTCAGTTATTCCACCTTTGCTGAGTAATTTGGCTCTGACATGGTCTCTGTTTTGCATTGTTAGGCAGAGTGTGGGAGGTGGTTGCTGATGACAGGGTGATAACAATTTCTGAGGTCTAATGTAGAGAGGTGCCATCCTTGACCTTATCCTGTGTGCCAGGATCTATCAACCCACAAGGCCAGCTCTCCAGGCAAGTCCTTTGGTCCATCCTCAGCAAGATGGAGGCTGGTTAAGCAGCCCCCCGAGAGATGCCCTGCAGCCCTGAGCAGATTCCAAAAGACACACGTGGGCTCCACCCAGTGGAGGAGCCCATGGGGAAGCACCCCTAAGTCGTCTAGGACTTTGGCAGTGTTGGTCTGGGAACAGGAAATGATACGCAGAGGCACTGCTGGCAAAGCAGAATCCAGAAATGATGTTTCTAGGTCCCTTGGACCTCTGAGTTGAGAGTAGTACAAATGGCAGTTGAATTCATTTGATTTTCCAAATATGACAGAGGAAAATAAAGGAAAATGTTTGTGGTTTGGGGCTAGAGAAAGCCTCTTAGAGAAAGAGTTAAAATTCAGAAGACTTCAAGGAAAAGACAGATTTATCAACATCAAACAAACACAACTGGGGAAAAGATCATAACATCAAAACTTAAGAAGCATTCTAGAAGAAAATATTTGCAACCAGATTAGACATGATTTATATCCCAAATACACACAAAGCTGGTAAAAATCAACAAAAGAAAGATAACTCGATGGAAAAAAGGTGACAAGATATGAACAAGTAACTAATTTATATTAAAAAAAAACCCAAATATAACAAAGCATAAAAACAGTAATGATAAGTGTTGTTGTTTTGTCACTCAGTCATATCTAGCTCTTTGAGACCCCATGTACTGTAGCCCCTCTATCCGTGGGATTCTCCAGGCAAGAATACTGGAATGGGTTGCCATTCCCTTCTCCAGGGGATCTTCCTGGCCGAGGGATCAAACCCGAGTCCCCTGAATTGGCAGGAGGGTGCTTTACCACTGAGCCACCTGTGAAACCCAATTATAATTACACAGAAGCAAATTAAAACATCATTTTTATGTCCCACATATTCCAAACAAACAAAAAGTAAACAAGATGTAACAGCCCAGCTTGTCAAGGATGTGAAGAAACAGCGTACGAGACAGTGCTGCTGGGGCTGAATTTTGGTCCAGGTTTTTTCAGAAGGTCATCAGGATGTATTTAACAAAAAGAAACAATGAACAAATGCTATTATTCAGCAATTTCAGTTCTTGACAGTGACCTGCAAAATGCTTACTCATTTAAAAAATGATAGTATAAAAATAATAGGGCTTCCCTGGTAGCTCAGTCAGTAAAGAATCTGCCTGGAGTGCAGGAAATGTATCACTAGACATATTATATTTGCATGTCACACAATAACCCAGATAGTGTATTACAAGACATTTCAAAGAAAATATTCTGGAATCATAAGAATCAAATTGAAAAACAAATTTTAGAAGTTTCTTAGTAGAATTTCCCATTTTGACAATAACAGCCATGTTTTCAGTAAAACCTCACTGAGAAGCTTTAAAAGCACGTTGTATATGTGTTGTCCCTCTTACGTTCTAAGCAAGCACAGAAACAAAACCTCACCGTTCACAAGTTCAGAAGAGCCTGTCTCTGTGACTCTGCCTTGTTTCCTGTAATTAGACTAAAGAGTCCTCAGTGAAGGCATGGTTCTTTCCATATGGTCAGAGGAGGAACAAAGACAGTGGGGTGCAGAGTATAATATTCTTCAAACACTTCAGAAACATTTGGTAGGGCTATTTAAAAAGTTAATAACTTAGTGCACAGGTAATAAATGCGCTCTGTACAGAAGCCCATGGGCACCAAACAGAACAGAGTGAAATGGGCCCAGTTAACCTTCCCGTTCTTGGCCGCTTTCACCTGGACTTGCAGGGGCGTGTGATGCAAAGTCAGCACACTTGGGGGGGCTTCCCTGGTGGCTCAGACGGTAAAGAACTCACCTGCCAATGCAGGAGACCTGGGTTCGATCCCTGGGTTGGGAAGATCCTCTGGAGAAGGGCGTGGCAACCCACTCCAGTATTTTTGCCTGGAGAATTCCATGGACAGAGAGGAGCCTGGCAGGCTACAGTCCATAGGGTCACAGAGAGTCGAACACGACTAAGTGACCAAGCATGCACATAATACACATCTTATTCTTACTGTAGTTGGTGACTCCTTACCTGTGGTTCCACAGCTTTACTTTCTTCCCTTCTGAGATCTTCAAGATGATTCTAAGCCAGGCCCCTTCCTTTCAAAAGGCTGTGGGATATGCTATTTATGGATATCCTACTTTTCCTTTCTTTTACAAAGCTTTATTGATAAATATTTTTTCCCCAAAACTTTGAGGTTTAAAAAATGTTGCAGTTTTTTTTTTTTTTTTGGGGGTGGCTATTTTTGTTTGGTTGGGGAAAATCTTATATATGAGTAATTACAAAAGGAGCATAAATTCCTAGAAGCAGAATTGATAGGGCAAAAAGAATGTGCATTTAGAATTTCAGTAGTGCCATTTGAGTGTGCCTCATAGAGGCTGTGTTTGTCTCCATTGACAAAGAATGGAAGTCTTGATTTTCCTATGTCTTTGGTAATACTGTGTGTTACCAAATGGTTTGCTAATCTGAGAAAAACAGTATGTTATAGTTTTGTGTTTCTTTTGATATGAGAGGAGATGATAACCTTTTCATAATTTTGAGCATTTGTACTTCTGTTTTTCTAATCTCTTTCTTATGTTCTTTGACCATTTTTCTCTGGGATCTTGCTTTTAAAAATGTCAGAACTTTTTCTTGAAAGAAAAAAACCCAGCTTTGTCTCACCAGTGTTTTTGTAAAGTCACACTTCATTAACAGTGTTCAGTGCTGTATAGATTTAAAAAAATCGTAACGAATTAGAAGTTATCCATGTATTTTTCTCTTGTTTTCTGCTTTTTATCATCTTTCTTGAAATTGACTGATTGGATGGATATTCAAGTACAGTTGATTTACAATATTCGTTGTCATTTGGTTGCAGAGTCATGTCTGACTCTTTGCAACTCTATGGACAGTAGCCTGCCAGGCTCATCTGTCCATGGGATTCTGCAGGCAAGAATACCAGAGTGGGTTGCCATACCCTCCTCCAGGGGATCTTCCCGACCTAGGGATCGAACCTGCTTCTCTTACATCTCCTGTATTAGCAGGTGGATTCTTTACTACTAGTGCCATCTGGGAAGCCCCAAGAGTTCTTTAGCTGTCATGAAAAAAATTCATATTTTACTTGAACAGACTGAACTTCTAGTAAATGTAAGGGACTGTGTGAGACTTTCCTGTCTCTTGTATCACTGTAAAATTCTGTGAGGTAGATATTACTTTCAAGATGGGAAAAGTGGGTCTCATAGTGTCACCCTATTTCCCAAATTCCGATAACCAGGTGATGTTGGAGGAGACGTTTCGGGGGCTCAGACCACGTTGAGGCAAAGCTGCACCTGAGCAGCCTCCTCCGTCCCTCTGACCCTCCTCACACCGCTCTCCTGGTTCCCGGCATGATGGCTGCATTTCTGTTCCTCCGATGCTCCTCCCTTCCGCCTCCTCAGGGCACAGGTGTGCGTGTGGGATGAGAACCAGGAACGGGGTTTCAAGGTGATGGGACAGGCTTGTTCCAACCAACCAACCTGCAAGAATGTTCTTCACGAGTAGGGCCTGAGTGAGACAAGGCAAGGGAGAAAAAAGAGGTGTATGTATTCAACATTTGGACCTTCTGTCCAGTGTGAGCTTTATGTCAGTCTTGACTTGTAAAAACACGGCATTAAAATATGATGTATCTGATTCCTGAGTTTATTGGCTCTACTTGAATCTGGATTGCAGGTCAACAGTCCACTCTCCTCACCCTGAAATTCTGCAGAAACACATGCAGGAGGGAGACAATAAAGAAAACCTCTGCTCAGAAAGTCAACTCCTTGGTGAGAAGCCACCAGAGGCAAGGAGAGATAAATCCCAATTCTGCTGAGACTGCCGAGGGTCACGGACAGGGAGCAGCAAGGTGAAGCTCTAATGTTCACACTTTCCAAAATAATCACATTTTTGCTTCTCTGTGACTTTTGAACAAATCGTATACTTGTTCCCACATCTGTGCTTGTCAATGAGAAAACAATACATATTCTGAAGTAGCACATTCATTACCCATTCAAATCCAAATTCTTGTGAAATGTGGGGTTTATTTTTTTTTTAATTAAAACCAGTATCTTTGTTTATAAAGACATTATCCCTTTAACCAGTCTTTTCTGGTTGCCTCGTTACTTTTCAGAATCACATCTTGGCTTCTTTGAGTCAATTTGTTTTAGAAATACCTGGGATTTATCAAACACGTTTTTCTTGTTAGCTGTGTGAAGTTGAAGGAATAAATAGGATTGTTTCTATCTGCTCTGCTTAGGTAGTTCTCAGAGATTTCTCACTGTGTATTTTTATAACTTTTCACAGTGGGTTCAGCTGGTGATATGATCACCAGGCTCAGAGGTTTTAAATAATTCTGTTTCCATTGCATATCACACCCAGCATCACACTAGATACCTGCTATCACAATTACATCTGGGCAGAGGGATTTCTTGAGGCATAAGTCTCTGTAGGCGGAGAATTTCTGTGAGTAATTACTACACAGGAGCATCCCTAGTAAAGAAAGTGAAAGTTGTTCAGTCGGTCTGACTCTTTGCTACCCCATGAACAGTAGCCCACCAGGCTCCTCATTCCATGGGATTATCCAGGTAAGAATACTGGAATGGAGAGAAGATCCCTTCTCCAGGGGATCTTCCTGATGGAGCGGTGGAATCTTGGTCTCCTGCATTTGCAGGCAGATTCTTTACTGTCTGAGTTGCCAGGGAAGCCCCTAGTAAAGAAGATGTTCACTTAATCAGACCAACTTCCCCTCACCCCATCAATTGGATGATCCTCTCACATCTACGCCAGCCTCTTCTGCCTAAGAATTAAAAGAACTTCCAGTATCCTTAAATACTCTCGTGGTCTCCAGGGCCATGACTGGGGAAAAGTGGAGGAGACAGAATCTTGCTGGAAGTGTCTGTGGTTCCTTTTCCTGCAACAGTGTGAGGTATCCACCCATAATTTCCTGCCAGTCCTGTTACTATTCCACATTTAATTCAGGGAAGTCCCATTTGGAAACATGCGGAGGAGTGACTCTGAACTGTCTTCTCATTTGAGAGGAACGAACATCTGTCTTTGATCATGCTCCTGATTAGGTCCTCAGAAGCAAAGATAAAACACGGTGAAGAGCTGATATATTGAAAGCAGAACTGAGGTTTTGGATGGAGGAAGAGAAGAGGACAGCAACAATTAAGCAAAAATCCACACCGTGGACCCAAGGTGTACACAAGCCCCAGGTCTCCTTCTCCTGACTCGGCCAAGAAACTTTATAGAGTCTGTCTCCACTCATCACTGCCCTGGCAGAAATATTCACACATTGATGAATCACACTAAAGCGGAGGCAAGACTTAGAATGTCCACCGTGTTGAACACAAGAGCTAAAGGGCACTGCACATTTTGACTTATTGGAAATTGTTTGAACTCAGGAACACAGTATTGAGGAAAAGTGGATCCATTTGCCATTTGAGGTCCATATAGTCAAAGGTATGGTTTTCCCAGTAGTCATGTATAAATGTGAGAGTTGGACGGTAAAGAAAACTGAGCACCAAAGAATTGATGCTTTCGAACTTCGGTGTTGGAGAAGACCCTTGAGAGTCCCTTGGACTGCAAGGAGATCAAACCAGTCCATCCTAAAGGAAATCAACCCTGAGCATTCATTGGAAGGACTGATGCTAAAGCTGAAACTCCATTACTTTGGCCACCTCATGCAAAGAGCCAACTCATTGGAAAAGGGTGCTTCCGTCAGCCTGGGGCAGCGGGTCTGTTGGAGCAGCCACACGTGGGACACTGTGCAGAAGGACAGGGCCCTGTGGCTCTTCTGTCAGCCTGGTCTGCTCTGTGGCTATTAACCTAAGGAATGTCTAAACCTAGAGTTGTCGAAAAGAAGAAGGCTGTTTTTGTTGGAATGTCTGGGATTTTATTCACTTTCCCCAAGATTCCCATTTCAGAAGCTTTAAACTATACGAGTATTTTTTAAACAATAAAATTTTGAGTTTTTCAATGCAGTTCTAAGATGTAGAACACCCCCGAGAAGTCTAGATTTGGTTCACCCACAAAATAATCCAAGCCAAGTACCTTGAACTTAACCTGAACTCCTCCCCTCCTCCCACCACCGTAACATTTTCCACTCCTAACATCACTACTTTAGAACTTGGGTCTCTGGCAACTGTGTCATCCATGATTAGTAAAACAGTGACACAATGACATCATGTCTATAAAATAATCACAAAAAATGCTAACTATTAATGACTAAGTCTCAGAATGGAATTCAAGCAATGCCAGTGGTGGCTAGGTTCGCTTTCTATATACTCATTTTGTGAAATTTAATAGATTTGATTCCTACCTTCTCCTCCTGCCTAATTTCTTCCCTTCTTCCAGTTCTCCACTGTCCCACCCCCTCTCTGCCCCAAGAAGCTTGTAGTAAGGAGGCCTGTTATGCTTCAAAACCACCAGGTCTGCCCTCTCAGGTCACTGATGGGAGATTTTGCTCATCTCCAGCAAGGAGCCTAGCTCTCCTGTGGATCCAGGTCCTATCCAGACACTCCACGGTTCATGAGCCGTGGGAGAGACACGGAAATGTGAAAGCACACACTTTGTCCAGATGGAGGCAAGTAAAACTCTGTCTTGCCTACTTGGACGGTGGAAGCCAGGAGTGCAGATCACAAAAGCCATGGAATGTTAGCTGCTTACAAAGCAGTGGGGTGCTAGGTCTGGAATTCAGTCCAACACCTCCACTGAGTGTCGCCAACATTTTACAAACACAGTAGGCTTTTAAGCCTAAGCCAGAGTGAGTTGTGAAGGAAATGCCATCATGGGAGAAGCTTCCAAAATGCCCTGCACCATTGCTAACTGTCTGACTCCCTGAAACTCCTTACTGTTGCTAGGTCAGCTGTGAATCTTAAAGTCTATATTTTTGGAAGAAATACATGTGCATTTATTTATTCAGAAATATTAAGAACATGTTCTCCCATGTTAGATGTGAGGGTTTTCTTTCCTTTTTTCCCTTTTTAAGCCATGGTCCAGCATTCATGCTCTGGTTGAGTGATTTCTAGAGTGTGACATGGAGCCCGAGTGCTGTACAAATATGTTTATACACTGCAAGATCTGTTGTGGACATTTCCTGGCTCACTTGAGTTCACTACGACTCACTTTCTTGTTTGCCTATAAATCCCCAAAGGACAAAAGTTCTTCTGATGCACCAGGTGGGCTCTTAACCACTGGTGCCACCTGGGAAGCCTGTCGAGTCCTGGTACCAATGCCTAAAGCAGCCTACCGGTTACTCTACTGCTGGTGACACTCTGGACAGCCATGTGAGCCTCCATCCTAACTCCTGCTACAGACTCCTTGAGCCCGGGGCTAGCAGGTTTTGAGGCCCCAGATGAAGCACATAGAAAGGATACAAACGGGGCAGCCCTTGTAACGAGTCCTCTCTGTCTAGCATCAGAAACTGTGCATGAACTCTGCAGGTGACCTTTCCCCTTCCTCTACCTCTGCTTAATCAGATCACGTGACCTCTGGGAGCCTGGTGCTGGGATGTTCACGAGGACACGAAAGCATGAAAACACACCCTTTTTTGGGGGGGAGGGAATCCATGCCTTTGGAGGCATACTAAAATCCTCTTGAATGCTATTGTCTTTTTCTTATTGAAAATATCAAGTCTGTTTTCTATATAAACAGGCATTTTCTTTTATCTTGCTGCTATTGTTTTACATTCCAATCTTATGGCTTAAATATTTTATTTGTCTCAAAATCATTTTTTTTTAACATGGCCTGATTGTTTGAAACAATCTCGCTTATGTTGGAAAAGAATCGTAAGTGACCTCTCTTTCAACTGAGGAGGAAAACAAACATACAAATAGAGTTTTTTCCCTGGATGACTTGCAGGGGTTAGTCATACATATTTCCTCTGGGTTGAGCATAACCTGAAATTGAAAGAGAAGCATGAAAATGGCTTTCTGAGTATCTGTCCCGTATGGTGTTGGCAGGGAGACTCTGGCCGAGGCCACCAACTGGAGGAGAAAAAAAAGATTTCAGTGTTTGGTGATTAGAACAGTTGTGTATTCATTTTACATCTTTAAAAAAAAATTATAGCTAATTTATGATGTTGAGTTAGTTTCAAGTGTACAGCAAAGTGACTCAGTTAGATACATATATATGTATATATATATATACTTTTTTTCAGACTCTTTTCCACTGTAGCTTATTCAAAGATATTAAATGTTCATTTTATGTCTTTCATAAAGGTAAGTCAGAGATCAGAGTGTTAGAAGGAGGGACAGAGGACCAGGTGATCTGTATTTACACATTGGGCAAAATCACAGGGCAGAAGACAACTGTCTTTGTTGTCACTGTGGTCCTAAAGCTCTCATTGTGCCCCGTCTTGCTTCCTGCCCTCCCAGCCCTCTCTGAGTCCCGTTCTGTAAGGACGCCCTCTGTATCTCTACCGACAGTGGAGGTTGGCGGACGTTTTCTGTCAACGCCGAGCTAGAGAGCACTGCTGTTAGTCCCTTCCTGCCCCCACGTGTGACTGGAGTGTCTTCCTGTAGAGACGACAACTTCCCCAAAGCAATGCCTTGCTGTGAGCCCACTTCTGCCCTCAGTTGGTTTCTGAAGTTGTGGATGGATGTCAGGAAAAGCACTGATGGAAGTGGGAGAATTTCGTTTCTCTGGAGGCCTCACCCCACCCCACCCCGACCCAGACATACAACACACAGCAGAGGGCAGTGTTGCTGTCCCTCTTCTATTTCTGACCCAAGGGGCCTGACTGCCTCCATTCTGGCTGCGGGATTCTCCTGGTTTCTGACAACAGCTTCCTGTGCCATTCATTTTGTTGGGGTTATTGGGAATTTCTTGTTGATTCTGAAATGAATTTGATTGTTGTCCCTTATTTTTAGCCAGTGGTGTTAGAAACATGTACTTACTATGTGTCTTTCCAGCTACATTTATAGTATCGTTCTGGGTCCTCTTTTCTGCTCATGTCATGCTCTTCTGCACTAAGCAGCCCAGACGTGGGAACAGAAAAATGATGTGGGCTTGGATACCCTTGCTGCCCTCAGGCACTGGTAGGATGTTACCTGTAGAGTTACCACTGTGGTTTCCTCACTGGTGAGGTGGTTCCCAAATACAAATGGAGTAATAACAATGCATTTTGGATGAAGAATTAACTCTGAAGTGTTTATTAAGATTTTGCCACAGATATGTCACTTATCTCAATATTTGGGAGAGTTAGGGCTTCCCTGGTGGCTCAGTGGTAAAGGATCCACCTGCAATGCAGGAGACTTGGGTTCAGTCCTTGCATAGTCCCTCCATAGGGAAGATTCTATGGAGAAGAAAATGGCAACCCTCTCCAGTATTCTTGCCTGGAAAATCTGGAGCCTGGTGGGCTACAGCCCACAGGGTTGCAAAGAGTTGGACTTGACTGAGAGACTAATACTTTCACTATCACTTCAGTTGGAGGAGTTATAACCACTGGATGTATTTGAAAAGCAATTTTATCCTCTAAATGGGATGTGCTTGAATAAGGCTGCCATGACCTTTTTCACCAAGTCCGAATTGACTATCCTTGCAGAGTATATATCCTTGCAGAGTAAGGAAGCTGGGTCACGTGGAAGCCTGGACCTGCTTGAACGGGATCCTCTTCCTTGAAAAACTCTACCCAGTGTTTAGCATAATTTAGAGATTCCTGCCGAACATGACTGTGAAGACCCCAAAGATGGGACTTCCCTGGTGGTCTAATGGCTAAGAATTCCATGCTCCCAATGCAGGGGGCCTGGGTTCAATCCCTGGTCAGGGAACTAGATCCCACATACCACAACTAAGACTGGGCACAGGCTAAATAAATAAATGAATATTTTTGAAAAAGGCCCTAAAGGTGAAGAATTGAGGCCTGAAATAAGATTTAGCTAAGCTCACAAGTTAGTGTCAGAGACTGGCCCACTCTCCCGGCACCCCGGGTATAGCTCCCCTTCTCATTCCCCATTTCCCTGTGTCTACACTCAACTTGCCCATCCCTGGTGGAACACACTCAGCAAGCGCCCTGGCTGTGCACATCCTTGTGTGTCCCTTCAGGACCCAGCGAGGGGCCTTGGACATAACCATAACTCAGACAGCATTTGCTGAGCCCTGAGTATTTCCTGCCTTCCAGCACCTCACACCCTTAGCTGGCTCATGTACTTGTGTCTAGGCAAGGCCTCGTGTCTCCTGATTACCCGCCACCATCTTCTCCACAATAGAAACTGTCGAGGTCAATTATGTGTCACTTAGGTGTTTTCCTCTTTGCACAGAAATGTTATTTTTTCTTGCTACCCTGGAAGAATTTCACAAGAATTTCAGAGATTTGACTAAACGATACAGAATTTCTGCATTTCTGCCAAACTGTGTTTAACAATAACAACAGAGATAAATAGCATTAGCCCGAAAGTCACGCAGGAGCGGGTTCAGGCGAGAACAAAGCACCGTGTGTGCGGATCAGCTGCCTGGCACGGGTCTTATAGCCCTGCTCTGCTGCCAGCATGGGTGACCCAGAGAAAGGCTCGGGAAAGGCTGCCGCACGTTGATTTGCTTGGAGATTTTGCTAATACGTTGCCTGTGATGTGGTCTTTGTTACAGCAGTTCAGTTCAGTTGCTCAGTCGTGTCCGACTCTTTGCGACCCCATGGACTGCAGCATGCCTGGCCTCCCTGTCCTTTACCATCTCCCAGAGCTTTTCAAAGTCATGTCTATTGGTGATACCATCCAACCATCTCATCCTCTGTCGTCCCCTTCTCCTCCCATCTCTGATCTTTCCCAGCATCGGGGTCTTTTCCAATGAGTCTTTGTTACATGGAGAGATGTAAAACACAGCTTGTTTTCAAAACCATTGGTAGTGACTGATAGTACATACTTCAGTGGTGCCAGTGATCTGAGCATACCATGTCATCCTATACTTGCTCACTCTTCACTGAACAACTTGCCACACAAGGAGAATGCGTTTGGACTCACTTGACCTTACTGCACAACCCTAGGTTCATGAAGAATGTCTCAGAAGGCTGGCGGAGAATAGTGGTATGTCTAGGACAATTGACTGTGTTTCAGCTCTTGACTTAGCTCTTATCCTAGCTGATGGCCCAAGCGCTTCCTCTCGTGAAGAAATATTCAACAGAGTGGCATTCACAGCTTACACTGAGGCCTTTCTGCTTCGTTCAACCAGTTGTAATGGTTTCTCTGGTTGTAGGGGGATTTGTAGGTAACTTTAGTTTGTAAGTGAGAACTATAAAGATTTCTGGTTTCATAAAAGTGGAGTTGAGAGTTGGGCTTTTTATTTCATCAGAAAATGGAAAGAAATCCACTGGTTTCTTTAGTATGTATTTTCTAATTTGAGCATGAATTGCACACCAAGCATTGTCTTAATTACAACTGATCTTTTTAGGAAAGCTGTCTTTGATGTCCTGTCTTTGTCTCCACCGCACCCTAGTCATTCCACAATCTGCTGGGGGCTGTCTCTTTCCTTACCACTCTATAAACACAGTCCTAAAGGTTAACGATCTTGATCTTACCTACCTTAGTGGGATGTTTTCCGATCTTCCTCTTATTTGACCTCTCAGCAATGTTACACTTGACCAGTCTCCAAATCTTGAGAAATGTTTCCCCATACTTCCTGTGACTGTACTGTCTGATGGTCTTCCAGCACTCCGATCACTCCTCAGTCTTCTTTACTTCCTCATTCTCTCCTTTTGGTCATCAGAAGTTAGAATTCCTCATGGCTCAGTCCCAGGCATCCTTTACTTCTTCATGTGTACAGTTTGGGGCCTAATACACCCAGACTTGTTTCTCAAGTTTTAATATCTAGTCTTGACCTCTGTTTATCCTAAAGGAAATCAACCCTGAATATTCACTGGAAGGACTGATGCTGAAGCTGAAGCTGCAATACTTTGGCACCTGATGTGAAGGGCCAACTCATTGGAAAAGACCCTGATGCTGGGAAAGATTGAAGGCAGGAGGAGAAGGGGACAACAGAGGATGAGATGGTTGGATGGCATCAGCGTCTCAGTGGGTATCAACCTGAGCAAATGCTGGGAGATAGTGAAGAACAGGAAGCCTGGTGTGCTACAGTCCACAGGGTCACAGAGTTGGACATGACTTAGTGACTGAACAACCACAAAAGACAACAACTTGACCTCAGTGGAAGACGGATGCCAGTGAAGTCAAGGAGTGAAGAAAGTTCTCGAAAGAGTATGTAGATTGTTTGTCTCCAAAGGCAGTTCCCAAAGATGTGCTAGAAATGTGTGGGGAGCAGGTGAGGACTGGAGGTCTGGGCAGGGTGCCAAGAAATGAAAACATGATGGAATTGACCGAGGAAGAGAAATAGGAGCCCTCCCGGGTCTGAACCTGGCAGTCTGTCTGAGATTGTGGCCTGGATGCAGAGTCGTGTCCAGATGACTTGGCTCGTTAGCTTTGGGGTTGTTGAGGGTCCTCGGACCTGCAGTCCAGCAACCTGGTCATGGGGTAGAACAGCGGCAGCACCTTCAGTAAGAAAGCAGAGTCTGGATGGTGCTGAGCCTGGGGGTACGGAAGTACCCATGAGGTGAGAAGTTGGGTGGGCAAGCTTGTCCAGCCAGGAGGACAGAAGGATTCGGAAAGGCAGGGCTGGGAGAGCTGAGGAAAGGTGAGGCCAGAGGAGAGGAAATCGGGGAGTGGGTGTTCAGTCCACAGGGAATGTGACTCAAGTTTAGTGGAGAAAATAGATGATCGCAAACAAGCTGTCTTTCATTTACATGAAATGATCCTCTTTTGATGGATGGATACAATTTCTCAACTACATCCATATTTTACACTATGACTTAGAATCTTGACACAACAATTTCTGCAGCCATCTGCATCCCTCACGTGTGACGAGATTTAGATCAGTCTTTTTGATGCAAAAATTTCCAATTGTTCCTACTTTCAAATTAAATAAAAAATCTTCTGCCTCCCCAGCCCCACCCTCAAAATTCCAGAGGAAAATCTTTACTGTAGACATTGATCTGGTTTCCTGTCAGACAGAAGAAGGAAGGTAAGAGGGTGTGGTTTGGGAAACACATCTTGCTTTCCAATTAACTTCACGCTATTTAAATTATAACATTGAAACGAGAGAGTTTATTGGGTCATTGTGCGTGTTGCATGTCGCTGATAATTTCTGTCTGTACACTCACCTTTTCAAGAATAAAGAAAGACAATAATAGTCTTAAGGCATCAGGAAAAAACACAATTCATTTGAGTCTTCCCTTGTGACTTATATACCACACAGGGTCATAGAGTGGAAAAATCTCAATTTCCCAATCTCACAATAATTTGAAGATAAATTCTCCTATTACTAGGTAAGCCTGAAGCACATTTACCCCTGTGGGCTTATGATCAGCTGAATGGATTCTAGAATAGTTTAAAATTGAGATCATGTCTACAGATCCAAGGCATCACATACTACCATCAGGGGTTTCATGCTAAAAACAAAGAGAACATTACCAGGCCTCTTTTTTGATCGTGGCAGCCAACTAAGAATTCCCTGGCCTCTTCTTGGCTTGCTCATTTTCCTCAATGTATTGCATTTTCATCCTGTAAAAACGTGTCTCATTGAAGCCCCCATTCTAGGCACAATTTCCTTGTTCTCAAAACTGAGGATGAGATAAACACCACCCTGTTGGAAAGATCCCCATCAAGGGGAAGAGCTCTTCTCTTCAATTATACAGGATGTGATGATAAATAGATTTGAACAGGACTAGAGTGAAGTTTGAGGTATGAACTTTCAACTGTTACCTAATTTAAATAGCTTTTGACACACATCGAGCAAGTGTTTTTGAGCTGTGAAAAAAGCATTCCTGAAAAAAAGTGCCAGGTTGGCTAATTTTCGCTGATATAATAAAAAGACAAGACTGGAAATTTAACGTTTAAGACATCATCAAAAGCCATGAGTGTTTAAACATTTCTCACTCTAAAAGTTTCAAAGCCAAAGTATTCTTTCCAATTAAAACAGTAATTAATAACAGCTTAATTTATTATTTATGCATTAGACCTTGCCAAACGGCAAATTAGGAGGAAAAAGAAATAGTATTCATGTAAACCATTTGAAAAAGCCAAGTAATGCATTTTTTGTTCCTTTTGCATCAAGATTTTTATAATCAATGTCCATTATCTCTAGTCGACTTGTTCAGACTCCAAGCCCAAAGATCTAAGTTTATTGACCATTAGTCTAGCTGCAGTGTTCCAAGACTTCCTAGCTGCCCTAGACTGTGAATACCAGATGTTAGCCACGAACTGAAAAATTTAGCTTAATTGATCATTAATATTAGTCATGGGTGCTTGAATGCATCACTCAATGGGCCTCAGTGCTTCCTCTGGTGTACCTCACCCACAGGTGAGGTTAACCTTAACCTGTCCTTTCCTTGTCTCCATCTGTTCAGCTGTAAGTGACCTGAACGCTCAGATGAATTCATGATCTCAGGAGTCATTGCCTCTTGCTACTCCATTAAAGAAATCCCAGCCCCCACCGAACTTGACCCTTTCATGCTGTCTTTGCAGTGAAAGTTCCCTGGCTGCTCGAAGCCTAGGGGAGGGATCAGTTCCACCTGACCTCCTCAGTGTCATTTCCAAAGAATCGTCCATGCACCTTCATGAAGAGTCGCTTTCTTCCCAGGTTAACATGACCAGCATTCCCATGTTTAACCCTCCTTTTTGTTGTAACTCAGTCACCTATGTTCTGGCATCCTGCTACAATTAGTGAAGACCTGCTACTTAGGTCACACTCACCCTCTATGGCCCACTTTGAGCCCTCAGACTGGCCAGTTTTGACATTCACACGGCCCAAGCAACCAGCACCTCCGTGTCCAGTTCCTTAGAAACCACCAGGACCATTGACCTTCACCTTGGCCTATTTTCAACCTCCTTCACTCTAGGATTCTGGGCCAGAAAATCTAAATTTCTTTGTGACCGCTTCCTGGCCTCCTGCCTCACATTCTGGTGTTCCCTGGACTTGCTCAGCATCCTCCAGGCTCTTTATTCTTCGATGATCCTTGTCTATCCACCTGTCATACACACCTCAGTTTGGCGGACAACTGGGAGCCTTCTCATTGACCTCTCCTGCATTTTTGCTATGTCCTGGTGGTCCCTTAAGACCATTCATTGGGGAAATGGAGGCCTTCTGATGTGAGCCGTGCCTCGTCTCCTCTCTGCCCCCTCTGGGGCATGAAAACCATCCCTGCTCTTATCTCATTAACCTCTTCCCCACTCTAGACCAGGACCCTCTCTTGTATTCATGGCCTCGTTCGCTTTTGCTTATTTTAGGATCTTGTCCATCAGCAAGGCATCTTCTCTATTGTATGGTTAGTCTTTCCTTTTTATACTGACTCTTCTCTCTCTGTTCCTATTTTCTTTTCTTCTGTTTTATTTTTTGGCCATGCTGTATGGCATGTAGGATCTTAGTTCCCTGACCGGGGGTCAACCCCAGACCCCCTGCACTGGGAGCTCAGAGACTTAACCACTGGACTGCCAGGGAAGCCCCAGTCTCTCTTCCTGTTTTCAATGAACAATGCCACTGTTTTAGAGTCACTTAAGTTCAAAATTGGAAGCATTCTGTGCATTTTCATCTTTTATGGCCATATCAACCTTGTAATAATCCCAGTGTTAATATTCAGTTATAGAGTGACTACTATCTGTTGGCACTAAGTGCTTTGCACATATGTTTTTAGTTCAACTTCACAGCAGCTCTAAGAATTTGATATTGCTCTTGTCCTTTTGCATGCGAAGATATTGAGGCACAAGAAGTTAAGTGGCAGCCTGAGTGCATACTTGGTAAGTGGTGAATCAGAGATACAACATCAGATGCTGGGTATATCTCCTAAATATGTCACGATTATTCCTACAATAGTAATATTGTCTTATTTCAGGCCCTTGAAGCTTTTTGTATCAGTAGCAAAGTTTCCTGGAATAGCCTTGCTGATTCCTGTCTTGTACCCCTGGTGACTTTGTGCTGATAGACAAGTCGGTCTATCATAGACTGTAAAGTAACTCCACCGTCCCAAGCTATGCGTGCTTGGAGTAGAAATGATGATTGTTTTGTTTGGATCAATCTTGTAATTTCTTTTTAAATTTACATTAATGATATATAAATGTTTCAATTGGGCTGATTTGCTTATAGAAGGGATGTAATAAAGTAGTTAACTTCGGGTTGATACTTTCAAATCCTGACTCCAATAATTACCAGGTGCTGGATTTGGGGCAGGTTACTATACCTCTCTCTGTGTTAATTCCTCACTTTTAACATGGGACTCACAACTGTCTTCACATAAAATTCTGTATTTGTGTACCCATATCATAGGGTGGTTCTTAGGAATAAATTAAATTATTTAACATATGTAGAGTGTTTTTTTACAAGCATCTTCCATGGATCAGCATTAAAGATTGCATTGCATTGCACTGCATCCTCCTGCAATGCAGGAGATGTGGGTTTGACCCCTGAGTCGAGAAGATCCCCTGGAGATGGAAGTGGCAACCCACTCCATTATTCTTGTCTGGGAAATCCCATGGACAGAGGAGCCTGGCCTGCTGCAGTCCATGGGGTCACAAAGAGTCAGGCAAAACTTAGCCATTGAACAATAACAGAGTATTTAATATTTTTAAGGGAACCTGGTATGGAGTAAATTGCTATCTCTGTGTTAGTCTTTTTTATCCACATGTGCAAGCTGTGCAAGCTGGCTGGAGATCAGGCCTAGAATTCAAAATGGTCTTGATAAACCATTTGCTTTTCATCTGCAGACAATGATTGTCTTCCTGCTGGGATCACTGTGATACAGCTGTGATGAGCCACATGGCTTTGCTGTATGGATCCTGCTCTTCTGGAACTGAGTTGTGTTGAAGCCTGTCTTCTAGGATTTGAAGTTGCCCTCCTTGACTTGGAAGCAGAAACAAAGGCCATTGCCAAAGTTGCTCCATATAGACATGGATCCTCTCCCAAACAAGTGTAGAGTTTCTCTGAGAAAAGCATAAGGGTTCTAATCCACATTTTCAAGATACAGTGTTAGCCACCCAAAAAGCCAAGAAATCAGTCTTGCAGGCACCACAACTCCCCAGGAAACATCTGCAGGACCTTCTGCCATGAAGAAGAATGAAGTGGGCCTGGGGAGCCTGGGGCTTGTGGGGGGCTCCATCTGGAAGCAGTGATGGAGGCAGTCTGCTGACTTGGGAGGGGGAGCTTTCTCCAGGTTTTTGAAGACATAGAAGGAACATGAAAGGTGGTTTGGACAATGGTTCATGTTGGCTTGTCCTTCATAACTACTGGGCATAGTTATCTTTCAAAATCCATCTCTTAACCTAACGTCTATTCCACCTTTCGTGAGCTCTAAAAAACCTAGGCTCACCTGTTGGTCATGCACTTTTGAACAGAATTTGATTTCAATTGTTTCAGTCCAACAGTTTATCTTCTAAGTTAAAACTGGACACACTTGGCAGTCAGGCACATGAAACAATGCTGGATTTTGAAGTCTAGGATGAAGAAAGAAGACTAAAGATGGATTCAACCTGACCTTGGAAATAAGCAAGTAGCTCATAAAAAGAAGAGGGGGCCTGGGAACCAAAAGAGACAGCCTGACAGCAGACAGAAAACGATTTAACACCCAGACAGGGAAGAAAATTGAGATCTTCAGTGACAGCCAAAAGATACAACCCACACGAATGACTTCGAAATGAGAGCTGAGGGCAGGCCGTGTTACGGAGACTTTCCCATCACGAGATGTAAGTTAATCTGCTTTGCTAAAAACAAACACATTTCACCCCTGAGAGTATATTAAGTGCTCTGAAAAGGGTCTGGGATTTAATCTACAAGACACATTTCATCAGATATTTAGAATTTTCACTGTAGAATTCCTGGCCTAGAGTGCTCTGTATTTTCTGATTCCTGAGAGGTAATCAGAACCATACCCACTCAGGGAGCAAGTTGCAGGCCAACGTTTTCCTAACCCTGGTATTGCCCAATATGGAAACTCTAACATCAATTTTTCCTAAATTATGGTTTCAAAGCATTTAACAACAAATTACCCGTACCCATTCTATTTTTATTAAAAAAAAAAAAAAAAAGCAGTGATCTAAACAAGCTAGAAGTCACTTCATTGATTGCCCTTTCTGAAGTGGAAGTGTTAACAATTGTACCTGTTTTCTTGTGATGACGTTTTGGTATTTTCAACTTGAAGACGTTGAAGACTACTTAACTGTTCAGCAAGTCTTTTCTACTTTACTCTATGTGTCCTGTAACATAGTAGCTGTACCTTGTTTAGTCTTCTTGTAGATCAAAACAGATACCAAGAAAATAAATTGTATGATGACAATTTTACTTTTAACCAGGTAAGAGAAAATGTATTTTTCTCTGAGCTCCCTCATCAGAGAATACATAGTAATTAGGCTGAGTTAATTGTGAACCTATCACTGGGGTACTTGACTTATTCAGACCCTAAAAATATTCTGAGGAAGTACATCAGATTATCTGATAAGCCTGTGGTTAAAAGATGATAAATATTGGCCATAGGAGATTAGTGGAAAAATGAGCTCATGTTAATTTGAATGGAATTTAAAATGAAATAAGACACATGCCCTTAAAATGGAAAAACATAGGACTTTCCACATTGTGCTTGATTTGAAAGACCCGTTGTGGAAGTGTTCCCAATAGAATGTGGAATTCTGGAAGCTGCATGTTTTCCTCATTTTTAATTCATTCCTCTCTATCAAATGTTATTTCTAGAAATATTTTCTACTGGCTCTTTGCTCTGGGTTCATCTCTTTCCTCTCCATTCCTCCTCCTACTGTCAAGTTCAAGCCTTCAAACTCGATAAGTGCAGTTGCTTCCAGCTGCTCTGTCCTCTTCAAGTTGTAAGAAAACACCTACATAGAACATTATATGAACACATTATTTTCTTCCTTAAAATCTCTTGGTGATTTTCTAGAACATAATGATCGGATCTAAGCTGGATCAAAAACTCAAGCTAAGACTGAAATATAGGGAAAAGGACAGTGGATATTTAAGAAGTTTGGGATGGGAGGATCAATATAGTGAAGCTTAGTGTCCCACTCCATCTAACAGGCAGTGGCCATCTATCAGAGAAGAAAGGTGAAGAATTGCCCTGCATCAGCCTTGGGGGTCTGCGGGGGCTGTGCTCAATTGCTCAGTCATGTCTGATTCTTTAAGACCCCCAAGACAGTAGCCCACCAGGCTCCTCTGTCCATGGGATTTCCCAGGCAAGAATATTACAATACAATAATACTGTTTCCTACTCCAGATGATCTTCCTGACTCAGGATCAAACCCGCGTCTCCTGCATAAGCGGGTGGATTCTTTACCACTGCTCCACCTGGGAAGCCCCATTGCAGGGGACCCTTGATCAGAGCCAGGAACCGTGGTGCTGTCTCTGTGAGGACCTCGAAGGTGCCCACCAGCTGTGGGGCCTGGTGCTGGCATTACTGTGCAGTCCCACACTCCTGCCGGCTCAGTAAACATCATAAGTACAAACACACAGCACATTTACCGAGCTGGGCTTAAGGATATTCAGCTGTGAAGGGCCTGTGTAGAGTTGTTCGTGTGCTATTTCCATCAGGATGTGACTCTCTGCCTGAAGAAGGAAATGGCAACCCACACCAGTATTCTTGCCTGGAGAATAAATACCATGGACAGAGGAACCTGGAGGGCTACAGTCCAGGGGGTCGCAAAGAGTTGGACACAATGGAGCGCCTGAGCACACATGTGGGGCTCTGACTTCTGGAAATCTTAGAAGGCTGCCTTTCCACGGAAGCCTGACCGAGGTCAAGTCCACCTATGACTTCATATAAAAGCTGTTGGGCTACGTTCTTCTGCAGGTGGGGAGGATCCACTGGTTGGGTGAGTGACCAGAACTTTTCAGCCATGCCCACTGGGAGCGAAAGGTGCATCGGCTCGGTTCACAACTTAATAACTAGCTCCTACAGCACTCGCTGGAAATGAGTGAGCTGGGAGGCAGCAGGATGGCTGATTTGGACTTTCCGTTGCCTGCTCCCATTTCAGACCCAAAGAAACACCATGCACGTGGCCAGAACAGGTCAGGGGCCAGGCCCAGTGTCGCTTGTGCTGGAGGAGGCCATTCCTTGGATCTCTTAAAGGCCAAAATGCTGTTTTTAGAAGGAAAGTATGCTCAGGACAATACCGTGACCTTTAACTTAGTCAATCAAAGAAAAGTCTCTCAAAAGAGTCATGCAAACAAAAGAAAGCTGCCCGAGTCTGCTTTCAGGGGAAGAAGAGAAACGGGGATGTGAGGCCTGGGTGTCCTGGGTGTCCTGTTTTCCAAAGAGTATTGTGAAAAGCTTCAAAAATTCATCAGAGGCTCTCAACAGGCTCCTGCCCTGGGGATCTGTGGCTTCCTGGTCACAGATGTCAGAGGTGACCTCTCAGAAAGGTCTTATCACTAAAAATTGTATCTATGTTCCCATTTCCAAACTTATTTTTTGGTTGGATTAAATAAGCAACATATTCAATATTATCATCTGGGAATTTTTAAAATTGTATTAAGATAGCAAGAAATTTAAAATACTGAAATATAAAATATTTCCAATAGAACTTAAAGATCCTCTTTAAAATTGAAATCTTGGCCTTTTAGATGGTACTTGTCAAATGTGAGGATTCCAAAACATTTCTCATCAGATCTACAATTTCTCGATTCCATTGGATTTAGGTATATTTTCCAAACATATGATGACCCAAAGTACATCTTTAATTGAGAAATTTTTTCCAGTGATTCTATGTACTTCTATTGGAGACTTTACTCTCATAGAACTCTTATGCAAGTCAGGGAAAGACAGTGAAAAAACCTGAAATAAATATACAGCATGTCAGTGACGAGTGCAGGGTGAGGTGGACAGAGTGTGTGTAAGAAGGGCATCTTGTGATGACTGACATGGAATGAGAAAATAATAAATCATAAAACATGTCAGGTGATCATCTGAATTATTCAGAGTCCTCAACACCTGCTAATGTAAAAATAAAAGGTGATTGATTTTTTTGCATTGGCTTTTTTCACAGACTTAACTCATGAAATGATCCATCACAATTTTCAGTTTGTTTGCTCTCATGTGATCTCATATGATTAATTTCTTCAGGAAAATTAAGTGGTGACAAAATCTTGTTCAGAAGCATCTCCTGGCATTTAGTGAAACCTCGTGCTCAAGTATAGAAGGTATTAATGTCAATGGAAAAGGGGTCCCATGGTGTCATGGTGAGCACTCTGGACTGAATCCAGTGATCCAAGTTCAAATCTCGGTGGGACTTTTCAATTTGGGCTTCCTTTGTGGCTCAGCAATGTGGGAGACCTGGGTTTGATCCCTGGGTTGGGAAGATCTTCTAGAGAAGGGAAAGGCTACCCACTCCAGTATTCTGGCCTGGAGAATTCCATGGTGTTGCAAAGAGTCGGACACGACTGAGTGACTTTCAATGTTAATGCACCAAACCCTTCCTTCCTCACTAAGCTTCACACATTCTTGTGTCCTTCAGGCTTGATAGTCTCTCTCACCTTGAAGATACCCACCATAAGTGTTTCTCCCAGGACGGATATGAATTCACAGGGGAGGAAAACCAAGCCAGCTCTTCAAGTTATCCCCGACGGCACTATTCCGAGTCTTGTGTTGTCGTTTCCTGAAACTCTGTAGTCTGCTCCTGGAACTCCCTGAAGCAGTTTCCTCTCCAGCGTCCCCAGGTCTGTGCACACAAGGGCTCAGGTCAAGCCGCACGTCCTCCCCTGTTAGTGTGTGACCTGGAGCACATTTCCTCTGGCAAAATGGGAATACTATTCCACCTTTTCCATAGAACTGTCAAAAAGAAGTGGGCAGGACTCGATAAATAGCTGTTTACATTTCAGCTATTGCCATTATAAGAGTACGGGCAATACCAATTGGCAGAATTGTTGTCAGTAATATGATAGAACATACACAAAGCAGGTTTTTTTGTTGTTTTCGATTTTTAATTGACTAGTCAGGACAGCCCAGGCATGCCTGCAGTTACAAACAATATCCCCCCCGCCCCCTCCATTGAGTGTGGCTTAAAGGTCCATGGGGGTATCTGGTTCAGCACCTGTGGCCCAGTTGGGAGGTACTGGCACTGTGCTCCCCTCAGCGGTGCCCAGGGGAGGGGCCTGTGCTGTCCTGGCATTGCAACCCCATGCTTTGGGGTTCACCTGAGGGCACAGGAGGGCTCAGAGGCTCAAGCAGACTGCTCTGCTCACATTTCCTGAGACAGTGTCAGCCACATGGTTGCCCAGCTTCAAAACACCTTTGCTTAATGCGGTGATAGGAGTGGGGTGAGGCGAGTGGGAAGATGTGTGAAGAGTAGTGGTGTCTTCCATAATTGCTGCAGAGGCTGCCTATAGCCAGATACACTGAGGTTCTCACTGCTTATTTTGTTGGCCAATCATAATAAAAATTGGGCTTTCCTGGTGGCTCAGATGGTAAAGAACCTGAGTTTGATCACTGGGTTTGGAAGTTCCCCTGGAGAAGGCAATGGCAACCCACTCTAGTATTCTTGCCTGAAAAATCTCCTGGACAGAGGAGCCTGGTGGGCTACAGTCCATGGGGCCAAAAAAGAGTCAGACATGACCTAGCAACTAAACAACAACAACAATAATTGTCAATCAAATGGAAGGACATTTTAGGATAAGTATAAAGATATGATTTGAGGTTAACATTTGATAGAAAAGTGTATAATCTCACTTATGTTATTAGCTTAACAATTACTTCTTACAAGTCTTTTGGGGAACAAAGTGAGATTTTCCAAAGTTAAAATAAGGAAATAGGAAAAGTTAAAGCTAATGTGTTGTTGTTTAGTCGCTTACTCAGGATCAAATATAATTCTGAAGCCCAATACATACAGATGAAAATCCACGAAAACTCATTTCATGCTTCTGTAAAATTGCTTTCAATTATTTTCAAGGATTAGTAAACATTGGGAAAGGTGAATAGAACAGCCTGGTGCCACAAAGATTTAACAGGATGGCTAAAATTAGCCTTTACAAAGAAAACTGCATTTTTAAATTAAGAAATTGGACAAAGTCCTACTGAGGCTTATCTGGGTCTGGCGTTGAGCCTGTGAAAGTACTTATTATGGTCAAACTCTGCTACTGAAACATTTATTACAGCTGGATGGAGACAGACTCGGTCCAGGGGAGAGATGATTCTAACTGCATTCATATTCAATGTCTAATCACTTATTTTTAGTAATCTTTACATTATTTTCTTGTTCAGTCCATTTTTATAATTTTAAAATGTCACGTCAAGAAAGACTATACAACTATTTAAACATTTCGCATTAAAAAAACAAGGACGATATTTAAAATTTTCACGTGAAGTGCAAAGGACATTTGTGAAGTCGAACTAATTGAGGAATTTCCTTCACTGTGTTTATAGTCACTTCTCTCTAGAATCTCATGTCATTCTTCTTACAGTTTAAACTTAAGATGTCAAATTAAATTTCTGGGCAGTGTGAAGAACCCAATTTATCAAACTCTAGTCATTGAGAAAACCAACTTACCCCACACCTTTCCGCTTCTCTTCCTCTCCCTTAGGCCACTCACAATGATTTACTGAAAGAGGGGGCACTTTTTTTTTTTTTTTTTGTCCTCCAGAAAAAGAATACTAAAAAAGATTCCCCGGAGGGCCTTAGACACAATGATATTGACATGTCATGCCTGTAAGTGGTGTAAGTTACCACCCAGGGAAACGCCCAGGGCTAAGTTGTGACCATCAATATTTCTGAATAAAAAAAAATGCAGACTTTACAACAAAACAGCTTACTTTCTTAGTACAGATTATCAAATAAAAAGAGTGGGCTAGCGATTATGCAGCCTCTAGCATCTTACATCAAAATAGAAATAACTGGACCCAAAATAACTTGCAGGCCCATCAGTCAATCAAATAAGGGCACTCCTGAAACACAACAAAAAAAGGAAAAGATTTTAAGTACCTCAGTCACAACAAAGACAGCTATTTCCAGGGAGGGTGCTGCACACAAAAACTGCAGCTTCAGCCCAGCCTTGAGGAGGACACTGGGAGTAGAGCATGCCCTGGGGCCTGATCCTCCTGGGAAGGAGGGCGAGGGGCTGTTTTTAGACCCCACAGCTGTCCGGGGAGCCTGGGGGCACAGAGCTGGCACAACCGCTCCTCAAATAGACGGGTGTTTGGGTTAGTGTCATGAGAGGCGCACAACTGGCTGTTCTCCAAAGGCCCCCATTTTGATGGCTGAAAATATAGGGGATAAAGGAATGGTCGCTGGTCAAGGGAGGAAGGAAAGACCCCCGCCAGGGTCTTAGACCACAGCCTAAGGGCCTGCTGATGGAGGCGGAGAGGCCATGTGGCCAGAGAGGCTGGCGATGGGGTCCAGAGGAGACCAGGCTGCCTGGCTGCTCCCGCTCGGAGCCTCGGGTAAAGCGGGGTCCCCAGTCCATCTCCAGTCTCTGGAGAAGATGCTGCATGCTGTCCCTGGGGTGGAACAGAGTCGATCCATGGCTTCATATCAGATAATTTTAACACTTGGGAAAACAGCTGATGCATCTCACTTTAAAGTAAAATCTTGCAAAGTCACTCTGGTTCTTAGAAAGAAATGTCAGGCAGGTATTGCTATTGGCCATTGGAACCCAGGGCTTTTGATGGCAAAGAAATGAAAGTAATGTTGCTGTTTGTGCCATCAGCCGCCTACACAGGAGCAGTTTTGAGGAAGATGCAGGGTTGAGGCGAGGGTGGATAAAAAGCCCACCTGGGTCCCTTCTCCAGAGCTCCTAGAAGCAGGACACTGATTTCACCCAGTCCAGCGTCAATGCACGGCCGGCTCCTGTTTTTCCTGGGACCTTAAGTGAACCCTGGGCTGGGAAACCCTCTTTGGATCCCACCCCCAGCCTCCTAAAACTGTGGTGAATTGGCTTCTGAGGGTATTTATAAGTTGTACCTAAATACTTCTAAAGTTGTATACTTCAAAAAGTTGTATACTTCTAAATGGTCTTCCCGGGTGCCGCAGTGGTAAAAGAATCCTGCAATGCAGGGGACTCAGTTTTGATCCCTGGTTCACAAAGATCCCCCGGAAGAGGCCATGGCAACCCACTCCAGTATTCCTGCCTGGAGAATCCCATGGACAGAGGAGCCTGGCAGGCTACAGTCCATGGGTCACAAAAGAATCAGCGACTAAAACAACAACACCAACTCATTAAGCATAGTCAAGGAAATTTAGCTCCTTCTCAAGGGCTACAGATAATATTCTGAGCCATAACCTGTGAGCTGTCCTGTAGATAATGAAACCCCCTCCAGGTGGAAGAAGTTAACTACATGATGACCAGGCTGTAGCCAAGACATAAGTTGCCACAACTTGAGAACTGGCCTCAAAAAATGGATACAAACTGACCCCGAAGCAGAAGCTGAAGATAAATCGTATTTAAAACAATCATGATGACTCTGGTCCGACCACCGATGACCAATTTCAGAATGACTGTCAGAGCTGCCTGTGCTATTTCTGCATGTAACACCCTTCTTCAGCCTATAAAAGGTCTTACCCCCTGATAACTGGGGTAGGGGGAGTTGGCTTTTGGACAGACCTCAGCCCTTCCCCCAAGTTGTTAGCATCTGAAATAAAGCAAACTTTCCTTTCCACCGGCTTGGCCTGTTTATTGACTTCTGAGCGGCAGCCCCACTTGGTAGTAGTAGGACCTAGCTCTGGCCGCCTAATATGGGGTGTGCATAGCGGCATTGTTCCCAGAAGAGCAGTGAGAGAAGGCTCGGAAAGGTAAGCGTGCAGTGGGGAACCTGACCAGCCAGCCTCAGCCTAGGGTTTACTTCGGTATTCACCACGAGAGGGGAGTCATGGTGACACCAGGCGTCCTTGATCTGATGTGCAGAGAAGAGCACCCCCACCTCTGGGTCTTCCTCCCAAAACCCACTCTGTCAGCCTCAGTACAAGAAATCCATCAGAGAAACACAACTGAGGGAAATTTTGCAAAATACCTGACCATGCATGCACGCTACGATAAGTCTCTTCAGTTGTGTCTGACTCTTTGTGACCCTACGGACTGTAGCCCGCCAGGCTCCACTGTCCACGGGATTCTCCAGGCAGGAATACTGGAATGGGTTGCCATGCCCTCCTGCAGCGGATCTTCCCCACCCAGGAATTGAACACAGGTCTCCTGCGTTGCAGGCAGATTCCTTTACAGCTGAATCACTGGGGAAGCCCCTGAGCCACACTCCTCAAAACTGTCAAGGTCATCAAAAACACATCAAGTCTGAGAAACCGTCCCACCCAAGAAGCACCTACGGGAACTTGATGACTAAATGTCACATGGTTTCCGGGGTGGAATTCTGAAATAGAAAAAGGACATCAGGTGAAAATTAAGCAAGTTTGAATAAGGCATGGCTGTGTTTAGTAATAATGTAACAGTATTGGTTCCTTGGTTGTGAGAAATATAGCATTGCAATGTAAGAAGCTAATGAGAAAGGAAACTGGGTTTGAAGTATATGGGGCTGTCTGTATCTTTGCAACTTTTTTGGTCAATCTACAACTACTCTCAAAATATGGTTTTAAAAAGAGGGACACAGCTACATCCCTTCCAGCTGACTCTCTGCTCACCTCCATCACAAGACTATAGGAAGTGAGAGCTGGGGCTGCCAGGGTCCTCCTCCTCTGCCCTCACCAGGGGCCAGTCCCACTCTAGCCTCTCCCACGAGGCGGGAGGGACTGTGGTCAGAGGTGCTGCTGTCTGCCTGATGGGCCTTGAACCCAGGGGCGGGAAGGACGTTCTGAAGATCACAAAGGGAAAACTAAGTCTTTGAGAGCTTGGACGCAGAGTCACTGCTACGACCACGCCGAGACCTCTTTGCCCCTAGAAGTAGTTATATATATATATATATACTCTTACCAAAGAAAGGAAGATTTTTTTTGAGTGAGACTTATTTTAAAACCATCCCTTGCTCTTTATGGGTATCCAGTGATGACGTGTCCCTGGTCATAAAAATACAGAAAAAGCAGGAGAGACGTATCATCTTTGGTCCACACTTAGACAAACAATGAACGTTTTAGAAAATGTTAGGTTGTCTCTGTCATGTACCATCACCACCAGTGGTATGAGCTGTGGCTACCAAGGCTGGGCCCCGAAATGGAATCTCTCTGAGTCAGGGTCTGTGGCCACAGGACCATCCTGGAGGTCAGCCCGGGTCAGGGAGCAGTTGCCCCCAGGGTGAGGCAGGCTCCGCAGCAGCAGAGCCTCCAGCATCCTCACTGGGGCAGGGCCAGCATCCCTGCAGGTTCACCCTGCGGACCCGCTTTCCAGCATCCGGGGATCTCCACCCGCACACCCTCCCCTCACCCAGCTCCCGCCTGAGTTTCTGTTTGACCTGAACTATGATTTTTTTCTGCCCCACCCCGGCAAATTAACTCATAAGACCTGACTCCTAAGTCCCCTGTTATGGAGCTGTACAGGTGTCCAATAACACCCTTTCCCAATGAAATCCTCAGCAAGGTTGTTTTGAACAATGACAAAGGCTTATATCTGTAAAAGTAAACAGGAGAGAAAATTCCTGGTGAAAGGACCAATGTATGGGAAACAAGCTGTACCCTGGTTGTTTAATAGTCTGAAATGGAAATGATGCAGCATTAGAAATTTATATTAGTGAAATAGTGCAGAAACAGACTCAAGCACTTAAAGGAATTGAACATAAGACAATGTCAGTTTGGTTTTTAAACATAATTGTATTTTTAATAGGTAGTAAGATGGTGACTGCAGCCATGAAATTAAAAGACACTTACTCCTTGGAAGGAAAGTTATGACCAACCTAGATAGCATATTCAAAAGCAGAGACATTACTTTGCCAACAAAGGTTCGTCTAGTCAAGGCTATGGTTTTTCCTGTGGTCATGTATGGATGTGAGATTTGGACTGTGAAGAAGGCTGAGCGCCGAAGAATTGATGCTTTTGAACTGTGGTGTTGGAGAAGACTCTTGAGAGTCCCTTGGACTGCAAGGAGATCCAACCAGTCCATTCTAAAGGAGATCAGTCCTGGGATTTCTTTAGAAGGACTGATGTTAAAGCTGAAACTCCAATACTTTGGCCACCTCATGCGAAGAGTTGACTCATTGGAAAAGACTCTGATGCTGGGAGGGATTGGGGGCAGGAGGAGAAGGGGACGACAGAGGATGAGATGGCTGGATGGCATCACTGACTCGATGGACATGAGTCTGAGTGAACTCCGGGAGTTGGTGATGGACAGGGAGGCCTGGCGTGCTGTGATTCATGGGGTCGCAGAGTCGGACACGACTGAGCGACTGATCTGATCTGAAGTGAATATTAACCTAGACAGCATATTAAAGAGCAGAAACATTACTTTGCCAACAAAGGTCCATCTAGTCAAAGCTTTGGTAGTAGTCATGTATGGATGTGAGAGTTGGACTATAAAGAAAGCCGAGTGCTGAAGAATTTATGTTTTTGAACTGTGGTGTTGGAGAAGGCTCTTGAGAGTCCCTTGGACTGCAAGGAGATCCAACCAGTCCATCCTAAAGGAAATCAGTCCTGAATATTCGTTGGAAGGACTGATGCTGAAGCTGAAACTCCAATACTTTGGCCACCTCATGCAAAGAACTGACTCGTTGGAAAAGACCCTGATGCTGGGAAAGATTGGAGGTGGGAGGAGAAGGGGACGACAGAGGATGAGATGGTTTGATGGCATCACCAACTCAATGGACATGAGTCTGAGTAAACTCCAGGAGTTGGTGATGGACAGGGAGGCCTGGTGTGCTGCAGTCCATAGGGTCACAAAGAGTAGTACATGACTGAGTGACTGAACTGAACTGAACTGAATATCAGAGACAGGTGATGAAAAGTCACCCTCCCTCCTGGTCCCCTAGCTGTTCAATTTCTTTTCCCAGAGGCAACTGCTGTCAGCAGGCTCTGCCTTGTTCCACAGGTAAGTAAGAGCTCACACTGATGCCACTGGAGTTTACAGGAGTGATGGCAAAGTTCATGCACTGCCTTCTCTCCTTTGTTTTATTTATCTTAGTAAAGTGTCTCAGAGGCATACAATATTTAGTAACTACCTAATAGTATCAGTAATTTGGGGACTTAGTCCACATCGGCAGTTAGGAAAGACCTCGCTGTGAAGGCGGCTGCATGCGCGCTGCGATCCCGTTGCACACACGACTGCACCGCGTGGGCACAACTGAGGGGCAAGCCCTGGGCATCCCTGAGTCAGAAGACACACGTGTCTACATCTCTGTAGATCTGCGTAATCTCACCACATTTTCCAGATTATTCTCACTAGCGGTTCATATTTCTAGCAATGCTGTTTGAGAATTCCTACTTTCCCACACTCTGCCAAAACTGTGGTAGCAAATTTTCTGAACATTTGCAGTCTGAGAGGTAAAAAAAGATCATATTATAGTTAACATTTGTTTCTCTTAAAATGGGTGAGGTTATGTGTATTTTGTGAGTTTCAAAAACATTGCTATCTCTTTTACGTGTACAATTTCCTCATGGATTTGCATGAAATCTTTATATACTAAGGGACATAGTCCTTTTTGTACAAGTTACAAATATTTTCCTCAACTTATTGATCTTTAACAGAGTGTTTTTAAATATGCATATTTTAAAATGATCAAATTTATTTTTGATGTTATCACTTTATTGTCTTCAGTTTTATGTCGTTTGAAATTTTTTCCTGATTTAAGATGATAAAAACCATTTCCATGTCTCTTTAGATTTATTTATGGTTTTTGTTTATATTTAAATGTTTTTTTCCAAAATTTGTTTTGATGTAAATTTTGATGTAGGAATCTATTTTTCCAGGTACCAGACCCTTTTTTTTGAAAAAGTACTCCATCAGTGTTTTGAAATGCGTAGATCACTAGATAAATGCATTAGGAACACTTTGGAGATATCTAAAAATACTTAAAATTCCTATTTATTTTAGACTAAAAATCTCCCCAGATGTTAAACAATCAACAGGCTTGATGACTTCACAGTGTTTTAATTTCATATGGCAAAAACCCCATAAATAAAACTGAAGGATAAATAAGGAATAGTTCATATACAACAAATATGCATAAGTTAAGGATTTACAAATTTATATGAAATACGAGTGCATCAATAGAAAATTAGGCAAAAGAAAAAAATAGGCTAGACAACCATGTTCAAATATTCAACCCTACCGATAATGAAAGAACCAGACACTATGCTCAGAGCAGCCAGCATTGCCCAGATATTAGATTTGGAAGGCAAAATTAGGTAAAACGTATTGAAAAAGTTTCATGTTAAATATGTGTCAAAACGGGCAGTTCCATATGATATTGGCAGTAGGATAAATTTATACAGACTTAGAAGGCAATCGAGCCAAATGCTGTGAAATTTGATATTTCTTTCTTTTACTCAGATATTAATCTTTTTCTGAGTAAATATTTACAGAATATTTTAGAGACTATTTACAGAAACGTATCAAAGGAGACATGCAGCTGATTGTGCCCTAATGCATGCATAGACAGGTGACTTTAGCATTATACAACTGCTAAAAAGACCTCAACATACCCTCAGTTCAGTTCAGTTCAGTCACTCAGTCGTGTCCGACTTTATGAGACCCCACAGACTGCAGCACACCAGGCCTCCCTGTCCATCACCAACTCCTGGAATTTACTCAAACTTATGACCATTGAGTCGGTGATACCATCCAATCATCTCATCCTCTGTCGTCCCCTTCTCCTGCCTTCAATCTCTCCCAGCATCAGGGTCTTTTCCAATGAGTCAGTTCTTTGCATCAGGTGGCCAAAGTATTGGAGTTTCAGCTTCAGCATCAGTCCTTCCAATGAATATTCAGGACTGATTTCCTTTAGGATGGACTGGTTGGATCTCCTTGCAGTCCAAGGGACTCTCAAGAGCCTTCTCCAACACCACAGTTCAAAAGCATCAATTCTTTGGTGTTCAGTTTTCTTTATAGTCCAACTCTCACATCCATCCATACATGACTACTGGAAAAACCATAGCTTTGACTAGATGGACCTTTGTTGGCAAAGTAATGTCTCTGCTTTTTAATATGTTGTCTAGGTTGGTCATAATTTCCTTCCAAGGAGCAAGCATCTTTTAATTTCATAGCTGCAGTCACCATTTGCAGTGATTTTGGAGCCCCCCAAAATAAAGTCTGTCACTATTTCCACTGTTTCCCCATTTATTTGCCATGAAGTGATGGGACCAGATGCCATGATCTTAGTTTTCTGAATGTTGAGTTTTAAGCCAGCTTTTTCACTCTCCTCTTTCACTTTCATCTTCAGTTCCTCTTTGCTTTCTGCCATAAGGGTGGTGTCATCTGCATATGTGAGGTTATTGATATTTCTCCCCGCAATCTTGATTCCAGCTTGTGCTTCATCCAGTCCCACATTTCTCATGATGTACTCTGCATATAAGTTAAATAAGCAGGGTGACAATATACAGCCTTGACATACTCCTTTCCTAATTTGGAACCAGTCTGTTGTTCCATGTCCAGTTCTAACTGTTACTTCTTGACCTGCACACAGATTTCTCAGGAGGCAGGTCAGGTAGTCTAGTATTCCCATCTCTTGAAGAATTTTCCACAGTTTGTTGTGATCCACACAATCAAAGGCTTTGGCATAGTCAATAAAGCAGAAATAGATATTTTTCTGGAACTCTCTTGCTTTTTTGATGATCCAGTGGATGTTCGCAATTTGACCTCTGTTTCCTCTGCCTTTTCTTTTTTCTTTTTTAAAATTTTTTTAATATTATTATTTTTTTACTTTACAATATTGTATGCCTTTTCCAAATACAGCTTGAACATCTGTAAGTTCATGGTTCACATACTGTTGAAGCCTGGCTTGGAGAATTTTGAGCATTACTTTGCTAGAGTGTGAGATGAGTGCAATTGTGCTATAGTTTGAGCATTCTTTGGCATTGCCTTTCTTTGGGGTTGGAATGAAAACTGACCTTTTCCAGTCCTGTGGCCACTGCTGAGTTTTCCAAGTTTGCTGGCACATTGAGTGCAGCACTTTCACAGCATCATCTTTCAGGATTTGAAATAGCTCCACTGGAATTCCATCACCTCCACTAGCTTTGTTCGTAGTGATGCTTCCTATGTATCACTTGACTTCACATTCCAGGATGTCTGGCTCTAGGTGAGTGATCACACTATCGTGATTATCTGGGTCATGGAGATCTTTTTCATATAGTTCTTCTGTGTATTCTTGCAACCTCTTCTTAATATCTTCTGCTTCTGTTAGGTCCATACCATTTCTGTCCTTTATCAAGCCCATCTTTGCATGAAATGTTCCCTTGGTATCTCTAATTTTCTTTAAGAGATTTCTAGTCTTTCCCATTCTGTTGTTTTCCTCTATTTCTTTGCACTGATCACTGAGGAAGGCTTTCTTATTTCTCCTTGCTATTCTTTGGAACTCTGCATTCAAATAGGTATATCTTTGTTTTTCTCCTTTGCTTTTTGCTTCTCCTCTTCTCACAGCTATTTGTAAGGCCTCCTCAGACAACCATTTTGCCTTTTTGCAAAAGACCTCAATATACCCTAATTGTTCAATAATAGGGACCGATTAAAATCATGTCATGATTGCAGCTTATATCAGGATACTATTTATCCATTTAAAATGATACAAGGTGACTTCCCTGGTGGTCCAGGGGTTAAGACTGCCTTCCAGTGCAGGGGGTACCGACTTGATCCTTGGTAGGGGGGCTAAGATCCCACACATCTCGCAGCCAAAAAACCAAAACATAAAACAGACATAATATTGTACAAGTTCAATACAGACTTTACAAATGACCCACATAAAAAATCTTTAAAAACTAAAATAAAAAATAAAATGATACAAGAATCTGATAATTGACATGCAAAATGTTCATGGAATAATGTTACTGAACAACAGTTTGCAAAACATATTTAATTTGATCTTCTGTATCTATCATCTACCATCTATCTAGTCTATCCATCATTCTATCTGTGTATCCATCCATCCATCCATTAACTTACCTACCCATCTACCCTAAAGGGTTGAATGCCTATATTTATCTATCTATATATCTTACATGTAGTGTTTTTCATGTATACAACCAATATCAAGGGATGGATGGATGGATAAATAGACAGTGATAGGGTGGATGACAGGGTGGACATGTGGCAGCTTCACCCTGAGTAGACTTCAGCCAGGTGTTTTTACTTTCTCTCCTCAAGCCTGTGAGTCCAGGAGAAGCTAGCCCTCCTCCCTCCCCTTCTCATCTCCCCTCCACCCTCCCCGCTTCTCTGCCCTCCCCTCCAACACCCTTGCCCCGGCCCAGGGGTGGAGCAAGCCTGCAGTGATAATATAATCTTATCACCTGGCTACCTGATTGATTCTGAGGTGGACAAGTAATTCCTTTCAGCAGAGTGAGATGGGAGAGTGTGTTTTCTGGAAATGTGTAGTCATGATAGTTCTTTGCTCGCTGGAAAGAAATTTCTGAAAAAGTGTCCAGTCCCTGTCCTTGGATATGGTCATACACATACCTGTTCTCATTCATGCTTGGGACCCATCCTGATATCATAAGGGAAAGTGCTTGTCCCTGATGAGGCTGATAGCATGGAAAACAGAGGAGAAACAGAACATAGGCAGGTCCTCTGTGACATCATCAAGCTCCCACATCACTGCCCGTGAAGCCACCCCACCAAGATGATGGACTTCTTCATCATTTAAATCAATATATTTCAATGGGCTTTTCTCCTACCTGTCATCAAATACACCACAGTTTGGGGTATGTGTGAGTGAGAGTGTGTGTGTGCATGTGCAATGGTGGATAGATACAAACACATCGAGAGGAAGCATTTGAAGTGATAGTCACCAGAATGTGGGCTTCCTAGGTGGCTCAGATGGTAAAGAATCTGCCTGCAATGTGGGAAACCCAGGTTGCATCCCTGGGTCGGAAAGAGCCCCTGCAGAAGGGAATGGCAACCCACTCCAGTATTCTTGCCTGGAAAATCCCATGGACAGAGGAGTCTGATGGGCAACAGTCCATGGGGTCACAGAGAGTCAGACATGATTGAGCGTCTTTCACTTATACACTCACCAGAATGTAACACTGGTGCATTCTGGGTTGGCATTATAGTTGATTTTCACTTCACATTTGTTCCTTTTAGGTTTTTTTTTCACAATGAACCTGAACTACTTGTTTGATGAGAGAAAAATAATAACAGCAACAAGAAAACTTAGAAAACAGAAGTCAAGCATTTGTTTTTTTGGGAAAAAGATTAAGTTCAGGATGAAGCAGGATCTTTCTGTGTGTGTGTGTGTGTGTGTGTGTGTGTCTAATGCTCATGACTTTCTGTGACCAGAAGTACCAAATGAGCCAAAAGTATAATACAGCAGCCAAAAAATACATATGAATATAATGCAAACTTAGGGTTTTTTAAATATGAGAACAGTGTCAAGATCAAGGGCGTTAAAAATCCCACTGTTCTCAGTCAGATCAGACCACCCCTGAAGTGTTGTTTTTCAGGCCCTAATGGACATATTCCAGGGATGTTAAGCAGGACTTATGCATTCAGAAAGAGATGGAATTTTCAGACTTTTGAGGGTTTTTTCTCCCCCACATTCATGATTCTATAGTTCTCCAACTTTTTGTGTTACCCTTGGACATTAAAAAAACAATCATTTTATACACAAAATAAACCAAGCCTCAGAGAACTTAAGTGACATTCTGAAAGCCACACAATTTATTAATGACAGAATTTTGTCCAGAAGGCACTTTCACAACCTATGTATTTAAGAGGATCTAGACAGACTGACAGGCTTCCCAGGTGGCTCAGTGGTGGAGAACCTGTTTGCCAATGCGAGAGATGTAGGACTTGTGGATTTTATCCTTGGGTTGGAAAGATCCCCTGGAGGAGGAAATGGCAACCCACTGCAGTATTCTTGCCTGGAGAATCCCCATGGACAGAGGAGCCTGGTGGGCTACAGTTCATGGGGTCACAGAGAGATACAACTGAGCCACTGAGCAAGCACGCAGACAGACTGACATGTTCGGAAGAGAGTGATGTGGGCAACTGAGGCAGAATCCGCGAGCTCCATGTGACCTGTCTTAAAGAACCAGGAGATGTTGCAAGGACGGGTCCAGGTATTGTCATCCAAATGACTCCATCAGGGAAGTGCAAGCCACTTGTGTGACGAGTGAAGTGAGTCCAACCATGTGGAGAGCCAGAGAGACCTGTTTTCGGTGCCCTTTAAGAGTGTTCTGAGGTGAAGAACTGTCTAAGGATGGCCCACACTGACTCAGGAGAGAGGACAGGTGGAAAGGCCTGTCACTGGCCCTGATATCACCTCGGCCCTTCTTCCCAGGTGAAAGGCCCCGTTTCCAGCCAGACCACCCAGATGGTGACCACCCTGTCCCACCCTCCACATCATGATGTGACTTCTCTGTTTACAAAGTAACTCATTCTTTTTGCAAACTTGCTAAAGGTTTGTGGGCATGTATATATCTGATAGCTGTGCATCACAGGGATGCTATGATTCGGAGAGTGGAACTTGGCCACAGTTAGATCACTTATTGCTTCTGTGTTTGCTGCCCAGTGGGTCCAAGATTCAGGGATTGCTGAAGATGTAGCCCAGAGAGACTTGGGAAGAGCTGGAAAAAAAAAGCAAAGTCATGTGTCATCTGAAGCCATAAGGTGGCTGATGGAGGAATCAAAGTAGCACTAAGACTGTGTGTGGGGAGTACAGGTGAATTAAATCTTCACTTACCACTATAGTGAGTTAATGGGTAACAGGTAAAATGGATTAATAAAGAATGAGAGCTAGGGAATTCCCTAGTCGTCCAATGGTTAAGACTTTGTGTTCCCAATGCAAGGGGCGAAGGTTCAATTCCTGGTTAGGGAACTAAGATCTCACATGCCTCACAGCCAAAGAAAACAAACAAACAAGAAAAAAGAATGAGGGATTAAAAAAAAATCTGTATTTTCATTTGAGCAAAGATCATTGCCAGGAGAAACTCACAAGAAAGTTAATTAAGAGGAGTTGCCTCTTTAGGAGTGGAGCTGGGTGGGGTGTGCAGAGGCAGGGGATTCTTGCTCTTAACTTTAAGTGTTTGGTATTATTTTATTTTTTAAATATGAGCACACATTGCTCTAGTAAAAATGCACACACACACATACACACCCCACCCACACGCACACACACACATGGCTCTGGCTCTTGTTCTGAGTGATGCTAAATGATCTTCCGATGTGGGCAGAGTCTGAAACACAATCTGCAGATTGGGCATTGTGCATAATGGACCTATTTCTACCCAGAGGCAAACGTGCTAGAAATGATGATTTTTTTATACTAGAAAATGATGCTGCCTTGGGTCTGTTCCCTCTCTGCTCATCCCCGGGAGAAGCGCTGCTTGCTAAACCTGCTCCAACTCTGACGTTCACCCCCCTGCTTTCCCTGGGCTCACTTGCTCTCCAGTTTCCTCATAAAAAGTTATTGGAGCTCTCAGAATATTAGAACATGAATTTCTCCGTTGTATAAAGATTGAGCTGAACACAATTTCTAAAAAGGATATGTACTTTTTATTTGAGAATTCTCCTGCACTACGGCCACACTTCCCAAAGAAGTAGCATGTTGGATGTTTTGAAAAACCCTGGGAGACGGAGCTGCCAGCGGCTTGTGTGGAAACCTCCTACTATGAGTATCTGGCAGGTGTCTCCAGATCTTGTTGACATGGAAAGACTCAGAGAAAGGAAGAGATTTCTCTTTTAACTCCACAAGACCTCTTGCTCCCCTTACTGGTACATCCCTTTCCTCCAGCATTCTTTCTTTCGTATTGCGTGAGTCACACATCAGCTTTTTTATTTTCAGCCTCAGCACCACTGTTTTTCTCCTGTTATTGCCAAACTGAAGGTACAGGATGGCAAAAGAACATGTTTTTTACACTCAGCTCCCCAAAGGGCAGAGGGTAACTGCGTCTCAGGCTCCGGGAGAACGTGCTTTGTCCCGTGGATGGGGACTTACCGCACCGTCCAGGGGAAACCAGGGCTCATCTGGAAGGTTCCAGAACTCAGACATTTGGCAGCTTTGCCTGAGCAGACATTCAGATCAGAAGACCAGCTCCTGGCGCAGCTTCAAGGCGAATGAGGTCTTTGCTGCGCTCCGGTGGAAACTGGCAGTGTTCTCTGATAGGTGTGAGGGTTTGAAGGGAATGAGATAGTGACATTAATTCTGCAAAAGGTTCAAATCCATAGAAACAGCCCTGTTTTGCTACACAATGAATTTTGGACAAGTAATGTATTAATGATGCCTTTGCTTTATTCTTACATTAGCACCCTTGAATTTGTCTTCCCACCCTGCCTTTTCCCTAGCTGAGTTTTCAGTTTTTTTGTTTTGGGTTTAATTTTAGGTAGTTTGAAAAGGTCAGAGCCTGGGTGAATACTTTTCAGAATGTTCAGTACTTTGGAACTTCTACTATGGAGAGCTTTTTTGGGTAACTTTCATCAACAGTGCTCCAATACTCCAAAAGAGGGAGGTGATATTCACCTTGGCTCTGCGAATCTCATTTTCACACATCTAAATATAGAAATCCTGAATATCATTTTAGCATGCTTTTTTTTTTCTTTGCCAACAGGAGTCCTTCCTTATGGATCTCTGGAGGAACACATAGGGTGTATTATTATATTCTGAGGTTCCATTTGTACAAGTCTGAAATGTTACTGTTAGTCATTTCCACAGGTCCTAGACTTGATTCTGGGCCAAGATAATACAACCCTTTTTTCTCCCTAAGGGAATTTAGTATTTCTTTCTGGATCCACATTTTCTATGTTACTCTGACTCGTACATCTGTCTCCAGCTCGGGCTACGCCCAACACATTGCTGCCACATTTCCAGAAAGAATGCTCTGTGTCTGAAAACATTGATGTACTCAGCTCTGTGCCGTCTGTGGACGCCCCAGGTCCTGGAATGACGCTCTGCCCGGTGGCATGGTGCTCACAGCCTCTGCAAGCCATGGAAACCTGAGCATTTCTCCCCCTGCTGATGAATCTCCCAGCTACTTTATCTTCATGAAGTTCTAGGAAGAATCTGTGCAGAAGTTGAATGGTGGGGTCACCTACCCCAGGAGCACAGATTGTGTGGTTGTGTGTGTACTGCTTCCTGGGAGTCCACAGGTTTTGGTACATTCTATTGTTGCTGTTCAGTCTCTAGGTCTTGTCTGACTCTTTGCGACCGCATGGACTGTAGCACGCCAGGCTTCCTTTTCCTTCATTATCTCCCAGGTTTGCTCAAACTCTTATCCATTGAGTCGGTGATGCCATTAAACCATCTCATCCTCTATTGCCCACTTCTCATCCTGCCCACAATCTTTCCCAGCATCAGGATCTTTTCTAATGAGTCAGATCTTCATATCAGGTGGCCTAAGTATTAGGGGTTCAGATTTAGCATCAGTCCTTCCAATGAATATTCAGGACTGATTTCCTTTAGGATTGATTGCTTTGATCTCCTTGCAGTCCAAAGAACTCTCAAGAGTCTTCTCCAGCACCAGAGTTCAAAAGCATCAATTCTTTGGTGCTCAGGTTCTTTGTGATCCAACTCTTATATCCGTACATGACTACTGGAAAAACCGTAGGTTGGAAATTTGTCAGCAAAGTGACGTCTTTGCTTTCTAAAATGCTGTCTAGGTTTGTCAAAGTTTTTCTCCCAAGGAGCAAGCATTTTTAATTTCGTGGTTGCAGTCACTGTCTACAGTGATTTTGGAGCCCAAGAAAAGAAAATCTGTCATGGTTTCCACTTTTTCCCCATCTATTTGCCATGAAGTGATGGGACTGGATGCCACAATCTCAGTTTTTTGAATGTACATTCTAAAGACTGGATAAAAGACAAAAAGCCAGCATGAATATCTCTTTTCTCTTTTTCTAGAGCATTTCTGAGGGTTGAGTCTTCTTCCTGACTTGAAGTCAGCAGTTCACACCAGCTGTCGCCCCACATTGGAGGCACTGATTCTCTGAAAGTTTGTGAAGGTCATAGGTCATTTCTCTCAAACTTAACGGTAGAGATTCAGTAAACCTTTTGAAAACTGTCTAGATTTTGTCTCTTTTCTTCTTGTCTATCTTTTCTACAATTTCAGATCTCCCAGTTTGTTGCTGTCGGTCATCGGTGGATACAGAAACATTCAAAGCTTGTTAGAAAGTTTTGTAGAGTAAGAATATAAAGGTTCTGATGGAGTTT
Source organism: Bos mutus (assembly GCF_027580195.1). Taxonomy (NCBI): domain Eukaryota; kingdom Metazoa; phylum Chordata; class Mammalia; order Artiodactyla; family Bovidae; genus Bos; species Bos mutus. Next base: position 34,816,136 of record NC_091628.1, on the reverse strand, counting down.
TGTAATCACTTCATGGACTCTCCAGTGTCCATTTGGGCTTCTTAGGCAGCCCTCCCTCCCTTTTATTTCCCCATTCTTGGCCAGATGCTAGAACAAAGGTTTGTAAATCATGTTCCAGAGTTCCATAGGGTGCTGAAGAGAGACTCCAGAGGGAACTAGAGGGTCTGTTTCCCCTCCCACACCCTCGGCCCCACTCTGACTCTGCATACAATTGGCTTTACGGAGAAGTTCCTGTTGCTCAAACAGCTTGAAAGCCACGTTCTAGGTGGATTTTACTGCTCACTTAATTATAAGTAGGTAAGTCAACCAAGTCTGTGAAGAGGTATCGAATTCATTGACAGATGTATTATCTATTGGTAGAATTATAATTAACACAGTACCACCCAAACCACAAAATTCTCTAGACAAAGAAAAATGTGCAAAGATAAAGGGTTACAGGGAATTACTAGTTGATCTTAAAAAATTGGGATCTAGTCTTTGGGGGTTCTGCTGAATGAGTTCTCCCTTTTAATATTAAACCCCTGTGAATTTCAAGGAAAATTTAATCCATATGTTTCTGATTCAATTACTCTTAGCTCATTAAATGTTTTTTAAAAGCTATTTGAAATTTGAGAAGCGTTTTTACGAGTTTTCGTAATCCTTTGTTCTTTGAATTAGGATGGAGAATTTTGCCAAGAGTTAATGGTACTTGAACCTCAATATGCTCAAGGGGATTCTAAACTTAGCAAAAAGTCCAGCCTTCTGTCATAACCAATGACTCAGGGACTCGCAAAATCTCTGCCACTTGCTACTCCTTCCACATGTCTGCTGATGTCGGGTGGTTTCTTTTACATGTGATGATGACCTGTGTGTGCAAAACAGCTAAGGCTGCTCAAGAAGGTGACGCCAGCCAGTGGAACACAAACTCAGGGCATCACCCTGTCTGGGGAAAGCAAATCCAATACAAGACAGACACCCTGAGAAGCAGAGGTCCCTGCTCCTCTGTGCTTTATTTCTCATTGTTTCAGGACAGAATGTATCCATAGTTTAACTCTGGGTGGGCATCACATAGCAGTTGAAAGAAGGCAATGATATGTTTGTAACCTAAGAGACAATGAGCATTCAAATACAGTATCTGCAGAATTCCTCAGAATTGAACAAGAACTGAAAAGCAAAGCACGTATTGGGCCTGCTGAATGATGTCAATGGCTTATACTCTTATTAACTGGGTTATAAGCTGGGTTCATCTGAAGCAGCTACGGACTTTCCAAGTGGAGCTATGGAGAAGGTCATTCTCCCCAGTTGAAGAGTGGAAAGATTTTGTCTGTTTGGGTTTTGTTTGTTTGTTTCAATAAGTTGAATCATGAAAGGCACTTCTGGAAAGAAAACAAAGTCATGAAGATACATGGAAGCCATCATAAGAACCATCTGAAATTTGAAGCTGTGGTGGATGAAAGGTGACCTAGTAGCCAGAGATGAAAGGGCTCATTGGGATTTAAATTTTCAAGCAGCTCATGAGAGAGAACAGAGTGGCAGGTAAGCCATGGTGATGGTCCCATAGTGTCTAACCAAGGAGGATGGTTCTAACAGTGTGCCATGGTCACTGGTCATCCACACCGCCTTCCCAGGTAAAGATTATATAATACAGAGTGGGATCACTTTCCCCTAGGGAAGGAGCAGGAAACCCATCTCTGGGAATCCAGGACTGTTATTTCCACCACTGCTCCTTGGGAATTTTCCCGTGTAGACAGAGGGCTAATCCCATCACTGTAGCCATGAAGGTTCCTAAGTGATGTGATACAGGATGGCTTCAAAGATCAGGGCTCCTAAAACCGTAGAACTAAACTTGAAACATATGATCGCTTAGCTCTATTTGCTTCCAGATAAACACACAATTTCTAGTGTGTTGGCAAAGTTTATTTTCTTTTATTTGTCTGGTAATTGTAGAAGCAGGTCAAGACTGGCTTTCAAATGAAGGTCACCATTGTTTGCACAGCACAAGCATCTACTTCGAACCACATGTTTTCAAAGAAAATCTCCTAGACAAATGAACTGTAATTAAGGGTAAGGGTGTGAAAAAGTTTTGCTTAAATTTCACAAGACCTCACATCCCCTGAAATTAACTCATAATTTCAAAATCTATTCGATGCCTTTACAGTCCCATTCTGACTAAAGTGTTGGTGACAAGAGTTTACATAAGGATATGATCGTCAATCTGATAAATTCGACCTCTACGGACTCACTTGATTTCTTACCTCCAGATCCTGCAGTAATGGGAAAAAATCAGGCCTGAAGATGTTTTAAGTTAATAAAAAATAGATGCACAAATGAGGCATTTACAGAGGCAGAAATTATTTTTAAAGAGAGAGAAAAAAAGAAACATACCTGGCCCATATCAAAGACTTCTTGTCAGCACTGTAATTTATATGTGCTGCGAAAAAAACTTTAATAAAAAAGGTCTCCCAGGAGTTTCACTCCTTGGAGTTCTTCTTTAGGCTCAGCCCGTGACATCCGGGCTCAGCAGCCACCCCCGAGCTACCTGGGCTTGGAGGCAGGCCCGTCATCCACCCAGGAGAGGGACGTGGCAGAGAGGTCTGTCTGGCCAAAGAAGCAGACGCTCACAGCTTCCAAAAACAAACAAAAGTTATATTTATTTTTTTTCAAAAGAAAAGAGTATCCAATTTTTCATGTCAATATAGATAATCTGCTTAATAAAATACCGAGTTTTGTTATTTTTCTTTTCTTCTCCTCCCACGTAGGAGTTGTACTGAAGTATTTGAAGTATGTGAGGTATTGGAAAAATAAGCCTGAATGACTTTCCTCCTTCTCCTTCTTTTCATCGTGTTTTAGAGCTTTTTGTATTTGTGGTGGCCGCCTTTCACTGGCTGACACCAGCTCTGGGCCCTGTGGGAACCAGGGTCCTTCAGAGGTCAGAAGTTCTGGTCCTGGCAGCAAACAAGAGACCCTCCAATGACCAAGGGTCAATGTCTAAGGACCAGGGACTCACCTAGATTCTGTGTCTCTGGTGAAGATTTTAATTCAATGCTTATTCATGGGACACAGCTTACGTCAAAGAAGTCAAATTAAGTTAGTTTTCTGTTTGCTTATCGAGATGATTTCAAAGAAATTCCTTGAAAAGACCTATGAGGTGAATAGGACCCTGAAGATAGAATCCAGAAGAATTTGATCTCACTCTGAGTTTATTCCAAGAAGTCACTTTTGTTCCTTCTTTCTTGTTTGGATGCAGATAGAACCGACTCTCCTGATATTTAAGGGCAATTCTCAGAACCTGCTAATTCAGGGGTGACATTTAGCCACCCCCCACCTCCCAGTCATCAGCCAAGCTTTATCGCTGACGTTTATCAATTTTCCCTGAGAAAATAAGGTGAATGAAGAGGAACGAAAGGGGATAAAATAAGATGATGTGATGGCCATGTGGGTACCTCCCACGGCTACCCAGGTGGTTCAGTGAATAAAGAACCTGCCTGCCAATACAGGAGACCCAGGAGACCCAAGCTTTATCCCTGGGTCAGGAAGATCCCCTGCAGGAGGAAATGGCAACCCACTCCAGTATTCTTGCCTGGAGAATCCCGTGGACAGAGGAGCCTGGTGGGCTGCAGTCCACGGGGTTGCGAAGAGTCAGACACGACTGAGCGACTGAGCACACAACACACATCCTCAGGTTCTGGCTCATGGCTTGGGCCCGGGGTGCTGGCACCCTGTGGGTGGACACGGGGGGAGGATGTGGGGGCCCCGGTGTTCCTTCCCAGGCCTGTTGTCCACGTGCGGACACAAGGACACATCTGGGGACCTGCTGTGGTGTGATGGGGTCGGGGCACCTGCAGGGCCGTGAGGGCAGGGAGCAGAGGGGTGGTCAGGGAGGTCCCCCTGGAGGAGGCATTATCTAAACCTGCAGGAGTCATTTCTGCCCCACCCGCCCTCTGTACCAGGCTTCTCGTCCCCACCCGGCGTCTCCTCCTCCACCTTGCTGTTGTTGGATGCTAAGACAGAGAACCAGACGCCGTCTACTCCTCACTATTGAGAGAACATGCTTCTTGTCCTTTCTGTTTGTTTTTTAACTGGAGGAATATTGCTTTACAGTGTTGTGTTGGTTTCTGCCACACAACTGCACAAATCAGGCACAATTGTGCATATGTCCCTCCCCCTTGAGCCTCCCTTCCCTCCCTCCCCCGCCTCAGGTCATCACAGAGCCCAGGCTGGCTCCCTATGTTTTATAGCAACTTCTCATGCCTATCCATTTTACCCATGATGGTGTATATATAAATATGCTGATGCTGCTCTCTCCATTCCTCCCATTCTCTCCCCCACTGGGTCCACAAGTCTGCTCTCTGCATCTGTGTCTCCATTCCTTCCCTGCAAACAGGTTCATCAATACTATTTTTCTAGAATCCATAGATATGTGTTCATATACAATGTTTGTTTTTCTCTTTCTGACTTACTTTTCACTCTGTATAACAGGCTCTAGGTTCACCCACCTCACTAGAACTCACTCAAATTCATTCTTTTTCTTTGCTGGGTAATATTCCATTGTATATATGTACCACATCTTCCTCACCCCTTCATCTGTTAATGGACATCTGGGTTGCTTCCGTGTCCTGGCTATTGTAAATAGTGCTGCTATGAACATTGGGGTACAAGTGTCTTTTGGAATTGTGCTTTTCTCAGGGTATTTGCCCAGTGGTGGGGTTGCAGGGTCACATGGTAGCTCTATTTTTAGTTTTTTAAGGGCCCACCATACTGTTCCCCATAATGGCTGTATCAGGTCACAATCCCACCAACAGTATAGGAGGGTTCCCTTTTGTCCACACCCTCTCCAGCATTTATTGTTTGTAGACTTGGTGATGATGGCCACTCTGCCTGGTGTGAGGAAAGAGAGGGCTGTGTAATACTTCATTGTATACGTGTCCCACATTGTCTTTAAGCTGTGATATCCAATGGGAGAGGCAGGAGCCACGGTATGTGACCATTACAGTTAAAATGAATCACAGTTACGTGACATAAAACATTTGCTTTCTCGGTCATGCCAGCCACAGTTCAGGTGCTCAGCACCCATGTGGGCTCGTGATTACCATCGGGTGTGGAGACCCTCCATCAGAGGACTATGCAATGTGATCCCGGGCTCCTGCTTTCCTCGATGGCTGGTCTCCAGATACGGCCCCTGGCCCCATTAAGAAATTGTTCTTTTGTGTTAAGACTACTTTTATCTCTTATTAATATTATTTTGAGGCCAGTTTAATTTTTTTCTATACGATCGTACAAGAATCCATTTGATCTGTTTGTTTTAATCTGCTCCTGTGCTTGGAATCCTATGAAATGACAAATGGTTTAGGGTCCAGACTCCACAAAACCCTCCTCTATGAGCACTCTTTGTGCCTCCCATGAGTAGCTGTCGCTGTTTGCACTTTCTACTATAAAAAAATGAGAGAAACAGCATGTTTATAGCATGCGATCAACAAAAAGCTAGAAACACTTTATATTCAAGCAACATATTTTATTTGTCTTGGTTTTGATAGACTTTCTATTGTGACCTGTAAGTGAACATTAAATCCTAAGAGAACAAAATTTCTGAGTGAATATAAGCACTTCAGCTCAGGGCTGACCGTCCATCTGGCCTCTGAATGGCTGGTCTTCACAAAGGGGGCCGGGTGGGGGCGGGAGACACATATCCATTCAGCGCGGCTCCTGCAGGGAACAGGCAGGTGTGCGGACAGGTGTCTGTGCAGACAAGCAAAGCCGACTCTGCAACCACCAGCACCTGAATAAGGTTTAAAAGGATTTCATTTCATCATGAATGAAGCCTCCTGTTCAACTAATGATAAATCTGAATAACACAGTGGTTACGAGACCTGGCTTTGGACATAGACATACCTGAGATGAGGTCCCAAAAGTCCCAAAGGGCAAGTGACCACAGACAGGTGGCAGTTTGTGTCTGCTTTGCACACTCTGGATGATGCTTGAATGGGTCTCAGTTTGTTGGAAGATCAGATAAGGGCTTATTAATCTTAACATTGTGCCTGGCTTGCCGTCAAGTGCTCAAAGGCTGTTATTATAGAGATGATTGTTGTTGTTGCTATTGTTTAGTCACTCAGGTGTGTCTGACTCTTTGCGACCGCATAGACTGTAGCCTGCCAGGCTCCTCTGTCCATGGGATTCTCCAGGCAAGAACACTGGAGTGGGTTGCCATGCCCTCCTCCAGGGGATCTTCCCAACCCAGGGATCGAACCTGCATCTCCTATTTGGCAGGTGGATTCTTTACTGCTGAGCCACCAGAGATGATTATCATTACTCTAAAGATTAAAAATAGAAAAAAAAATCCATGAAGCCACAGGAGGCTGTGGTTAATAAGGTGGACTTCCAAGATCTACATGTGTGTAAAATGTGTGGGACAGCTGAAGCAGGGCAACCCAGCTACGCATGACAGGTACTCAATCAGTATGTTTAGTGAATAAACAATGTGGAGAGACCACTTCCTAATTTATCTCTGAAGGTTGGGTTTTTGTGGCTATTGTTTTTTTTTTTTAATTGATTGATAAATCCATCCAAAAGAAAGTGGTAGAGAAGAAAATTGGTTTAGCTCCACCCACCCCAAATCCATCAACATGCCCTTCTAGAAATGGAACAATTGCAATTTGCAGCCTCAGAAAAGCTTGCTGAGAGTGGCAGGCGTTTCAGTGTCTTTCTGACCCAAGAACCTGCCCTGAGGAGGCAGGGCCGCTTCCATATTCAGTGCAAATCTCTACGAAGTGCTCACAGGTGTCTCGTTTGTCTTAGTAGTGGCCTTGGCTTCTGTGACTTGTCACTCCAGCTTTCAGGTTTGAAAATGTGTCGATAAAATATGGCCAGTAAATGAGTAAACGAAACACATTAGTTTTTCACAAGAAAGCTACAAGGAAGTGTGACTATATTTTTAGAAACAAGTATTGTAGAAACCACATACGTGGATGAGTTCTTCAAGAAAGTTTATTCTCCCTGTTCAAAATATTATCAAAGTAGCTCTGACAATGAGTTCAGTAATCTTCCTTTGTCAGGAGAGAATTATATTCACCATTAAGAGTTATTAGACAAGATAACAGAAAACAAACAAATATAAAGACTCACAACTAAAATCATCTCATTTTAAAATATGATGCTTTAAGAATCTGCTGTTAAGTGGTATAAATTTAGGAGAACATAGATCTATTTTCCCACTGGAAATCATATAGATTGACAAAGTTATACTTTTAAATTTCTGTATGTGAATAGGAAATATGGAATTGAAAAACAAACCCAGCATTTTATAGAGAACTTATAAAGAAATCAAGTTACTTCATGATAGAATGTTCTTTTAAAGTTATTTTGTTTAACTCTATGATACAAATTCCAGTCAAGGTCCCCAACTGATTTTAGAGTAACTGGCAATTTCTAGTAACTGTAGAATGTTAATTATGCCAGAGCTAAACTTTCTGCTAAATGAAGCTGTCTGCATGTTCTAAACAAATGGATGGTAAAGATAAAAGTTGATCTCTTTCTTTTTCCTTTTTTTGCTGACCATTTTATAGCTGATGGAGATGAATGGTTACGTAGAGAAAAATAGAAAAGTCCTTAATAAGTGATGTTTACTTTGGGTTTCAGGTGAGTTTGGGAAGCTCTCTGCTCACAGGGGTCCATTTACCTGTGATCAGGACTCAGTGTGTGGTCAGATGGGTTGCTGCTGAGGCTAAGTCGCTTCAGTCGTGTCCGATTCTGTGTGACCCCATAGACGGCAGCCCACCAGGCTCCTCTGTCCCTGAGCTTCTCCAGCAAGAACACTGGAGTGGGTTGCCATTTCTTTCTCCAATGTGTGAAAGTGAACAGTGAAAGTGAAGTCGCTCAGTCGTGTCCGACTCTTCGCGACCCCATAGACTGTAACCTACCAGGCTCCTCCATCCATGCCTGGGATTTTCCAGGCAAGAGTACTGGAGTGGGGTGCCATTTCCTTCTCCAGGTCAGATGGGTTAGGGTGTCTTAAACTGCACAGTCTAAATGGCCATACAGGATTAAGAGGGCTCCATTATTTTCCTCTGGATCACATGTTAAGAAATTTTCGGGGTTTCCCTGGTGGTCCAGTGGTAAAGAATCTGCCTGCCAGTGCAGGGGACATGGGTCTGATCCCTGGTCAAGAAAGGTCCCACATGTGCAGAGCCACCAAGTCCCTGAGCCACAACTACTGAGCCATGCTCTAGAGCTGGTGAGCTGAAACGAAAGAAGCCACCACAATGAGAAGCCCACGCACCGCAGACAGAGAGTAGCCCTTACAGCCTTGAAGACTCAGCACCGCCAAAAATAAATGAATAAAAGTTATATAAAAAGAAATATCAAATCCATACTCTTAAAGAAAATAGTAAAACAAATATTAAGAAATTTTATGTATGTATTTAAATTTGAGAAAAATAAGAGGAAGAATTAAAGAGTAATACCCATACTGGCACAATGGGGTAAATTAAGCAACTTAGAAATGATTAATGACTATTTATAAGAACTCTAGATGTTCTATTTCTGCTTTTGGGAAATAGATGGGGAAACAGTGGAAACAGTGTCAGACTTTATTTTTCTGGGCTCCAAAATCACTACAGATGGTGACTGCAGCCATGAAATTAAAAGATGCTTACTCCTTGGAAGGAAAGTTATGACCAACCTAGATAGCATATTCAAAAGCAGAGACATTACTTTGCCAACAAAGGTTCATCTAGTCAAGGCTATGGTTTTTCCTGTGGTCATGTATGGATGTGAGAGTTGGACTGTGAAGAAGGCTGAGCGCCGAAGAATTGATGCTTTTGAACTGTGGTGTTGGAGAAGACTCTTGAGAGTCCCTTGGACTACAAGGAGATCCAACCAGTCCGTTCTAAAGGAGATCAGCCCTGGGATTTCTTTGGAAGGAATGATGCTAAAGCTGAAACTCCAGTACTTTGGCCACCTCATGCGAAGAGTTGACTCATTGGAAAAGACTCTGATGCTGGGAGGGATTGGGGGCAGGAGGAGAAGGGGACGACAGAGGATGAGATGGCTGGATGGCATCACTGACTCGATAGACATAAATCTGGGTGAACTGCGGGAGTTGGTGATGGACAGGGAGGCCTGGTGTGCTGTGATTCATGGGGTTGCAAAGAGTCGGACATGACTGAGTGACTGAACTGAACTGAACTGACTGAAAGCACTTTAAACCTCATAATTGAACATCAGTATCTCCTAGAGTAAGTGCGATGGGTTAGAATGTTTTGCTCCATGAGTCATACAAATCTCACAGATAAGGTCCTTGTAGCATCTGATCCCCTTTCTAAAACCAAAACCAGCCCACTTCCAATTTAACCAGATAGTAAAGGCCATCCTGATGCAAACGGTGGCTGACTTTATTTTTCTGGGGTCCAAAATCACTGCAGATGGTGATTGTAGCCATGAAATTAAAAGACGTTTACTCCTTGGAAGGAAAGTTATGACCAACCTAGACAGAATATTAAAAAGCAGAGACATTACTTTGCCAACAAAGGTCTGTCTAGTTAAGGCTATGGTTTTTCCAGTGGTCATGTATGGATGTGAGAGTTGGACTCTAAAGAAAGCTGAGCGCAGAAGAACTGATGCTTTTGAACTGTGGTGTTGGAGAAGACTCTTGAGAGTCCCTTGGACTGCAAAGGAGATCCAACCAGCCCATCCTAAAGGAGATCAGTCCTGGGTGTTCATTGGAAGGACTGATGTTGAAGCTGAAACTCCAATACTTTGGCCACCTGATGTGAAGAGCTGACTCATTGGAAAAGATCCGGATGCTGGGAAAGATTAAGGGTAGGAGGAGAAGGGGGAGGATGAGATGGTTGGATGACATCATTGACTCGATGGACATGGGTTTGGGTGGACTCCGAGAGTTGGTGATGGACAGGGAGGCCTGGCGTGCTGCGGTTCATGGGGTTGCAAAGACTTGGACATGACTGAGCGACTGTACTGAACTGAACTGATGCACACAAACTGTAAGGGCCTTGTTATTGTTGTTATTCAGTCGCTCAGTCATATCCGACTCTTTGTGACCCCATGGACTGCAGAATGCCAGGCTTCCCTGTCCTTCACTCTCTCCTGAAGTTTACTCAAATTCATGTCCATTGAGTCTGTGATGCCATCCAACCATCTCATCCTCTATTGGGCCCTTCTCCTCTTGCCCTCAGTTTTCCCCAGCATCAGGGTCTTTTCCAATGAGTTGGCTCTTCGCATCAGGTGGCCAAAATATTGGTGCTTCGATTTCAGCACCAATTTCAATTTCAATCAGTCTCTCCAATAAATATTCATGGTTGATTTCCTTTAGGTTTGGCTGGTTTGATCTCCTTGCTATATCCAAGGGACTCTCAAGAGTCTTCTCCAGCATCACAATTCAAAAGTGCCTAGTGGCATTGAATGGCATTGAAACATGTGAAATGTCATGTATGAAACGAGATGCCAGTCCAGGTTCAATGCACGATGCTGGATGCTTGGGGCTGGTGCACTGGGACGACCCAGAGGGATGGTATGGGGAGGCAGGAGGGAGGAGGGTTCAGGATGGGGAACACATGTATACCTGTGGTGGATTCATTTTGATATTTGGCAAAAAAATTAATAAAAAATAAATAAATAAAATGAAAGAGTAGATATTATCCAGTTAAATTTCTGGAAGTACTTATTCTAAAATAAAAAAAAAAAAAAAGAAAGAAAAGTGCCTAGTGGTTTCCATTTCATTGGAAGAAGGGAAGTTGAAAACCAAAGTCTGTACTATCATGCTTGGCCATTGAGAAAAACTATAATTGTTTCCAAGTAAGAAATATCTAATGATACCAACTGCTGCTGCTAAGTTGCTTCAGTCGTGTCCGACTCTGCGACCCCATATACGGCAATCCACCAGGCTCCCCCATCCCTGGGATTCTCCAGGCAAGAACACTGGAGTGGGGTGCCATTGCCTTCTCTTAATGATACCAAAGCATGGCCATAAAAGAAAAAAAAAAAAGATAACTTGGACTTCAGCAAGAGTAAAAAACATTTGCTCTATGGAAGACCTTGTTAAGAGAAAGAAAAGATAAAACTGCAGAACAGGGAAAATATTTCTAAGTCACATTGCCAACCTTGAATTTTCATATAAAATATAGTAAGAGCTCTGGATGGCTCAGACAGTAAAGGATCCGCCTGCAATTTAGGAAACCCAGGTTCGATCTCTGGGTTGGGAAGATCTCCTGGAGAAGAAAATGGCAACCCACTCCAGTATTCTTGCCTGAAGAATCCCAAGGACAGTGGAGCCTGGTGGGCTATAGTCCATGGGGTCTCAAAGAGTCGGACACGGCTGAGCGAATAGCACTTTCACTTTCTGGGAACTCAATATGAAAAAAGAAGTCATCCAAATAGAAAATGAGTGTATGATATGAAAAGGCATTTCACTAAAGACAATATGAAGACTGGACTTTTCTTCGTATTTTAAACATTATATGTTAATACAGTCTGGTTACTCCATGCCCTTCCTGTCATGGCCCCAGCTGAGTGATGGGCAACCAAAGGGAAAGGAGGGTTTGAATCCACGAGGGGCCCCGTGCACCCTGCCCAGTGTGCCTGGACTAAACCCTGTCATCTCCTGACTCCTCACTTGAGCTGAAGCCACAGCAAAGGAAACGAGCATCCCTTGCTCTGACTCATGATTTCACGATCACAACTTATGACAATAATACTTTCCATTCGCCCAGCACTTTTGAGCTTATTTATTTTCACACATGAGGTCACCTCATGGCCTCAACGGTCTCCAGCGGTGGGTGTGATGGTCTGTTCAGAGGATGCTGATGTTCGGCAGGTCGAGGAGGAGTGGGTGCGAAGCCGCAGACATGCAGTGAAGATCCAGCCAGTCCCTCCAGCTCGCCCCGGTTGGGTGTTTCCCACTTATCGCGTTGTGTTCCAAGTCATTTTGTTTCTTTTTACAAAATGTTTTCAATGAAATGTTCCTGGATTAGAGTTGCTTTACAATGTTGTTCGTTTCTGGTGTACAGTAAAATGAATCAGCCACACCTATGTGTATGATCCCTCAATTTTGGATTTCCTCCCCATTTAGGTCACCACAGTGCATGGAGTAGAGTTCCCTGTGCTGTTCGGTAGGTTCTCATAAGTTGTCTGTTTTATGCATAGTATCAATAGCGGGTGTGTGTCATTTTAAATGCTGGAAATCATCTTGCTATGGTTGGTTGGTCGTGAGCATGCCACAGTTGTGGGGGCTCTCTTCAACCCGGGAGTGGACTTCAGGAATTTTCTGTCCCCTCCACTTTTCTGGAGGGAGGGTCTGCCACTCTGGGACGGTAGGAGCCTCTCCTCAGTCTTTCTCAGCAATAACTCCATAATGTCAGGGTTTATATAAACCACCACCCCACTCTTTCTCACCTATAATTTCTTTCTTCCAAAACACAGCCACTGGATCCCCAACTCATCTCCACCTGCCCATCTCACAACCAGCTGTCCAACCTATAAATCAGGCCACTCAAAAGGTGTTTTGAAAGAAACGCTCTTCTTGAGGCAAGCGCATCTCAACACCTCCTGTGTTGTCAGGCGTCTCTGTGGTCCTCTAGCATTCAGCCTGGTCTCTGTGAATTTGAAGTTGTGTTGGCCAAGCTCTGATTGTGTTAACCTCTCTTAGTCCTTGCTGACATGCATAATCCATGCCCTCTCCCATCCGTGCCGCTGTCGTCTTCTTTATGAACACTCTCAGTGTTTAATAATAACTGCCTGCAGTCCCCATATGAAGCCACTTGGCTTGAGGCTCACGCTTGGGAGCATCTTCTTCCCTCGTGTGAGATTCCAAGGCCATCCGCATTGGCTTTGTCTCATCTCTCTGAGAGAGCCTCCCCTGGGTGTCTCTGGTCCACATATGGTGCTGAGCGTTTTAACACTGTGAACATCCCAGACATTCAAACCAACCGTATCCTTGTTTCAGGACAGACTCCAAATAAAGAAATTAATACCTTGAGATTATATTATGTGATTGTGCTCGAGAAGCGGAGGAATGTTAGCCTTGTTGGTGCGATGAACTACAAGAGGGTGGCCATAAGGGTGGTTTCCAGTCTGTCAGTCTGCACTAGGTGCCCTGTATTGAAGGCCGAGGTCCAATCATTTTCAGCCAGACTTGGATCAGTGTGACCTGGGAGAAAAGCGAACGCCTGGAATGTACCAGGAGGCGTCTGGTGATGGTCAACAGGAATCCATGCCAAGCATCCACGGTCCACAAAACCTGTCCCAGTTGGCAACTCACCCTGCACACTTCTGCACAGGATAAACCCTGGGCTCTCTGAAAGGTCTGCTCTGAGCTAGAGTCGAGACGTGCAACCGGCCACTCCTTATCTCTGTTACATCTCATGTGCTGGGTCCATACCTTCCCCCTTGACGTCCAATGCAATTGTCCTCTGTATCCTGCTCTGATTACCGTGACGACTGGGGCTTCTGTGAGTCAATGCGCAGATTCTTATTTGCTTACCCAGCTTGTGAGCCAGCTCAGGCCATTCGTGTGGACTGATACATTTCACATATGGTCTTTTCTATTCTCCCACCTAATGTAGCTTTTAAGAAATGAGTCATTACCGCATTTGGGCTAAATTACTGCTTTTAAACAGGAAAGGTGTCAGCTGATCCTCCTAGACAGGACTAGTGGACACAACGGTTGGCCTGAGAGGCACCACAGAAGGCAGCAGGAGGGGGACTCGTCCAGGGCACCCCTGGGTGGGGGTGCAGTGCCCTCCCCCTCCTGGTCCCAATGCTGGGTCTTCACCTGGTGCATTTCATCAATTTCATGGAAGAGGTTTGTGCATGTTACTTTGGAGCCAACCTGTTAATGGAAAGTGCAGCAAGTCTCCACCTGCTCATCCATTCATCTTCTTTCCTCCAAATCGGCTATTCTACTGTTGCCCACAGCGATTTGTAATAGGAATTCTTACCTGTATATATTGTAAGAATGACTTTTTCATAAGTTTTATTATATTTGCATGGATTATACAGATCGTTTTCTGAGTGGCATAACTAAAATACTGAATATAGCGACTGTAGGTGAGTCTATCATATTGTCAATAGCAAGACAGCTATGAAGGAAACCCAGATTTTAGGAAAAAAGCAGAATAGTATATCTGGATTCTGAATCAGAAATTCAAAGCTTGAAGCCAAAGCAGCTTAGTTTTGTGTAAGCTCAGTGGGGCTTCTGCCTCTAAGGGGAGGTGAGGCCTGAGCCTGCCAACAGGTGGGTTTAATCTGCCTTCATGGAAGGGACAAAGCAGCGGCTGCAAACCCGGGTCTGGAAAGCCTTGGGGTGTGATTTACAACCAGGAGGCTGAGCCTGGGGGAGGGCACAGCAGAGGAGAAGGCAGTTCGCCTTCTTGGGTGGGGACCCACTGGGTCACCCATGGGAAAACCAGTGCTCAGTGGGAAGACCAGCCCAGGGTTGAAATGTGATATTTTATTTCTTAAGAGAAGCCAAGGATCCAGGTTTTTTCCTAGTATGTCCTCATTTTTATATTTTTACTACTTACTGGTTTTTTTTTTTTTAATTCTGTGAGAACCCCATCTGTCCATTGAGTGACCACTTCCCAATCTTTGTCACAGAGACACATAAAATGATACTCTTCCTTCTTCCTGTTTTGTTTTGTTGTTTTCAGATTTCTCATTTGGAACCCAATGCTGTTCTTCCAGATTCTCTTCCTTTACTCCCCTCCTCTCTGCACTAGAAGTTGAGTGTGTGTGTCTTTTTAATATTTATTTTTGTTTCTGGCTGCGCTGGATCTGCTGCTACACACAGGCTTTCTCTAGTTGCACTGAGCAGGGACTACTCTAGCTGCGGTACACGGGCTTCTCATGGTGGCTTCTCTTGTGGCAGAGCACGGGCTCTAGGCGTGCAAGCTCAGTAGTTGCAGCTCTGGGCTCTAGAGCACAGGCTTAGTAGTTGTGACGCATGGGCTTAGTTACCCTGCTGCACGTGGGATCTTCGTGGACTAGGGATCGAACCAGTGTCCCCTGCATTGTAAGGTGGATGGATTCTTAACCACTGGACCACCAGGGAAGCCCTGTGCTGGAAGGTTTTAGCACATGAAGAATGGATGACCTAAATTATGAGAATGAGAGGAAGACTTCTTGTTCATTCTTTTGGGCATAAGATCCATATCCACCTGGTGATGGATGGAGCACAGTCATGGGAATCTTGCCTCTTATTTCAAAGTAGGACGCCCCTCCTCCTTCTCTTGAGTTTATATCTCCCATTCAAATAGGACAGAGCATAAATTATGCTGGGGATAAACTAAGTAAAGGAGATTTTTTCGGAAGGATTCTTTGCTGTGAAAGGAAGAATGGTTGCTCCCTGTTGGTTGAACTCCTGAATTCTTTTTCTTTTTTGAACTGAAATATATTTGATTTACAGTGTTGTGTTAATCTCTGGGGTACAACAAAGTGACTCAGTTATACACATATATACGTTCTTTTTTCTCTTCCCTTCCATTATGGTTTTTCACAGGAGGTTGGATAGAGTTCCTCGTGCTCTACAGTAGGACCTTGTTGTTTATCCATTCTAAATGTAATAGTTCACATCTACTAACCTCAGACTCCCAGTCCATTCCTCCCCTCTTGGCAACCATCAGTCTTGAACTCCTGCATTCTTGATTAAGCCTAGGAAGGAGCTGCTGTGCCTTTCTAAGACGAGTTTCTCTCATAGCTCAGCCTGCTGCTCAAAGGCCCTTGACACCAGATTGGACCCAGCGTTTCCTCTTCAGACTAAGAAGCCTCCCCACCCCAGTGAAACTGGCTCTAGTGTACATTCAAGCACATGTCACTCTAAATCATATCCCCATGTAACCTGTAGCGCTCGAAGGTGGACCCTCTCCCAAGAAAGAGAAATAAAAGAATCTTGTTTAAATAACCTCTATCTTTAGATGATTTAAAATACTTTGACAGATCTATATTATTTTTGAAAAATGAATCAAAAATAATTCAATCAGAAAAGCAACATCTGTTACTCATCAATAGCCTTGCAAGAGAACTAAAATGGTCTTTTTCTCTCCCCTGAAATCTACTGATAATTTTTTTTTATCCCATGCCATTCATTGAGATCAGATGCATTGACTCCATATCAACTCTTGGAATTACATAAATAATAAAGTCCTCGAGGCTGATGGCATGGGAATCCTGGAATGTGTAACAAGACAATCAGGATTAAAATCTAGATTTAATGTAAAGCATTCTAACACTGTCAAGTAAGATGAATTTTAAACTCCTTTGTTCTCTGAGGCCAGCTTGTGCCATGGCTAATGTTTTGTATTAAATCGTGTGCCATTTTTATCTGAGATGATGTCTTATTTTCTTTGTTTATGACTTTGGAAATTATTATAACAAGACACATGAAAGCGGCGACTGAAAAGTACAAATGGATAAAACAGCATTCGCTACCCAAAGCGAGTGTAAATGGAGCCAATAATTTTTTAACTTGACAGTCTCTTAATCTTTCCTAGTGAGCTCAGTGATGATTTTTCTTGGTTCAAAACCTGTCACAGCACTCATTTGTGACCATTTCTATTGCTGGGATTAGTCGAGGTCTATCAATTCTAAAACTCCACTTCTGCCCAACGAATGTCAGCTTTAATCACTAAATGCCAAACAATGCAAGAATTCCTGAGCCTACCTTTGTAGTTGTGATTACATTTTAAAACAGCACTGCAGTTCACGCACTGACCTAAGCCAGCAAAAATTCAAAATACAGGAGGTCCCTGCCGAGGGGCCGTGCCTTTTGTTCTCTGGAAACCCTTTAGCTAAATTATTCGTCAGCCCCAAGAGTCAAAATAGAGAGCAGTGGTGTTAAATTTACCGATGCGGTTATGATTCATATGTGGACCGGGCCACCTTGGCGGGCCCTGGGCTGTCTGGATGTGGAAATGTTTACACTAGAACCTCACTAGTGAAACCCAGGTTTATGGCTGATGCTGAATTTGCATATGTACCAAAGAATGCTTTGAGATTTGTCCATGTTCCTCCAGTTGGACTTAAAGATGCCCTCCCAGCATATAGGGCAAACCTGGCGGCTCAGATGGTGAAGAATCTGCCTGCAATGCAGGAGACACAGGTTCAATCCCTGCAACAGGAAGATTCCCTGGAGGAGGAAATAGCAACCCGCTCCTGTATTCTTGCCTGGAGAATCCCATGACAGGGGAGCCCGGTGGGTACAGTTCAAGGGGCACAAAGAGTCAGACACGACTGAGCACATAATCATCACCCCACCACTTGAGGGGCATACCTACTAGACACTTAGATACTAGATGCCAAGGGGCTTTGATCTTGGAATTTGCACGATGTCAAGAAGAAGTAATAGGGTTTGCCCTTCTCTCCCCAGGAGGGTCAACCTGGAACTGCCTCCTTTAGGCCGCAGGCAGCTTGTGGATCACTGAGCTCTCCTCCTGCTCAGCAGAGAGGCAGGACCAGGAAAAGGGTGATGTGTGTAAACCTAGAGTGTTCTGTTGAAATTCCCGGAAATCAGTGTCTCCTGGGTGAGCTGAAAACTATTTTAATCGCCTCTGGGAGGTTAGCAGAAGCATTTCTCCTGGACTGGCCACTGGAGGCTCCAGGAAGGATGGCTATCAGCTGAGAAACACAGAAGAGAGACTTCAGAGGCACCGAGAGAGGGTGCATGTAGAGGGCAGACATATGCGTGTCCACATGCTCTGCAGCTGGCACACCTGGATGCCCAGGGCCAGGTGGGGCCAGAAAGCCACCACCCCCGGACACTAGGGACTGGAAGACAGTGACTGTCTTCCAAATAGGGAACGAGCCTCCTTCTTAAGGTGGTTTATCCACTCTGACTGCTCGGTTCCCCCTTCAGCTTTTGAAGAAATGTGTAGTCCAGGCTCAGCTCTCTTGAGTGTGGCTCAGGGGGATGTGGACTGGGCATTACTTACTATTAATACGTGTCAGTGACAATTCTGATGCAAGCCAAGGTTCAGGGCTACTACCCTGAGGCATACGCTTCTAACAGCATGTCATGTGTTTAAAAAAAAAAAAAAAAGTGATTGTGTTCCAAGGAGGAGGAAGAGGGGATGAAATGCACATATGTTCTCAGGAAATCAAGCTATGATTAAAAAAATAAAATGATGGATGAGGATCCATGAGGATCCATCCTCATTCAAACATGAGGATCCACAGAATTCCCTGGGAAGCTTGTTTAAGTACAGATTCTTTGCTACACTTGGGCAGACTCTGAATCCATTCATCTGGTCTAGAGTTGGGAATCTTATTTTTAAAAGGTGCCCAAGCTGATTTTCATACAAGTGGCCTAAGGGTAACACTATATTTTTAAAAAACACGGTCTAAGCACCATCCAATCAGTCCTTCCTAAAGGAAATCAGCACTGAATATTCATTAAAAGGACTGAGGCTGAAGCTGAAACTCCAATACTTTGGTCACCTGATGCGAAGAACTGACTCATTTGAAAAGACCCTGATGCTGGGAAAGATTGAAGGCAGGAGGAGAAGGGGACAACAGAGGATGAGATAGTTGGATGGCATCACTGACTCAATGGACATGAGTCTGAGTAAACTCCGAGAGATGGTGATGGATAGGGAGGCCTTGCGTACTGCAGTCCATGGTCTCAAAGAGTCGGACAGGACTGAGGGACTGAACTGAACTGAACTGAAGCACTTTCCTAAAGCTAGTTAAAATTCAACATTCAAAAAATGAAGATCAAGACATTCAGCCCCATCACTTCATGGCAAATAGATGGGGAAACAATGGAAACAGTGAGAGACTTTATTTTCTTGGGCTCCAAGATCACTGTAGATAGGGACTGCAGCCATGAAATTAAAAAACACTTGTTTTTTGGAAGAAAAGCTATGACAAACCTAGACAACATTTTAAAAACAGAGACATTACTTTGCCAACAAAGATCCGCATAGTCAAAGCTATGGTTTGTCCAGTAGTCACGTATGGATGTGAGAGTTGGACCATAAGGAAGGCTGAGCACTGAAGAATTGATGGTTTTGAACTGTGGTGTTGGAGAAGACTCTTTAGAGTCCCTTGAACTGCAAGGAGATCAAATCAGTCAATCCTAAAAGAAATCAATCCTAAATATTCATTGGAAAAATTGATGCTGAAGCTGAAACTTCAATACTTTGGCCACCTGATGCGAAGAGCTGAGTCCTTAGAAAAGACCCCAATGCTGGGAAAGATTGAAGGCAGGAGGAGAAGGGGATGACAGAGGATAAGATGGTTGGATTGGCATTACTGTCTCGATGGACAAGAGTTTGAGCAAGCTCTGGGTGTTGGTGATGGACCAGGAAACCTGGCGTGCTGCAGTCCATGGGTTCGCAAAGCTGTGGACACAACTGAGTGACTGAATTGAACTGAACTGAAGCACTTTCTTGGTTTTCAAACATTCAAGGAAGGGAAATGTCTATATTCAGAATATGTTCCGCAAGAAAAGTTTCCTCTTCATTTGAGTTCGTTTTATGCTGCATTTGAGGAATGCCTTGTAAGCCACTAGAATACTTGCCCACAAATAGACTATTACTGTGACCTGGCCAATAGAAACAGTACTCTACTAGATGTATTTCTTTCTATTCTGACTCTCCCATGAGTTTTAAACTGGGTTCCCAGTGGGCAAATTCATGTTGGTTAGATAAGAACTTAAAGAAAATTTGGAAGAGTATGTGTGTCTAACGCTAGTCATTCAACTTTTACATCCCACTGAACTCTGTCAGAGTTAAAGGCCATTCAGAACACCTGACCCACCTAGTCTGACCACTGGAAAACCACAGAGACTTCAGAAAGACTGGGAGATATGGTCCACCATTATTGATAAACACATTCATTAACTCCTGGAACATTTTGTTATTTTTCTGGACTGTGAGTAGAAAGGTTTGGAGGGGGGTTACTCAACATTGTAAAAAAAATACAAGGGTGGACATTTTTCTCGGGATTTTCTACTCTAAGTGAGATAAGAGTCACACATGCGAAACAGTTGTGAATAATTTACAATTTTGAGTACCGTCAGGTACTAAAATAGACATCATTACTAAATTGCTTGGAACAGGGACTACCTCATATGAGGAGTCCACAATGCGAGAAAGATGACTAAAAGCCGGATCATTCAGGAAAACTTCCTGAAGCGGGTGGGGTGAATGTGCCATCTGTTCTATTTTAGTGACTGAATGCGTTCATTGCGCGTAAACGTCAATCTCAAATAACTTAGCCGACCTGAACCTGTGAATGGATTCCTGACCATCCATCCCTGTCCTGGGCGACAGGAAATTTGCTGTCGTTATTTATCACGCTGATCGTCATAGACGTTTGTGATAATATCCGTGTTTGCAATATTAAGTCATTTGCTTTCTACTAGTGCCCAGGACTTCCTGGTGGGCTAACTTTGCAACCTTTCTCATCATTGTGAGCTGACTTTCCATCTCTAGCCCTCTTCCGTCTATAGCTGCCCATTCCTTGTCTCTTAAGTCTTGGGGCTCTTAGCCAGTGTCTTGTCCTCAAGGTTTAATAAAGTAAGGAATAGAAACTGTTGAGCACATTCTGTCAAATACTAAGTATGCCTGTGGTCCCCACCTTTTTTCATAAAGGCCTTTGATCCCGCTGGACACAGCTGGTGTTGGGGTCAGTGGTGGCTGCTTGGGAGAGGTCGGGGGTGTTGAGGAAGCAGTGGGAGAGATGAGGAGGCCATCCAGGGCCACTTTACCACATGCTCAAGGTCCATCCTCTCAGTTAGGGCTCAACACAACTCTGACAAATAGAAAAACCAAGAAGTTTTGTGGAGAAGAAAGAAGAAATTGGAACACCTATAATACATTGCCAAGTTTTTGTGAAGACCAAAGATAATACTATATTAAAGGGCTGAGTACAGTAACTGGCATACTGAAGGCACTCAATAAATAATGTCAAAGATAATATGAATAATTATATTGTTTCATCAAGTGATGGCAAAGAAATGAATAATTGTGTAATAATTATACAATGGTAGAACTTGCAAGGCCCATTTCAAATGATTGCTTCCAACCATTGTCTCCCCGACTCCCACAAGTGTGTGCATATGTGCCAAGTCACTTCAGTCACGTCCGACTCTGTGACCCTATGGACTGTTAGCCCCCCAGGCTCCTCTGTCCACGAGATTCTCCCAGGCAAGAATACTGGAGTGGGTTGCCATGCCCTCCTCCAGGGGGGTCTTCCTGACCCAGGGATCGAACCTTTGTTTCTTAGGTTTCCTGCATCAGCATGCAGGTTCTTTACCACTAATGCCACCTGGGAAGTCCAATGACTTGTACACTGTCACACCTACAAAAAAAAAAGTCAAGAAGACAGCCGCTGGCCAGGCTCACACAGCACTCACCATGCCCTGACACAGCCCATCCCCTGTGTCCATCACAGCACCCAGGGACAAGCGGAGGACAAGCCGGTGTGATCACAGCCCCCTGTGGAGTGTTGGAGTGAAGACATGGAATGATGATGAGTCCTAAAGGAAAGGAAGAACCGCATTTCTATTTATTTTCTGATCCCATTTTACTGGTAAGATCCCACTTATTGAGAAAATGCAGACTTGAAGATGAGAAGTCTGGCTCCATTGTGCCCAGGTCAACGTTTCCCATGAGGGAAGCATTGCTACCAGTTTAGTTTGGCTTGAAAGTTACTCAAAGGGCCTTCATAACAGGAGGAAACAACTCTGCCTGCTGCACACTAGGCGTGTTCTCCTGGCCTCTCCGATCTGCAAGCGCGTTCTCACTGAATTCACTCGTTCTCCAAAGATGCATGGCACTCTTGTTCACCATGTGCATGCTCAGCGGGTAAGTCACATCCATCTCATTGTGATCCCAAGAATAGTAGCCTGCCAGGCTCCTCTGTCCCTGGGATCCCAGGCAAGAATATGGGAGTGGATTGCCGTTTTCTTCTCCAGTCGTTTATTAGAAATAGAACATTAAATCATCAAATACTGTAATTCTAGGGAGAGTCCATCTTTATTTCTGCCTTCCCTTATAAGATCCTAACACTGGCAAGAAGGAGATTTCTGATAGTAATTCTCACCAGGGAACTCTGAGTAGTTTTTTCAAGATGACTAAGACACCCGGTCGTGTTAGTGACATTAAAAATAAAAAAATAGGCACACGTGTGCACACAAGCATGTGCATACACATATCAAACTACAAAATGCTGATATAACTTCATAAGAACAATGTTCATGTCTTTCAG
Organism: Bos mutus; assembly: GCF_027580195.1. NCBI lineage: Eukaryota > Metazoa > Chordata > Mammalia > Artiodactyla > Bovidae > Bos > Bos mutus. The sequence goes on along the minus strand of NC_091628.1, from coordinate 34,793,942 downwards.
GATAGTATAAACTGTTAGGTATAAAATAAGCTACAAGGATATATTGTACAGCACAAGGAATATAGACACTAAAATAACAAATTATAAAAAAGTGAAAATGTTAGTTGCTCAGTCATATCTGATTCTTTGCAACTCCATGGACTGTAGCCTGCCAGGCTCCTCCATCCACAGGATTTTCCAGGCAAGAATATTGGAGTGGATTGTTATGTACTCCTCCGGGGGATCTTCCCAACCCAGGGATCGAACCTGTGTCTCCTACATTGCAGATAGATTCTTTACCATCTGAACCATCAGGGAAAACCCAACAAGTTATATATGGCTGTATAACACATAACCCCAGACATTGTATTTCAAAACTGGGATGATTTACCTATTCAGAATTCTTCAGTATGAGTTGGACTTACTGAGGCTGGGCACTCCCCTTGCTGGTCTCTGCTGGAGGTCATTTGTGTGGCGACAGGAAAGGTAGTTAGGGCTGATGTATCCACACAGACTCACTCAGAGGTTCGGCTCTTTGCTAAGACCATGGGCACTCTGGTTTGTATACCAGTGGCGCCTCCATCAGGACTGCACAGATTTTACATGTGGTGACACCATGGTTCCAAGAGGGTAAGAACCAGAGCGCAAGTGCTTATCCAGTCTTAGAAAGTGTTAGTCGTTCAGATGTACTTGTACTGCTGTTCATCACATGCATGCTCAGTCACTAAGTCGTGTCCAGTCTTTACAACCCCATGGACTGTAGCCTACCAGGCTCCTCTGTACCTGGAATTCTCCAGGCAAGAATACTGGAGCTGGTTGCCATTTCCATCTCTGGGGAATCTTGCTGACCCAGGGATTGAACCCATTGTTGGCAGATTCTTTACCATCTGAGCCACCAGTTAAGTCCTATCTGGTCTCAGTTTGCCTTCCATTTGCTGTGTCTCATTGACCAAAGCAATTGAAAATCAACAGGATAATGGCCCCTAAAGACGTCTATATCCTAATCCCCCAAACCTGTGAATCTGTTACCTTCCATGGCAGAAAAGTGAAAAGTGAAAGTGAAGTCGCTCAGTCGTGTCCGACTCTTAGCTACCCCATGGACTGTAACCTACCAGGCTCCTCCATCCACAGGATTTTCCAGGCAAGAGTACTGGAGTGGGTTGCCATTTCCTTCTCCAGGGGATCTTCCTGACCCAGGGATTGAACCCAGGTCTCCTGCATTGCAGGCAGACGCTTTACCATCTGAGCCACCAGGGAAGTTCTGGACTTTATCTTCAAGTTTTCTGTTTCTTTGGAAATATATAAAAATATTTTAAAATTCTAATGGTTCCAGATCTTCTACTAGTGAGATGCAAGCCTGATCAGGGCTAAACACAGCTACACTAAGTGCAGTTTGGGGGCCCTGCTAACATTAGAGAGATATCTGCTTATAATAAATCAAATTTAATAGAAAACAAAAATAAATATATATTGCTGCTGCTGCTGCGTCGCTTCAGTCGTGTCCAACTCTGTGGGACCCCATAGACGGCAGCCCACCAGGCTCCCCCGTCCCTGGGATTCTCTAGGCAAGAATACTGGAGTGGGTTGCCATTTCCTTCCTCAATGCATGAAAGTGAAAAGTGAAAGTGAAGTCGCTCTGTCGTGCCCGACTCTTAGCGACCCCATGGACTGCAGCCTACCAGGCTCCTCCGTCCATGGGATTTTCCAGGCAAGAGTACTGGAGTGGGGTGCCATTGCCTTTTCCAAATATATGTTAGGTCTTCTTAATCATTGCTCAAAAGATAACATTAAGTATTGCTTCCTTTCCTGCTCTCACGGTTGGTTTTCACAAACTTACTCTTGCAATGAAGAGGTTCAAAAGCTGAGCCCACGTCCTCCTCTTGTGTCAGGAGGGGGGACAACAGGGAGGGAAAAAAGTCTGGTACAAAAGAGAGACAGCACTGAACTCAACTCCAGGGGGCAGGGAAGAAGCACAACTAGGAATTTCCCATTTGCTAACCAGACTCTGAATCTAAGACATTTGGGGTTTAAGGTAAGAAAAGCACTCTTTCACTCCCGGAGTGTTAAATCTTGAACCAGGAAGGCCTGGTTCAATTAGGGAGGAAATGAACCCCATCTGCTGTAGTTGCCCCAGACAGACCTCCTCCAACTCTCATGCCCATGGCCTCTGACTCTCAGGAGGCATCAATAGGGCCACAGATGGAGCTCTGGTGTTTGAGGCTCTTGGTATCCCTGTGGTGTCTTGGTCCTGATGGGGTGACTAGGGGCGCTCATACTTGTCCTCAACTGTCTTCACCTGTGCTCACCTGTCCTTACCTGTGCTCAATACCCACAGCTGCTGTCAATGAAGAAAGAGAACCAGTGCACCCCTCATCTCATCTTTGTCCTCTGAAATCAGTATGTGGGCATAGAACCCCAGCTGATTGAGAGAGATGGAGAATAAACTCTTCCCGGAGCTGGTCTAGGCATCATCACCCTCATCAGGGTCTGCCCAGCCTAGATAGCCAGCCTCAGGCCATCACACTGAGCTGGAGAGCCACACAGAGTCCCTGGTTTCACACCAGTGCCACTGAATTAGAAGCTGGACTTGAACACAATCCCCAAGTGACACTTCTCAAACAATAACATTTGAGAAGCACTGGTCCACAGAGCATGAAAGGACTAAAAATCCTGGTGAACAGTGACTATAATGAAGGGAAAGAGATGTTCAATACTGAAAAATGATGTTACCTATTATGTGGCCTGAAATTGGCATTTTAAGAACGAAGAAGCTCTCTATGAGTCTGTATTTTTGCATGTTGGAAATTTTGCTCAGATCAGTTAAAGTGAAAGCAGATCCATTGAATAGGATGAGAAGGGAGACAGAAATAATGATGGGGATTCTGTCACGAGTATTCCTGGGGGGTGGGGCTTGGAGAGGGGATCGTTACCTACAAAGAGAGAGTTGTGCCTGAGCTTCCTGGCTCCCACCTCGCCTCTCTGACCTCAGAACACATTTTCCAGCTGCTTTTCTGTTCTGACCGTGATCTCGTTATTGTACTTAAGCTTGATTGTGATGGTGGAAAGAGATTTATTTTTATAACTTATATTTGAATGTTCAAGCAAATTCTGCGGTAGCAGTTTGAATACTTTAGAAACCAAGAGGAGGCCCCATTTCTGAATATAGGCAGCACAAGCAAACAAAGAGTCTTTTGAGAATATTCAGAGAAAACTTGATTGAATGCTCAGTATCTTACGCTTTGACGTGCGTTGTGTTAACCCTAGAAGGCTTGATCTCTGCAGTCCTGTAGTTTTGGGCTTTTCAGTCAGTTTAATCTTGGGGGAGAGTTTACAGTCAGTCTTTTTCAGCTGTTCTGTGGCACAAAAATAGGGTGGCCACTCCGAGGAGATGTGGTCTAGCTGGGAGCTGTGGCCGGGTGGCTGGCCCCTTTCACCGTGTCTGCCCAGCACAACCGTCAGCAGACATGCTTGTAATGATGCATCTCTCCAGACTCGTGCTTTAAAAATACACACAGGAAAACCACATCGTCCATTGTCCCATTTTAGCCTTCACTCAAAGGAAAGTGGTATTTTCAAATCATTTCAATGAAAAGCATCCATTTCAAGGCCAGATAAAGTATCTTCTTGAAGCTTTAGAATGTTCCATCTTATCTGACAGCCTCTGGCATGTCATCCCCTGACTTTCTCCAGGGCCCCAGGTGACTTGGGGCTTCCCAGGTGGCACTAGCAGTAAAGCACTCACCTGCCAATGCAGGTGATGCAAGAGACTCGGGTTCAGTCCCTTCAGGGAGATCCCCTGGAGGAGGTTATGGCAACCCACTCTAGTATTTTTGCCTGGTGAATCCCATGGACAGAGGAGTCTGGTGGGCTTTAGTCCATGGGGTCACAAAGAGTCAGACATGACTGAGCAACTTAGCACACACGCCTGCCAGATGACTTGAAGTACTTTCTTTGTAAGAGAAGATTCTCTGAGTGTTAATACTCTGCTGTTTAAGAGCCCTGCTAAGAAACCCACTGGGTTAGGGTTTCTTGTAGGCACCACTGGATGGGATGTTCAGGTACTGTGCCCTCTGGGGAAACGCAGCTCAAAGGGGCCATTTGCATGTGGATATCTTGCTGTTCATTTTCCTGCCCGAGGAAGTGACAGGATCACAGATGTCATACTCAAGCCTGCAGAAAGATCTAGTCCTCCAGGTCTGATCTTACGTGGCTCTGAACCAGGGTTTCCACTAAAGAGAAAAATTCCCCATGTTTACAATTTAAGAGGAAAAGGTCCTGTCAGAGATGAATCTCAAAGCCTCATTGTCTTGAAGATGTTATGGGCGTGCTCAGTCACTCAGTCGTGTCTGACTCTTTTTGACCCCATGGACCATAGCCCACCAGGCTCCTCTATTCATTTGATTCTCCAGACAAGATCACTGGACTGGGTTGCCATGCCCCTCTCCAATGGAATCTTCCCGACCCAGGGATTGAACCTGCAGTTCCTGCATTGGCAGCAGATTCTTTACCACTGAGCCTTCTGGGAAGCCTGAAGATGTTATAAGAACGTGGATATCCTTGACAGGTCTCTGCAAATGGCTAGTTTCGAGCAATTCTATTTATGAAAACATTTGCAGACAAAACATGAGAATGAGAGAAGACATTTTAAATACAATATATAAATGTAATGCTTTTTTAGATACATGGGAAGAAATGCATAAAAAGAAATTTTCAATGACCCATCCCCCATCTCCAAGAGCTAAACACTGCCGACACTTTTGGATATTTCTTTCCAGTCTTAACAATACATGCATGTTTACACATTTTTGGTTACACAGAAATACCATTTCCAAAAAAGTTGTCTGCAAGATAAAGTTTGATTAGAATGATGGTCAAGCACTGAGCCTAAATAAACTGACACATCTCTTTCAAAAGCGAAGTCACACTATCAGTATTGTCTTTTTGCCTTCTGCAGGGGCAGCCTTCACAGTGGAAGCCAGGGAGCGGGGAGGCAGGGAGGCTTCATCTGGTTATATCACTTGCTTTATTAAGTGACCCGTCTCAGGCTCAAAGGTGTTCCAGTGGAGACGATAAATTATGTGGCCGCCCTGTATAACAAAAGCCAGCCTGCTTTTAGTGCGTCCACACACTTTGTGTGGGAAATTAACTGTTCACCTGGGTATTGAATTTGCTTATCCAGGAAGAAAATCTTTTTTCCCTGGACAAGATTTTGTTGGTGGTCTCTTGGCCAGATTGTCGCTTATAATTGCCGTTCCCTTGAGTAAAAGACTCATTTAGTCAACTCTGTTCATTTCTGGGTGGTGGGGATGGGGGTGGAGTGGGGAATAAAACCCACCCTTCCTTAATCCAAAACAGCCTCCTTGAGGGGTGAGCTACAGCGTCTGAATCGAGCCAGCCAGGGATGGTTGTGCTACTTGCCCTGGGAGGTCGTTTGTCAAGTCTTCTCGATGGGCTCAGTCTGCTGGCTCATCACTGACTTTTGTCTCCAGTTTAAATTTTTTATGGATCTACCCGAGGGTAATGAACCAGAAAATCCTAGGGTTCTGGTGGTTTTGTTATGAATTTCTAGGAGTCTGCAACTCAGTCACACAAAAACAGTTGTTCTGACTTGAAATGACTTGAAACTGAGTCTGGAGGTCCACACTTGGAGGCAAATATTTCCTTAGAGACTTCTGGTGAGGGGCTGGGACAGGAAGAAAACAGGAGCTTGCGATTTTGAGCTCTTCTGAACTCTCAGAGAAATGATTTGGGAAGGAGGGAAGGGAAACATGCCAACCCATGGTCATCGCCTTCCCTGTGGAAGGTAGACTGAGCTCCAGTCTGAGTCATACATTCATTAAAAAAAAATTTTTTTTAATAGCAAGATATTTACTTTAGAATATTGTGTTCATTTCTGCCACTCATCAACATGAACCAGCCATGGGTATACATATGTTCCCTCCCTTCTGAACCCCCTTCCACCCACCCCTCTAGGTTGTCACAGAGCCCTGTGTCGAGCTTCCTGTGTCACACAGCAAATTGCCACTGGTTGTCTATTTTACATATGGTATTCCATATGTTTCCACACTAGTCTTTCAATTCATCCCAGACTCTCCTTCCCCCACTGTGTCCACTGGTCTGTTTTCGATGTCTATGTCCCCACTGCTGCCCTGCAAATAGGTTCATCAGTCCATCCTTCTAGAGTCCATATGCATGCGTTAATATCGCTATCGTCATTTCCTCATTACCCCAGGGTCTTCCTCCTCTAGATGGGAAGACCCTTGAAAGCAGGCAAGTCTGCACAGTGGCTCCTAAAAACTGGACAGCATGTCCCTAAGTGTCTGCTAAATGCTCACGTCAGCCCCGGTGGAAACACTCCAGGGAAATCGTGCTTCAGCTCAGCCTCCCTCCATCATCTGGACTTCGTGGATTGAAGTTCACTCATTTTTATTCATTCCCTCCTTCTGTTTCTCTGGGTCTCAAGTATTGAATTAACCATAATTGGGAGTCAATGGCATCCTATCATACTAGAATTCTGAGCCAATGCATAGCTCGCTTCTACTGATTTATTCATTTTTACTCATTTGCTCATTTAATAGCACATCAGCCCCTGTGACGCTCACCTAATGAAAGACCTAAGTTAGGCACATCCCCACTAACTTACGTGCTCTTCCCATCTCGCTAGATGGCCTGAACATTCATCCTTTACTTGTATGTGCTTCTGGATATCTCCCTGCATGTCCCTTCTGGTACTTGCTTTCTCACTCAATGCGACTGTTACGGGCTGAATGTTTGTGTCCCCTCAAAATTCGTATTTTGAAGCCCACACCATCAATGTGACCATACTAGGAAATGGAGTCTTTAGGAGGAAACTGAGTTGAGATGAGATCATGAGGGTAGGGCCCTCACAATGGGGTCTTCTGAGATGAGGGGGAGATTCCAGGCCTTCCTCCCTGTCCACAAACTTGCCCAAGGAAAGGCCAGGTGGGCACACATCCAGAAGGCCACTATCCTTAAGCCAGGAGGACAGCTCACAGGAGGCATCAGATTGGCACCTTGATTTTGGATTTCCCAGTCTTCAGAAATGTCAGGGATATAAATCTGTTGTTTCGACTCCCTAGTCTATGGTATTTTTATTGTAGCAGTTGAAGCTGACTTAGATGGTGACTTTACAAAGATTAATCCATGTGGTAGTCAGGTCTCTTCTCTCATTAACTGCTCTGTAATGTTTCACTGTGTGGATCACAATAAATTGTGGAAAATTCTGAAAGAGATGGGACTACTAGACCACCTGGCTGCCTCTTGAGAAACCTGTATGCAGGTCAGGAAGCAACAGTTAGAACTGGACATGGAACAACAGACTGGTTCCAAATAGGAAAAGGAGTACATCAAGGCTGTATATTGTCACCCTGCTTATTTAACTTATATGCAGAGTACATTATGAGAAATGCTGGGCTGGAAGAAGCACAAGCTGGAATCAAGATTTCTGGGAGAAATATCAATAACCTCAGATATGCTGATGACACCACCCTTATGGCAGAAAGTGAAGAGGAACTAAAAAGCCTTTTGATGAAAGTGAAAGAGGAGCATGAAAAAGTTGGCTTAAAGCTCAGCATTCAGAAAACTAAGATCATGGCATCTGGTCCCATCACTTTATGGGAAATAGATGGGGAAACAGTGGAAACAGTGTCAGACTATTTTTGGGGCTCCAAAATCTCTGCAGATGGTGATTGCAGCCATGAAATTAAAAGACGCTTACTCCTTGGAAGGAAAGTTATGACCAACCTAGATAGCATATTCAAAAGCAGAGACAATACTTGGCCAACAAAGGTTCATCTAGTCAAGGCTATGGTTTTTCCAGTGGTCATGTGTGGATGTGAAAGTTGGACTGTGAAGAAAGCTGAGCGCTGAAAAATTGATGCTTTTGAACTGTGGTGTTGGAGAAGACTCTTGAGAGTCCCTTGGACTGCAAGGAGATCCAACCAGTCCATTCTGAAGGAGATCATCCGTGGGATTTCTTTGGAAGGAATGATGCTAAAGCTGAAACTCCAGTACTTTGGCCACCTCATGCAGAGTTGACTCATTGGAAAAGACTCTGATGCTGGGAGGGATTGGGGGCAGGAGGAGAAGGGGACGACAGAGGATGAGATGGCTGGATGGCATCACTGACTCGATGGACGTGAGTCTGAGTGAACTCCGGGAGTTGGTGATGGACAGGGAGACCTGGCATGCTGCAGTTCATGGGGTCGCAAAGAGTTGGACACAACTGAGCGAATGAACTGAACTGAATGTTTCATTGGGTGTCTATATCTTAATTTTTTTAATAGAAATTTGGGTTATTTGTAGTTCTTGTCTTCCCAGTGGTGCTAGTGGTATAGAATCCACCTGCCGATTCAGGAGAGGCAAGAGACTCGGGTTTGCTCCCTGGGTAGGGAAGATCCCCTGGAGGAAGGCATGGCAACCCACTCCAGTATTCTTGCCTGGAGAATCCCATGGACAGAGGAGTCTGGTGGGTTACAGACCATGGGATCAGCAACAGTTGGACATGACAGAGCGACTAAATAACAACAACAATAAAATAGTTTTTGGTAATTAAGAAAAGGGCTGTTGTGAGCATTCATGGTAGGACCCTTGATAGACACAGATGTGGGCTCACTCTGGGCATGGGATTACTGGCTCATGGGGTATGCACACGTTCAGTTTCACAAAATAAAGCCAGAATGTTTCCTGTGTGGTTGTTTGCCTTATGTTCACATTAGAGATGCATAAAACACTCATTGATCCACACCCTTCCCAACATTTCATATCGTCAGAATTCTTAATCTTCCTAAGCTAGAAGAGTGTTTAAGAGGACATTTGATTTTGTTTTGATTTTCCTTTCCTTAATTAGTGACTTCAAATGTCTTTTCACGTTTGTTCCCTGTGTTTCTTCATCCGTGAAACACTTTTTTCACACTTGTTTTTCTTGTACTCTGTTCAGTTTTCTCTCATGTAATTTTTTTCCCTATTCCTTAAAAAAAAGTGTTTTTGGAGCTTTTTGTTTTTTTTTTCTTTTGCACATTCTTGATACTAGTCCTTTGTAGGTTTTAAGTGTTGCAACTTTTTCCCTCCAATTTGCAGCTTGCCTTTTGCCTTATTTAAGATTTTTTGATAAACAGATTTTAAACTTTTTAAAAAAATATGATCAAATGTCTAATTCTTTTTTGTTATGTTTGGCAATTTTTGTGTCATGTTTGAAAAGTATTTCCCTACCCTGAGGTAATAAAGCTGTTCCTTTATACTTTATTCTAAAAGTTTTAAAGTTTTACTTTTGACATTTAAGTTCTTCATCCATCTGGAGTTGATTTTTGTGTATGGTAAGAAGTAGGAAACCCATTTTCATTTTTTTCCATGTGAAGAATCAATGTTTCCAGCACCGTGTGTTGAACCACATTTTTCCCTTTATCAGTTTCACAGTAGCTTCACAAAAACAGTCAAGAAAAATTCCCCAAAGTTTCTTCCCACTAACAATAAAAAACAATACTACTAATAAGTAAAAACTATCATTTTGAATCAGTATATGCGAGGTGACATGTCAGGAAATTTACAGCCATTTAATCATAGCAAACCTACGGATTAGGGGTGATATGATATATATTGTCATTTTATAAAGAAGTCAAGTAAGACTCAAGACTCTTAATGGAAGTTACAAATGCATCAGTAACAAAGAGATGTCCATTGTTCCAAGGTCCTGCATCTGACGGTATGTGGAATAGGGGTTCTAGCCCCTGTCTAACGTCTATGTTTTCACGACTTGAGAAGGAAGGGTGTTAGATGGGACCAGCTGCTCTCTGGCCTTTGTTGTTGTTGTTTAGTTGCTTAGTTGTGTCCGACTCTTTGCAACCCTATGGACTGTGGCCTGCTAGGCTCCTCTGTCCATGGGACTTGCCAGGCAAGAGTACTGGAGCGGGTTGCCATTTCCTTCAGGGATCTTCCCAACCCAGGGATTGAACCTGCATCTCCTGCATTGCAGGCGGATTCTTTACTGCTGAGCCACCAGGGAAGCCCTCTCTGGCTTTGCTCAACATTAAAGTGAAGAAGATACAGCCCAACGGGAAATGCATGGATTGATCTTGCCCTCAGGAAGTGACCTTTCTTCCTTTCCCATGGGATCAGTTTCTCTCTTTGCTCCCACAGCCTGGGTACATGCTCACTGAAACGTCCTTCTGTCCTGGGGTAGGCAGGATGTCCTGGAGTGTGGAGACCAAAGCCGTAGGTAGACTGGACCCCTGCCTAGAACAGGCAGCACCGCTGCTCCGAGGGCACTTTGTGGGAACGTAAACCTGGGTGATGAACTTTGTGCAAACAAGTTACTTCACACCCTCTCTTTCACATCACAACCATCTCCTCCTGAACATGCTCTGTGGCCTATACTTGATTGTGAAAGAGAGGCATAACCTTATTTAAAAAATTTTTTAAATGAAAAGACACTGGGAATCACAGAGCATAAGAAAACACAGACTGAGAACCAAGTGTCCTTGTGAGAACCCATCTCTCCTTTACTGGCTATCTGACTTTGGACAGCTCATCTAATGCAGGGGTCACCATGCTTTTCCTGCCAATAGCCCCCCGGAAATAGCTGGGACTTTGCTGATCCACAGTCTCTGCAGTCATGCTTGGTTCTGCTGCTGTTGTTGCAAAGTGCCTGCACAGATCAGTGTGCCAATAAAACTTTATTTAGAGATACTGAAACTTGAATTTTAGAGATGGGTCATAAAATGTTATTTTTATTTTGATTTTTTTCTGTCATTCATTTGAAAATGTAATAAATAAACAGGAAGTAGGCTGGATCTGGCCCCAGGACAGTATTTTTCAGGACTCTGAGTTCAACTATCTGTAACTCACTCCTCTGTAAAACTCAAACCATGAGACTTGTCTTGCAGTGTTAAGTTGTGAATAGTGTGAAATTAGTGAGCAGAGTCACCAGTGCCAGCCACAGAGAATGAACTCAATGATTCCTTTAAAATTTAAATATCAGAAATAATTGTTGTCCTTGTAAACTTGTTCAATAGTCTGGTCAGCTATTGTCCTAAGGACAGTGATGTTGTAGGTAGGAAGAGGTTCAGTCCCTGCCCTTCTGGTGTTTACATTCTAAGAGGGAAGGAGAAGGTCTCTGGGATTAAAAAAAGTAAAAATTATAGCACATCAGAGAGTGATAAATACTAGGAGAAAAAGGAGTATACGGGGAAGATTTAGAATGTGGTTTCAAATTTTCGAGTCATCGGCACACAGATGGAATTTCAAGCCATAAAATTTTATGAAATCATCAAGAGCACAAGTGGAGATCATAAAGTAAAGAGGTCCAAGGTTTAGGCACTGAGCTACTTACTCTGTTACTTAGCAGTCAGGGAGATGAAGAAATACACAAGGAGACTGAGGAATACAAGCAAAACCCAGGGGGTATGCTCACTGAGAGCTGGGTGTGAGGAGGGGAGGTCCTGGTGGGGAGGCCTCACACATGGGGACTCCTTTGTCCAGCAAGTTGACACCTGAGCTGTGGCTGGTGCATAAACATAGACGTAATGGGTGGCCTTGACAAGAGCGACTTGGGCAGGATGGTGGGGGTTGGGGCTAGAATGGTATGTTCAAGAGAAAAAGGGCAGAAACAAGAAATTGGAACAGAGTCGAGGGTTACCTATAGTTGGGGGGGGGAGGGTGGGTTAGAACCAGGGTATGGAGTAGAGGGTTCTATTTGCCTGTTTTAATTTCCTTTTCAAGGGGGAGGAAATAGCAAGGTGTGCACGTGCTGATGGGAAGGAGGCACTAGAGGCAGTGGAGGGATGAGCAAGGTGCCTGCCACAGGTGGTCGTGGGTGAAGGGTGTCTGAGCCTGGCAGAGACGGAAGGGCTGAGGTAACCCAGAGCCTGGGAGTTCACCCACAGAGGCGGGAGAGCAGGCAGAGCAGATGTACATGCGTGGGGCTCATGGAAGACCTCTTCTGGTTGTTTCTATTGTCTCAATAAAACAGGGCTTCAGCTGAGAGTGATAATGAATTTCTAAAGTTGAGGGAGAGAAGACATGAATAACCATATGATTATTGTGTTATGATTGTTGGGTGATAGATAGACCAGAGTTTCTTGGAGGCAGGTACGTGGATTTAATAGTTTATGAATTTTAGAATATTCATGAATCCCCTGAAACTATACAGGTGACTTTCTTCAAATATGCATTTTGCTTTATTTCTGGAAAGGAGTTCCCAGCCCTCTTTAGATTATCAGATGAGTTCTTGACTCAAGTAAGATTAAAAACCATAACAAGACATAAAAAACCTACAGACGAAAAATGGTATCCAGAGCATCAAGTCCAGATCTCTGCTCCATGCCTGGCCTCAGCAGGAAGGCTGGCTGTGTTCTTGGCTGTGTCTGGATGCTAGCTTCCTTATTGGGAGTGAGACGATGAATTATGGCTGAGGCCCATAGGGTGCTGGGGTCCATAGGGTAATATTCAGGGTGAGATATCAGAGAGAGACAGGCCCTGGGTGGGGTCTAGAGGGTCACCTGGATCAGAGGCTGTGGTCACCGGGTCCAGGAGAGGTTCCAAGGGTGAGGCAGCCACAGGCGGTTCTCCAGACAGGCATAGACCCCACCGCCTTCATCCCAGCCACCCACCGCCTTCATCCCAGCCACCCACCGCCTTCATCCCACCCACCAGCCATCCGCTCGCCTTAGAGGATGCTCAGCCAGGGCAAAGTCATACTCAAACAAAAACACTCCCAGCAATTCAGCTTCCTCAAGGTTAAAAACACATCAGCTTATTTGTAATATGCAAACATGGAAGAGGAAAATTTAGCTTCAGAACTGAAACACACTCTCTATTTTGAGAAGATAATGCAGAAGATCCCACCGGAGCTCTCAAATTAAAAAACTACTTGATACTTTAGGTGTTTTTTATATCTTTTAATTTACTTAATTTTCATTCCTAAAAGATATGGTACAAACAGCGAGGTATTTTATGTGGAATAAGAGTCACGTGGGCTTCCCTGGTGCTCAGGGGTAAAGAATCTGCCTGCAAATGCAGGAGAGGCAGGAGACTCAGGTTTGATCCCTGGGTTGGGAAGATCCCCTGGAGGAGGGCATGGCAACCCACTCCAGTATTCTTGCCTGGAGAATCCTATGGACAGAGGAGCCTGGTGGGCTACTGTCCAAAGAGTCGGACACAACTGAAGCAACTTAGCACACGATAATAATGTATATCAGAAGAGAAATACAAATTATAATGAAAAGAAATATAATGTCATTTTAAAAACTACTCATTGGGGAATTTAATTTTTTATTTTCCCTGAAATTCTGAAAAAAAAAAAAAAAGGGAACAGTTCGATTCATAGGTACTTTTCATTAAAAACAAAAAAAATAAGTCAAACTGATCTTTATTTGACATTAATATATATCTTCGTAACTTTTACTTCAAAGCTGGAGGGAAATAAAAGCGGCTGTCTTGCCTGATTTTTGCCTCTAGTGTTATTAAAAGGAGGGAAAAGCCTGCCCCAGGCTGAGATGCTATTTACAAGTTAAAGGCTAAAGCCAATTGTCACGTCCAAGTTCTAAAGTCCTTGTGAAAACAGCAACTTCTAATGGAAATCTGGACCCACCTATGCTCTGGTAGGGCTACATGCTTCCATAATAATAACAATAATAATAAATCTGGTTTTTCTGTGTTCAAACTCATACCACATTCTTGCTGTGAGGAAAATCAATTTATATTTCCAGGGAGGAATTCCAAAGCAGAGTTGGGTATTTATCATGACTGAACTGAACTGACAAGCTCTTCTCACTCTATTTTGCAGAGTTTTCTCCATGTTTACATCTGTTATTTTTAAAGTTAATGTCCGAATGAAAAGTACTCCGTATCAGATTTGACCTTTCCTCTTATTCCTTAAAGAATGTCACCCCCATTCTAACTAGACAGAGGTATGACTGCAATTCATTTTATTAAATACCCCATTAGAAAAACACTCTCTTTCCTAGCAAAGTATGCACTTGCATTCGTCTTGGCGTTTTTCTCTCAGCTGCCGTCATTGGATGGAAGCACGTACTTTGAAATGCCTGCCAAATATTTTTGCCCAATACCACAATAACAATGCAGCAAAGCAGGAGTGATTTATCCCAGTAAGTTTACAACAGCCGAGCCTGCGTGGGACATTCTGGAGTTCAAACAGAAGGTTTGCTTTTCCCTTTTAAATTGCAAGGAGGCTGTCCAAAAGCAAGCTGGGCCCGGCTGACCTTCCCCACGCGGTATAAACACCATCAAGTAACTAAATGGTTACTCAAAAAACAAAACACACTAAAACACAAACATCCGTGCACGTGTCCATCCTTGAAGACACAGATCTGTACAAACCCACGCACATATATGTATATAGTATTCATCATATCCCCCTCAATCCAAGTAAGAGTTTTATCATGGATACACTTTTTTTTTTTTAATTAAGTAAATGAAAGCATCATTTCTTTGCTTCAATTTACTTCTACCATGAATTAATATAAGCATGTCTTGTTTGGGTTGCCTAACTATTGGACTTTACTTGAAATAACCAAAATGAATATACTTTCAGATTTGTGTCTCGTTTTACTTCTGTGTGTGGCTTTTTAAAAAGATCCACAACAAAGGGAAAAATGCTGTGTGCTGCAGTGCCAAAGGCTGAACGCTGTCTGCTAGGGACAGAGTGCCAGTTCTTTTGAATTTTCCTTACTCACCCCTTCTATGGAAACAGAAAGAAACACGAATCGTCGTCTGTGAGGCAAAGGTGGGGACCGCCCAGGGCAGAGCACACAGCACCTAGTGATCTGCTCTATGGGCAGCAAAGAGAGGAAGAAATCCAAAACCATCCCTGCTGCTGCTGCTGCTAAGTCGCTTCAGTCCCTGAGGAGCCCTCAATGATTCCTACTTCATCTCACTCTTTAGAGGCTTAAAGCATGTGTAAGTGGCTGATTGTTTTAAGAACAAAGCAAAACCTGGCTGGGATTGGTCCTCCAAGGGCTCCAGCCACAGTCCTCTGACCTCCACCTCCCGCTCCACTTGGCCTGTTTCTGGAGAAGGGTGATCTGTTTTCATTTCTGAACTGTCTGTCAAGAAAGTAGCCTCCATGAATATTCAGTCCCAAAGCACGGGCTCCTAAAGAAATAAAGCGAGCAAGTGCTGGCTGGCTCTGGGCTCAAGTACGGGATGGTGAGAGAGGTACCCTCTGGACAGAACCTGTGTGGTGTGGGCCGGGACTCGGCCGACCTCAGGTGGATCCTTCATTAAGTCTGATTCAATGGGACCCCCGGGGCCAGGTTCCAGGCTTGCAGCCATAAGGGCAGGATGAGCTGACTAAAGCTTGGTAGTGACATCAACTGCAAAAAGGCAACTGGGGAGTTTCACATTTCATGCTGTTGCAGACTGCTTGGCTGGGATTTCTAAAAATCTAATTTTGCTTGTATGCATGTTTGTGATGGTGGCAGCGGATGATTTTTTTCATTTGCTAAATACCTAAATTAGTGGACCTCATTGTAAAAGGACTGGTTTAGGATGGGGTGACGAGCACGATTATTCATAGGTATGGGGTGGGGAGCGGAAGAGACACAAAGTGACAAAGTCCATCTAGGTAAGCACGTTTCCGATAGACAGCTGTTCACTGGGTACCAACCTGCTTGCCATGCTGGAGACCTGGGTTTGATCTCTGGTTTGGAAAGATCCCCTGGAGAAGGAAACAGTTCAAGTATTCTTGCCTGGTGGGCTATGGTCCATGGTATCGCAAAAAGCTGGACACAACTGAGTGACTAACACTTTCACTGTATGGGTCAACAGACACTGAAGTAAATGCTACAAATTGAAAAGATAAATAAGGCAAAGTTCCTATTCTTAGTTAGACTCCAATACAGGAGACAGGCCAAAAATAAGCAGAGTGTCATCCTCAAGGCAATTGACGTACACCATTTAAGCCACAATGAGGTAAAGAATCCTTAAAGTGGCTGAAATAAAAGTGACTGCTAGATATATTTACCACACATTGTGAGGGCGTGAGGCCAGTAGAATGCTCTTACCTTGAGTGAGGACATAAAGTGAAGCTGACAAATATCCATCTAGTCAAAGATGGTTTTTCCAGTAGTCACATACAGATATGAGAGTTGGACCATAAAGAAGGCAGAGTGCTGAAGAATTGATGCTTTTGAACTCTGATGTTGGAGAAGACTCTTGAGAGTGCCTAGGACTGCAAGGAGATCCAACCAGTCCATCCTAAAGGAAATTAGTCCTGATTATTCATTGGAAGGACTGATGCTGAGACTGAAACTCCAATACTTTGGCCACATGATTTGAAGAGCTGACTCATTGGAAAAGACCCTGATGTTGGGAAAGATTGAACGCAGAAGGACAAGAGGGCAAACAGAGAATGAGATGTTTGATGGCATCACTGATTCAATGGACATAAACTTGGGCAAACTCCAGGAGATGGTGAGGGACCAGGAGGCTTGGTGTGCCATGGTCCATGGGGTCGCAAAGAGTCAGACATGACTTGGTGACTGAACACACACACGTACATAAAATGAAACAGTACAACCACTTTTTGACCATTTTAACAGTTTCTTATAGTCACTCCTTATACTCACCCAAGCGAAAATAATATTGATCCACCAAAGAACTGTGTGTGAATGTGTATAGCAGCTTCCTTCAGAATAGGTTGGAAACAGTAGAAATGCTCATTGAAAGGTGAAAGGATAAACATTAATTGATGAAAGTGAAGTCGCTTAGTCGTGTCCGACTCTTTGCAACCCCATGGACTATAGCCTATCAGGCTCTTCCATCCGTCACTGGGATTTTCCAGGCAAGAGTACTGGAGTGGGTTGCCATTTCCTTCTCCAGGGGGATCTTCCTGACTCAGGGATTGAACCCAGGTCTCCCGCATTGTAGGCAGACGCTTTTACCATCTGAGCCACCAGCCAAGTCATTAATTGATGAATAATGCTCTATTCATGGAGGAATATGATCCAGCCCCAAACAGTAATACACTGCTGATGTGTGCAGCAGTCTGTGTAGGTCCCAAGAACTTCATGCTGAGCGAAGGGCAAGGTGCAGAGTTCATGTTCTGTATGATAGCTCTTATGAAATCCTTTCCAACCTGCAGGACTAATTCACACCATGGTCAGATCCATGGCTCCCGAAGCTGGAGGGGCTGAAGACAAGAACTTGACACAGGAATTTGGGGGCAGTGCAATTCTTTTACATCTTGTCTGAGATTATAATTAGCAAGGCTGCAGAGGTTTCAAAACTCATTTTACTGTTCCTCAAAATGGGTGCATCTTATGGAATATAAATTATGTTAGTCCAGTGAATTGTGTGTATGTGTGCAAAGCAGATTAGATACACAACTTACTCATTGTGTACCTGTGCCAAAGCACTAAGTCCCCACAAGGCTTCTTCAGATGCCACCTCAGCCCTGTGCATAACTGATCATGACTCTGGGATTACAAGTATAATGAAGGCATAGATTTATTTTTTCCAGTATTGATTTTTTTTTTAAGAAAAAAATTTGCCTTTAAGCATTCTCTAGCTTATGAGTCCTAGACTGTTTGAAAACATTTCATTTTTTAAGATGGCACTAGCAGTAAAGAATCTGCCTGCCAATACAGGAGACATAAGTGATGTGAGTTCAATCCTTGGGTCAAGAAGATCCCCTGGAGGAGGAAATGGCAACCCACTCCAGGATTCTTGCCTGGAAAATTCCATGGACAGAGGAACCTGGCAGGCTATGTATGGTCCATGGGGTCACAAAGAGTGGGACACAACTGAAGTGACTTAGCTTGCAAACATTTAAAGAGCCAAAGGAAACCCTATAAAGTGAAGGGCCCTAGACTAGCCGTCACTCTCTATTTAGGCTTAGCTCATTTAAAAATATGTGACTGAGAGACTCTTTCCTTCCTCCTTAACAAGGCAGATGTACTAACACTTTTTCTGCCATAAGCACAGATCCCTTTACAAAAACAACACCTTCATCTCAGGAAATATTTGCACATTTAAAATGATTCAGTAGCCCTTTGTAGTTTCTTGGGTGTTTGATCACATGCTGCTTTGTTTGTTTCATTTTTCTGGTTTCTGATCTGAGACTATCTGACGTGTGCTTTGGTTTTCCCGGTTAGAGCTGTGAACATGGAGAAAAGCACGTGGCAGGAGGAACGTAACTGGCTTGTCCTTGAGGTGTGCTTCGTGTCAAAATGAGAAATCCAAGCGGGCACACAGGAAACTCCACCCTGAACAGAAGGCGTCTGCAGAGGACTGTGAGGCCCAGCAGTGCCCATGGATGGGCTCTGACCCCCTCTGACAGGGTCCTGGGGCGGGGCTTGGAAGCTCACTGCCCAAGCCCTAGAGCACCCGTCATAACCTGTGAGTGTGCGGTTCAAAACAAGACAGTTCTCTGTAGTACTCTCTTCCAGCTCTTCCCTTCCCTGACCTCCCAGACAGACTGAATTCATCTGCCCAGTTCTCAAAAAACTCTTCTATTTTTTTTTTTTTACAAACGTCCAGCTCTAATCCTCTTCTTGGCTCTGGAGTCCTTGCATCACTGAGTTCTCGTTCACATCCATAAAACCCTCTTAAAATCTGGCTTTCCTTAGCTCTGATGTTGGTGGGAAGAGGTGACAAAGATGAGGAGAAAGACATTCTATTAGCCAGTGTTCACTTATTGCCACCACAGGCACATTTTGTAAAGCTGGAGGAATTTGGGTTTTATGCAAGAATCCTTGCATCTCTGCCCTGCACAGAAGGTGGGGGATGGTACCAGCCTTCTTTGTCTGAACTTTAAAAGGCGAGCATCTCCTGGGTGTGTACCAGATACATTCTTTGGCCCTAAATAATAATTTTCAGTGTAGTATCAGGGCAGTTATAGGCTTGAACGTGACACAAATTGGCATCACTGAAAAGGAGGAATCTTCTGATGGTAAATGGCCCATGAGGAACCCTGCAATCGGCCAGGTATGAGGAATGAGGGGCCAGGGAAAGCAACAGGACTCAGTTGTGTGGCTAGTAACTGGTGAAGCAGGGAATCCCACCAAGCTCCAGCCTCTCTGCTTGTGACAGTACACTAGACCACCTTGCAGCAGAGGCTGCAGTAGCAGCTTGGCTGAAGTCCTCAAACAGCAGGAAGAACCTGGACTGGGATGGTGGGTGAGAGGCAGCGAAGGTGGGGAAAAAATGTACTAGCAAAAGGAGCTACACATGCAGGTGGCCAGGACACACCTGATCATAGATCTGCCCAGCTCTGTCCAGTGACAACACCTGCACCAAACAGTGAGCACCCCTCCAGTGAATGTGTGACCCAGAAACAAAGCATGACCCTGACTCCATTAGAGAACTGGTTTCTCTGTCCAAAGAGATGGTAAAAGAAGAGCCAGGGCACTGCTATTCCCACACATCCCTGTTCAGTTCAGTTTAGTCTCTCAGTCGTGTCCGACTCTGCGAATCCATGGACTGCAGCATGCCAGGCCTCCCTGTCCATCAGCGACTCCCGGAGCTTTCTCAAACTCAAATCCATCGAGTCAATGATGCCATCCAACCGTCTCATCCTCTGTCGTCTCCTTCTCCTGCTTTCAATCTTTTCCAGCATCAGGGTTTTTTCCAGTGAGTCAATTCTTTGCATCAGGTGGCCAAAGTATTGGAGTTTCAGCTTCAGCATGAGTCCTTTCAATGAATATTCAGGGCTGATTTCCTTTAGGATGGACTGGTTGGATCTTTTTGCAGTCCAAGGGACTCTCACGAGTCTTCTCCAGCACCACAGTTCAAAAGCATCAATTCTTCAGCGCTCAGCTTTCTTTATAGACCTGTCCCATATTCCTATTAAGGACATTGATTAAAATGTATGTGTTGGACCATGCTTGCATCCTAGGAATAAATCCCATTTGGTCATGCTGAATGATCCTTTTAATGTACTGTCAAATTTTGCTAATATTTTGTTGAGGATTTTTGAAACTATGTTCACCAAGGATACTGGACAATAATTTTTTTTTTCTTACACTATCCTTTTCTGGTTTTGGTATCAGAGTCATGCTGGCTCTATAAAATGAATTCAGAAGTGTTTTCTATTTTTTGGAAGAGTTTGAGGAAGACTGGTGTTCTCTAAATGTTTGGTAGAATTTGCTAGTGAAGCCATGTGGTCCTTGACTTTCTTTTTGGAAGGTTTTATATTACTGATTTATTACTCCTTAAGTTGCCAGGCTGATTCACTTTTCTATTTCTTCATGACTGAATCTCGGTGAGTTGTCTGTTTCTAGAAATCTTTTTTCATTTTTTCTAGGTTGTCCATTTGTTGGCATATAATTGTCTGTTGTAACTATTAGCGATCCTTTGTATTTCTGTGCATCAGTTCTAATGTTTCCTCTTTCACACCTAATGTTATTTACTTGAGAAATATAAAGATATTTTCAGATAAACAAAATCTGATGTTTAAAAAATTTCCCTGGCTTAAGAAAATGATTCCAATTAGACCTCAAGTGTCCACAAGAGAATGAAGAGAACCAGAAATGGTATATATGTGAGAAAGCTTGCAAGACTTTTGTTTTTCTGCGTTTTTAATCTTTTCAAAAAATAATAACTATTTAAAGGAGAGCCGACAATGCTCTCTGTGATTAATATCACCCATGGTAATGAAGTATATGACAGCAGTGCAAAGGAAAGGGACCACCTCCAGATTTTCTCATTCCGTAGGTACAAGGTGGGGATTGAGAATTTATATTTTCTACAAGTGCTCAGGCAATGTTAATGCTCCCTGCCAGGGACCAGTCTTTAAGAACCACTGAATTATAGATTTAATGCATTTCTAATACAAATCTCAATAATCTCAGATATGCAGATGACACCACATGTATTGCAGAAAGCAAGAAGAACTAAAGAGCCTCTTGATGAAAGTGAAAGAGGAGAGTGAAAAAGTTGGCTTAAAACTCAACATTCAGAAAACTAAGATCATGGCATCTGATCCCATCCCTTCATGGCAAATAGATGGGGAAACAGTGGAAATAGTGACAGACTTTATTTTTTGGACTCCAAAATCACTGCAGATAATGACTGCAGCCATGAAATTAAAAGACACTTGTTCTTTGGAAGAAAAGTTATGACCAACCTAGAGAGCATATTAAAAAGCAGAGACATTACTTTGCCAACAAAGGTCCGTTAAGTCAAAGCTATGGTTTTTCCAGTGGTCATGTATGGATGTGAGAGTTGGACTTTAAAGAAAACTGAATGCCAAAGAATTGATGCTTTTGAACTGTGGTGTTGGAGAAGACTCTTGAGAGTCCCTTGGACTACAAGGAGATCCAACCAGTCCATCCTAAAGGAAATCAGTCCTGAATATTCATTCATTTCACTGATGCTGAAGCTGAAACTCCAATACTTTGGCCACCTGATGGGAAAACTGACTCATGTGAAAAGACCCTGATGCTGAGAAAGATTGAAGGCAGGAGGAGAAGGGGATGACAGAGGATGAGACGGTTGGATAGGTTCACCGTCTCAATGGACATGAGTTTGAGTAAACTCCAGGAGTTGGCGATGGACAGGGAGGCCTGTCATGCTGCAATCCATGGGTTCACAAAGAGTTGGACATGACTGAGCAACTAACTGAACTGACTGAATACAAAGATCAGCAAGTTTTTTAGAAAAGAAGTTGATAAATTAATTCTGAAGAGCCTAAGAAAATCAAAAGAACATCAGATAGCCAGAATATTCTTGAAAAAAAAATAGCAACATTGAAGGACTTACATTACCTGATTTCAAGATGTGTTACATAGCTCTAAAAATCATTGCATAATGATATTTGTGTATTATGTGAGGACGTGAACTAATGAGAACTCTCCTCACAAACTTCTAGCGTGAATGCAAGTGTCACAATGACTTTTAACTGCTTTCTGGAAGTTTCTATAGAGTTAAATATACACTCACCATATGATACAACTCCAAACTTAGGCATTTATCAAAGAGAAATGATGACATACATGCATGAAAAGACTTCTATGGGATGATCATAGCAGCTCCATATAGTCCCTACTGGAAAAAAGCCAAATGCCCATCACTTGGAGAACAGAGAAACAAGTTGTGTCATATTCATGCAGTAAATTCTACTCAGCAATTACAAGGAATAAGATATTGATATACTCAACATCCTGGATGTCAAAAAAAATTACCCTGAGCAAACCAGGCCAAACAAAAAGAGTGTCACACATCGTACATGACTCCATTTATATAAAATTCTAGGAAAAACATTTAATTGTTAGCAATGGAAAGTCATTGTCTGAGGCCAAGAATGGGGGAGAAATGGACTGTTCGAAGAAATGGAGAATCTTTTGGCAATGATGGGTAAGTCCTATATCTTGATTGGGATGGTGGTTGCATGTGTATACACACTTGTACTGATTAAATTGTACATCTCAAAGGTTTTATTATATCATACAGAAAGTATATGTACACTTATATTTATAAATGGTTTCAAAAGACAATGTTCAAAGGAATTTTCAGGAGCCTTTCTATCATGTAAGACAGAAATACTACATTTGGGGCAAAATTTATCTTAAAGTGTTTTTTGATGATTAACTATAATGCAACATTTTGAGGAATCTATTAACTTTCAAATACATTTTAATCTCTTTATAGTGCATCAGATAAATCATTAGCTGTGGATATTTGAGAAATATTTTAGGTCTGGCAATCTATAAATTAAATAATATGTATATGTGTGTAAAATCACACACAATTCAAGTTTCATATAGTTGTTCATACATCAAGATTGTCTTATATAAGGTAGTTCTTAATCCATATTTTCATAATATTTGACAAAATTTTTATTATTTTGCCTAATCTCTGCAGCAAGAATTAAATTATCATCAATAATTATAATCCAAAGGTAAAAAAAAATCCTAAAGAAAGGGCCAAATTGTTCCCTGTCGCTGTGATGCTCTTCAGCTTAATTTTTGTCTTGGGTAAATGAAAATGGTTGATGGATTTTGATTTCATGTTGGCCCTTTAATTCTACAGTAAATAATTAATCTTTTATGATGAAATGTAGTCATGTTTAATAATTCTGTCATTGTCTTTCACTGCAGCTCTGATTCTTGAGGACCTTTGATCCCTAGATGGGGCTTCAGCAAATTTCCTCTCCACCTGCAGACACATCTTTCATCAGAAGGAGGATTAACCAGGATTAGAGATCTCTCAGAGACAGGGCTATCCGGGATTCCATCTTCCGTAGTGATCCCTTTTCTGTGGATTATAGTGAGATGTAATATATGAAATATGCTAGTTCTTCAACTTTTAATTTCTTTAAAATCTAAGAGAACAGAAAAGATTGTATTGGGGAGGGAAATTATGAAAAATTTTTAAAGTAAAACTAAACTCCTGAATTTGGAAGGAAACAAATACTGAGTGAGGTGTGAAAAGAGGCAGGGAGGCTGTCCCTAGAAACGGTGTTTTTCGTGAAGAAATCACAGGATCATCACGTGTTATGGGGCCTTTCCTAGCCCATAGGATTCTCCAGATGGAATTCTGAAAGACAGTACATTTAACGCCAAGTAAATTTTCTGAGATTTTCCATGAATTCCCAGGAAAGAAATGTGTGGGTTCCCTTTGAAGTCTAATCATTCCCTTAAACCACTAGGGAAAAAAAAAGGCTTGAAAACTGAGTAGAGTTTTTCACAGCTCTGGCTTTTGCAGGGAGGGAAGAAACCCTACATTTTATATTACTTTGAGGGGAAAAGGAAGTCACTTTAGAATTTCCAACATTTTGGTGTTACCTAGTCTCACCAAATACCAGTATCAGTTCTGTTTCAGCAGCATAGTACCCATGTGTGCAGTATACAGGGCACACCACACCCATGCATGCACAGACGCACTGTACACACTTACACGCATTTCACACGTACCACCAGGTTCCTCGGACAAGGACACTGGTCCAGCCAGGGCCTCTGGGTGAGATCCTGGGACGCGGGTACTTCTGACTCCAGGACACCAGGCGGCTATGACTCAGAGGGAGGTGGGCGTCAGTTGGCCGGCCTCTGACGTACCGCAGCCGCACACAGGCAGGAAGAGTGACTGACTGGAGGAGGTGGGAGACGGCAGAGCTGCAGGGTCATCTGCAGTAGGGGACGGAGGGCGAGCGGTACAGGCTCTCATTAATTGCTGGAACCAGGTGCACAGTCCCATCTTTCAAAGTTTGCAACTTGAAGGTTTGTATGCAGGGGACTTACGGTCGATGTTCTATAAAACCTAACAGATGATATCATTTATGTGCAACTCTAATTATTGAGAAAATTAGGTCCGGCCCCTGCACAGCTACCACACTGATGAGCGAAGGTACCTGCAGTTCCATCTGTTACCTGTTGGTGTAGTTCTTGTGGGAGGCGGCCCATCCTATGGATAAACCTCAAAGCCACAAAAACTAGACCTTGTTTGGATCCTGATTAAAATGAGCCAACTTTAAAATGATACTTGCCTATGGAATCCATATTAGGCTATCATGGCATGGCAACTCTGTTAGCTTCTGATGCTGCTGTTGCTAAGTCACTGCAGTCCTGTCTAACTCTTTGTGACCCCATGGACTGTAGCCCACCAGGCTGCTCTAATCAAGGGATTCACCAGGCAAGAATACTGGAGTGGGTTGCCACTTCCTCTTCCAGAGGATCTTCCTGATCCAGAGGTTGAAACTGTCTCCCCTGCAGCTGTGGATTCTTTACCACTGAGCCACCAAGGAAGCCCAACTCTGTTAGACAAAATTTAAATACACTTATCAAGACATGTTTGAGTGAATATACTTTGGAAAAAACTGTTTAGGGACAAAGATGAAATAAGATAAGAAAGATACTGACTATTGATGAATCTTGGTAATAGAAATATGGGAATTCACTATACTAAACTCTACTTTGTTGTATTCCTGAAATTTTCTAATAAAAGCTAAGACAGAAATAATACAAGGAAAAGAATATATTAATGTTTTCCTCATATATTTAATACAAGTAAAACCTCATATATGCACTTAATGATGAATCACTGAATTTCTAATAAGCAGTCTGTCATTAGTTCTAATAGGAAGGCAAAATGCCTATTTATGCCTGGAATTCTTCTTAGCCATTCATTATTTAATATGGTATATTTACACTAAAAATAGAGATTAGAAAAATAAATGCCTAATATGATGCAATTTTTCTTGAAGTGAATTTTGGCATTTGACTTAGTTGCACAAGCATTTTTACTTTGTATTTTATATTTAAATAAATATATTTTAAATGAAATTTAAATTATACATAGCATAACATTATATATATATATGTCTATGTAGTACTACAAATTTTAAAAAAGATTATATATAAAATAGAACTCTCATTCAGCAATATTAACTGCATAATAATTATTTTTCAAAAGATCTAAGAAAATTAGTACTTACTAAACCTCTTTAAGACTACATGATATCCTGCTGCTGCTGTTGCTAAGTCGCTTCAGTTGTGTCCGACTCTGTGCGACCCAATAGACGGCAGCCCACCAGGCTCCCCCATCCCTGGGATTCTCCAGGCAAGAACACTGGAGTAGATTGCCATTTCCTTTTCCAATGCATGAAAGCGAAAAGTAAAAGTGAAGTCACTCAGTCGTGTCCGATTCTTAACGACTCCATGGACTGCAGCCTACCAGGCTCCTCCGTCCATGAGATTTTCCAGGCAAGAGTACTGGAGTGGGGTGCCATTGCCTTCTCCAAAATGATATCCTAGAGAGTCATAAATAAACTATTTATTAATAAATAATAAAACAAAGCAAGTTTACTACCACATTCTTTTATGAGACTCGTTAATTAGTTAATGTATGTATATTCTCCAAAAAAGTGGGAGAATCCATTAAATTTCCAGTACAAATCATAAGTATAAATTTGTTTTCTTAAATATGCATATCAAATTATTTTTCACTCAAAGGATTAATATTAAATGATAACTTGCTTTAGAGTTAAAATTTCTTAACTTCTGAGGAATCTGAACCTTCTTAAATAAAAGGTTAATATCCAATAAAAATGTAACACAAGCTACAGATATAATTTTTAATTTTCTAGTATCCACATTAAAAATAAAGTTAAAAGAAATAGGTGGAGTTAATTTTAAAAATGTGTTTTATTTAATTCAATATATCCAAAATACAATTTCAGTACAAAATCAATATTTAAAAGATTTTAATGAAATAATTTACTTTTCATTTTTCATACTGAGTTTTTGAAACCTAGTGTGTATTTTATACATATAGAGCATTTTAATTTAAGTGCTGAGTTTTCCTTGGTTATACTGGATCTATGTTTAGATTCCATAAAGTGTAGAGTTGAAAAGGAGGTGGAAATACTCGAGTTGTTTTAAATGCACTTATTAAAGTTTCCAATAACTTAACAGAGCATCAGTTTTTAAACTTAAATGAGAAGTAATAAATTAAACTTCCAGTCCCTCAGTCCCACCAGTTGCAGTTTTAGTAGCCACATGTAGCCAGTAGCTGCCACGTCGGACTCCAGAGCCCAGGTCCACTGTCTTCCTACCCAAGAAGGTGAAGCAATGAAAGTGAAGGTTGCCAACACCCCCATTTAAAGTGTACATTTTAAAAGAAAATAACAAATATTTCAGACTTTTCTTCCTTCCCAGAAAATAGCAAGGCACTATTTTTTAATCATTTTCAGTTTTATAGTATTAGCCACATATAAAAACAAAAGCTGCAAAGTCTGTCCAGTACTCACCATTATTCTTTTTAAAAAAAAATTGTCATTTTTAATATATATTTGCCTTTGAATAAACACACTTCGTAGTTTCTTCTTTCAAATATACAAAAATGTCTTAATAATAAATAACTTGGATCTTTCCAGTTTTTTTTTTTCCAAGCCCTGAGCTATGGGCTTATTTCAGGCTATAAAAACTAATATAGGGCAACTTTTGAGCCACAGAAATCCTGCTAAATACAATTCCAGTGACATTTAGATTCACGCGCTGCCAGGGGAAATTCACTAATTTTCCTCTCCGAGCATCATTATGGAGTCTCTTCCTTGCACTGCGCCCTGGATTATTTTTTTACATTCCTCATATCTTTTCATTTACTTTTTCTAATCACAACTTCATGCAGCTTCACTTTGGGTTTTGGATTATTCAAACACTTCTGAACTACAGGGACATGATATGATCTTTAACCCAAATAACTTATTCCAGTGAGATTACAGAAGTCGAACACGTGTAGCACATAGAATGTGCCCCCACTGACCTAAGAATGCCCTTTGTTCTGGCCTGTGTCATCCTCCCAGTGCCCCTGGAAGTATGTATCATTGTTTTTCTCATTTCACAGATGTAGTGACCATGCACAGAGAGGCCAGTAAGTCACAAGTTGCACAGCAGGAAGAGGTAAAGTGACTGCCTCGCCAGGGAAGCCTACGGCCCAATCTCTCAAAGTTACGTCCCGAAGTCCACATGCTTCTTTGGAGTCACATCTTGCAGTTGCTGGCCCTGTTATTCAGGACACATGAGCAGAGCAGATCCACATGGACTTAGTCTTAAGGTAAATGGGCGTTTGCGGTTGAGGTTCCACTTAGCCCTGACTGCATCATGAGACACTGTGACTGCCAGGAATCACGGGCCGGCCATCAGTCACCTGAGCAGCTCACCTTGATGTCCAGGAAGCACCCAGTGATGCTCAGAGCATGTGGACCTTCTTTCATTAACTGTAGATTTAGAAGTTTTGCTCCAAAATTAAGACATAGGTGAAAACCTCGTATGTCCTGACCACTGTGCCCTGTGTCTGTAAGTACCTTGAAATTGATCCATACTAAAAGTATCCTTTTTACCGATGGCTTTTTTTTTTTCAGTCACCAATAAATCTGTTTGCCCATCCTGTAACAAATTTCTATTTTGATTGCATTGCTTTTTAGAAATTGACTGTGAATACATGAGTAGATGGAATACAGCTCTTCCACCATTATTTGACAATCCTATATCAGCAGTTCATGTTTTTCTGAGTTAAGAGAGATGGTGATGAGTTTTTTCCTTAAATTCTAAATGTAGGTAAATAACGTTTTTACCCTCATGGTCCTGCAAACCACTAGTGGTTAGGTAAATGTCTTTAAGAACCTACTGCTAACAGATCTGGAAATTTTTTAGACAGTATTCTTCTGCCATCCATTTTAAATGTGCTTTTACTTTTAACATTCAATTCTTAAAAATATCAACATAAGTCAGTATTTCAAAATCGGCTATTAAGATTAAGTAACAATCAGATGTGCACTGGAAAGATGAAATATGGTTGAGAAAGAAGTAAAAAGGGATTCT
Organism: Bos mutus; assembly: GCF_027580195.1. Taxonomy (NCBI): domain Eukaryota; kingdom Metazoa; phylum Chordata; class Mammalia; order Artiodactyla; family Bovidae; genus Bos; species Bos mutus. The sequence goes on along the minus strand of NC_091628.1, from coordinate 34,765,668 downwards.
GAAGTTCTTGGCTTGAACAGCTGAGTAAACTGTTATTAACTAAGACAAGAATACTGGAGCAGGTTGCCATGCTCGCCTCCAAGGGATCTTCCCTACCCAGAGGTCAAACTTGTGTTTGTTAGGTCTCCTGCATTGGCACACAGATTCTTTATCACTAGCTATACCTGGGAAAGCCCCAAGATAAAAAAAAAAAAAGGTGGGAAATACACGTTTGGGAGGAAGAATAAAAAATTAGTATTGCATGTGTTAAATCTGAAACATCTAAGTGAAGATGTTATTCAGAAAGTTGGGTATTTGAGGGTGGATCTAAGGTTCAAGCTTAAGGCAAGATGTTTAAATCTGAGATTCATCAGTGAGTAGATGGTATGTAAAGCATGGGGCTGTATGAGATAGCTGCATAAATATGGTGAGGAAAAACGTGAGAGGTCTGCAGCCTGAGCTTAGAGTACTTCAGCGTCTAGAGGTCTAGGGGACCACAAAAGAGGAATCAGAAAATAAGGAAAAACCAAGAGAATGGGATCCTAGGAAGTGTGAGAAGCCTTGTCAAGTGTTTCTAAGAGGTCAGGATAAAGATTCATATTGATTTATGGATTTACCACAGGGAGATTCTGGAGACCGCTGGTAGTTTCAGAGAACGGTGAATGAGTATGAAGCCTTAACTGGAGTGGGTCCAGGAAAGCACAGAGCCACCAGCGTATGGACTGTAATGCGGCAAGGCCTCCTTTGCCTCTCACCCACCTCCGGCCCCCCTCAGGCCTCCCCACCTGTCCATCCCACCCACTAGACACCTGCACGGCCACTCATGACAGTGTGTGCACAGCCAAGCCGTGCAGAAGGAGTTGTAGGTAAAAGGAAAAACAAAGAAAACCCAGGTGATTGGGTTCTCACCTGTCCCCTTGCTCTGCTCCAGGCTATTTTCCACAAAGCTGCCAGAGAAATCTGTTAGATTGTTGTACATTTTAACAGGTAGTTCTAGCCTAGGTAGTCTCCAGAACATTTGATTTTGTCAATAGCCATACTTTGTCCCTCATTGCGAGATCTACAATTTAGAGTCTGAGGGTTTGTAGGCACGAGTCTGTTTGTTACTCAGAATAGCAATCGGGCCTTCTTTGAACTATTCTTACCAATCTGGCTCGTTTCGTTAGAGCTCCTTGTGAGGTGCTAAAGCTGTAAAGTAGAACACTGATTCTCTCTCCTGTAAAAATAGATAGATAATATCGGCCACCACAAGGCAGGGTCATCACACCTATAAGTTAGTGAAACTTAAACTTTTAAAAGGACCACTAATCAGAACTAAAAACAGGACATATTTATGTATAAATATCATGAAATACGGTCAAGACCTACACCCTTGAAAACTGAAAACAACAGTGAAAGAATTGACAGAATATGCAAACAAACAAGAGACACACCGTGTTCACTTAATAGTCATTCTTCAGCTACCCTCAACAACCATGGACCTAAGCAACATTTCCTGTGAATGGCATCATGCGCTAGTCTCCCATGAATGATCTATTTCATTCAGCATCGTGTTCTCAAGGTTTGTTCCTGTTGCAGCATGCATCAGTATTGCAGCTCTCTTTATTGCCAAACAAAATTTCATTGTGTGGATATACCTCATTTATCTATCCATCCATTGACTGATGGACATTTGGGTTGTTCCTACTTTTTGGCTACTATGAATCCTACTATAAACATGTATGTACAGGTTTTTGTGTGGACATGTTTTCATTTCTCTTGGGTTATCATTTTTCTTGGGATATATGTTTTAATACTCTATGTGCTTTTCTATATTTTTTTCTGGTTTAATTTTTTTAATTGGTGTATAATTGCTTTAGGGCTTCCCTGGTTGCTCAGCAGTAAAGAATCCTCCTGCAATGCAGGAGACGTGGGTTCAATCCTTGCGTCAGGAAGATCCTCTGGAGAAGGGAATGGCAACCCACTCCAGTATTCTTGCCTGGAAAATCCCATGGACAGAGGAGCCTGGTGGGCTACAGACCAGGGGATTGCAGAGTCAGACATGACTTACTGACTAAACAACAACAAAACTGCTTTACAATGTTGTGTTAGTTTCTGCTGTATGACAAAGTGAATCAGTTATATGTATACATATATCCCCCCATCTTGAATCTCCCTCCCACTTGAGATGCTTTCAATGCTCTTTATGAGTAGAATTTCTGGATCACATGATAACCTATTTAACATGTTGAGGAACCGCCTGACCATTTTCAGTAGCAACAACCTCATTTCTCATTCCCATCAGTGATGTTTGAGGGTTCCAGCTTCTCCATATCTTAACTGTAGCCTGGATGGGAGTGTGGTTGTACCTGATACACATTTTCCCAGTGACTAATGATGTTAAGCTTTTTTCATGTGCTTATTGCCCATTTGTGTATCTTCTTTGGAGAAATATCTATTTAGATCTTTCTCTAAGGATAAACCTTATCTACCATGTATTTCTTTGTGTGTGTGTGTGCTCAGTCGTGTCTGACTCTTTGTGACCTTATGGACTGTAGCCTACCAGGCTCCTCTGCCCATGGGATTCTGCAGGTAAGCATACTAGAGTGAGTTGTCATTTCCTTCTCCAGGGAAATCTTCCTGACCCAGGGATCGAACCAGCATCTCCTGCATTCGCAGGTAGATTCTTTACCACTTAGTCACCTGAGGAGTCCCTACCATGTACTTTTATGAGCTTCTAAGTGGTCTTCCATTAGACACGTGAATGTTGAAGGGTCAGAAGGGAAGAAGGCATGAGACAGATGGCAGTCATAGATAACTGCAGGCTGTTGGCATAACCAGTGGAGTGGATGACTGTGGCATTTACTGGATTGGAATACTAAAGAGGGGAGAGGAGAGGTCTGATCAGAAGCTACTTAGACAGTTTTGACAATCTAATGTATAATACAGACAAGGGGGCCTAATAAAGGTAGGGCATAACGCAAAGATTGATGGTGACAATGTTGATGATGATGATAATTACCTAGCCATCATGGAATTCCAACTCTACAAATATTTTGGAACCACTTCTTTTGCTTTCAGCTCTGTATTAAACACCGTCAAAATGTTTCTAGTTGCCTAACCTATGTTTTGGCCCTAAATATAAATGTTAATTCTCTTGTATTCCCTGGCATCTCAATCTTCAGTGCTCTCTAATTTCACTGGAATAAACATAGCCAAGTATTTTCTTCCAAAATACATCTACAGCATATCCAAGGGTTTTCCTGCAGACAAATTCCCAGGACATGAAGCAAAAACTAAAAGATGTAGAGTAAACAAAAGCAACTCTATTTACAAAACTCCAACTTCAGATTGAACCAAGGAAGAATGAGTCAACACCACTCACCATCCACAGATGTTGTTAGAGGTCACTGTGGTTGTTTTTTAAATCTCTGTCAGGTTTTTAGTTTTAAACTTGATGTGCATAACAGTCACCTGGTAGACGTACGGAAATGAAGATTACTAGGGTCCGCAGAGAACCTGATTCAATGACTAAAATAAATCATAGGCAACTGCATTTTTAACATAACCATTAAATGATGATGAGGTGATATTGCCCATGGATGGCAGTGAGAGAAAGTGCCCATCATTTTGGTCATTAGTATCAAGAATGCCTGTTGTGTCTCTGCTTACTTCTAAAGATTACAATTGTCAGTAAGATTAACAAACCATTATACCTAATGTCACAGCTGTGCGAGGAAGCCCCCCTTCCTGGAATATTTGTAGATTTCAGATTCTTCCTGCTGTTACTGCTTCTGCTGAACAGTCTGGGGTTGTCTTGGTGCTGGTACAGCTGTTTTCCAGAGAAAATAACTGAGGAATGTTTCTAATTAGACAAATCTGACCAAAAGTTATTTTGAAAACATTTCAGAAGCTGTTTACCAGGGGAGATGCATAAATTTAAGTTTGAATTTATGGAATGTGTTCAGGGCAGTGGGTGTAACAGCCAATTATTATATAATTGCTTAAGCTTTCCTGCTGTGTCATTCAGCTGCATCCTCATTGTAGAAGGCTCCTAGAGGGAAAAATGAAATGTTGTCACAACCTCAGTTTCCCCTTGTCTTACGTCTTCTTGGTTATCTGTCAAGACCATAGATATGAGAGTTATAAAGTGGGAGGTGTGTGAGGAGGAAGACATTTGCTTTGAGGGACTGTAAGCCTTACTCTTGGCCTGACACAATATGTGGGTTTCCCGGGTGGCTCAGTGGTAAAGAACCCACCTGCCAGTGCAGGAGATGCAGGAAACTCAGGTTCAATCTCTGGATCAGGAAGATCCCCTGGAGAAGGAAATGGCAACCCACACCAGTATTCTTGCCTGGAGAATCCCATGGACAGAGGAGCCTGGCAGGCTACCGTCCAGGGGGTTGTAAAGAGTCATACACAACTTAGCAACTCAACAACAGTTTTCTTGGGGTCGTGTGTGTGGAGGTGTGTGTGTTAGTCACTAAGTTGTGTCCAGCTCTTTGCAACCCCATAGGCTATAGCCTGCCAGGCTCTTCTGTCCATGGGATTCCCTAGGCAAAAATACTGGAGCAGGTTGCCATTTCCTTCTCCAAAGACAGTGATTTGCATAGAAATCTTTTTAAAGATGAAGTTAAAGCAGAGACTTGAAGGAGATAGAGAAATTAGCCATGAACTATGCAAGGGAAGGGCACACTAGGAAGAAGAATTAGCTTGTCAGAGGCTAAAGCAGAAAGGACCTGGTGTCTCAGGACCAGTCAGGAGGTCAGTGTGGCTGAGGCTGGCAGTGGCAGGGAACAGGACTGTGGGGAGTGTTATGCAGGGTCCTGTAGGCTTTTTCTTTTTTCCCCTCAAATCCCCCAGAACTCTGTATTTTCAAGTTGTCACTCTGGCTGCTCTGCTGAGAGTAGATTATAAGAGGCTGAGGGTGAAAGCAGGGTGACCAGCTCTGTATTCCAGGTGAGATGTGACAGGGGCTCACATCAGGGGCAGGCAGTGGAATGGAAGGAAGTGCTTGGTGATTCTGTCTTTGGCTGTGATGGAATAAATTTTTATACAGACTAATGACCCTGCCTGGAGCAGTATGTCAAGTGGATGAAATTAAAACAGCAGCAACAACAATCTCCTGAAGGCACTCTGATGTCCTCCAGAGCAGCCAGGGCATCTACAACGTGAGTGGCCAAGGTGTTCAGAGAAGGGACATGGCATTGAGGTGAGCCATGCCAGGTTCACCACGTCTCTCATCATGGCATTGGCCAACGTCTAAACCCAGGAAACTGAGGATAAGATGAAAGCTGTGGCAGAGAACCATAGCAGCTTCACAGATATGGGGCAACACATGCTGAAATTCAGAAGTACCAAAGCAGCCTGGATTTGAGGAGAGAAGAGACTGGAGGAAAGGTGGTCATCGAGGGCTGAGCCTGTCTCCAGTGGAGGCATTGGAATTTGCTGATTCTTAAGTTGCATGGAGTCGGGGAGGGGAAGCTGGGAGGGTGAGAGGCCAAGAGTCAAGCAAAACTGCAGTGACAATTCTAGACAAACGCAAGCAGATGGTTAAGCAAGCCTTAGGCTAGGAGTAAGACACTGAACTTCAGGACAAGATAAATGGGATGGGTCATGAAAACACTGTGAGCTTTCTGATGAGGTCCCCGAAGTACTAATTCTGGGAGAAAGGGAAAATCAGAAATTATCCTTCATTAAGACAGAAACTTAGTTTGAAACATCTCTGTCCTGAATGAATCAAGTGTATTTGTTCTTATTCTAGCTATCCTCCAGGTAAAAAGAAATAGTCCCAAGATTAAGGTAATATGTTTCCTGTCTCTGTAATATTTATAAAACAAAATCCTCAATTCAGTAATTTATTAGCAAGCCTTTAGGAGATAGAACCAGTTGGTTAAAACCCAAGGGAGTGAAATGGAGACTAAAAGCAGCTCCACAGGTGATAAAGAATATCAGATTAATATGTTCAAGGAAATAAATGACAAGATGGAAATTTTTACCAGATAATGGAAATCTATTCAATAGAATCAAGTGGAAATTTTGAAGTTGCAAAATAACTGAAATGCTGCTCAGCAGTTTCAACAAAAAGTCAGACACAGGAGAGCATGCTAGTAAGCTGGAAGATAGAGCTGTAGAAAATACACTATTTTGAAAGACTGGAAGAAACACTTAAAAATGAAAGAAAAGCAGTATAAAAAATAGAAAGAAGGCTTTGTGAAAGATCTAAAATGTGTATAATTGTAGTTCCCCACAAATGGGAGCAGCTATGAAACAGAAGCAATATTTGAGGACAAAATGGCAGAGAATTTTCAAAACTGACAAAGACACAAGTCAAAGATTAAAGAAAAACTATGACCACAAGGAAATTAAATTAAAAAGAAAAAACCTCCGTCTGCACATTAGCAGCATAGTGAAACTGCTAAAAGGCTAGGAGGAAAATGTTCAAAGCATCTAAGAGAAAATAGACACATTTCCTTAAAAGGAGCAACACCAGGACTGAGAGCTGATTCTCAACAGAAATTATCTGAGCGTGAAGAAAATGGAGTGACAACTTCAATATGCTGGGAGAAAACAACTGCCCACCCAGAACGCTTTGTTAGCAAGAACAATCCTTTGGAAATAAAGACCTTTAGATATACAGAAGCCGTATAGAAGTATTAGCAGCAAACCTTCAATAAAAGAAACAATCAGGGAATTCTTCAAGCAATAGGGGAATAATGGAAACACTGGACATACATAAAGGTTGAGAAACATTAAAAAAGTAAATACATAGGTAAATGTAAATGCTGAATTCTTAACATTTATGTCATCTGCTTGAAAATACATATAGAATTAAAGCACGTGACATTAATCATACTAAAAGTTGGAGGGGTAGTGGAATTCAACCTTGTATTAATGAAGAAGTAATTAAAAGCACTTATTACTTTGAGTAGTCATAAACATGTACAGGGGCTTCCCAGTTGGCTCAGTAGTAAAGAGCCCACCTACTAATGCAGGAGACACAGGTTTGAACCCTGGGTTGGGAAGATCCCCTGGAGAAGGAATGGCAACCCACTCCAGTATTCTTTCCTGGGTAAACCCATGGACAGAGGAGCCTGGTGGGCTATAGGCCATGGGGTTGCAAAAGAGTCAGACACAACTTAGCAACTGAACATGCATACAATCAGTGTAGGATTTATTTTGAAATCTGTAGGGACAGATAAGCCTGTAGAGAGGAAAAATGTAATAAAAAAGAATAATAAATTTTTGATTAACTTAAGCAATTTAATAAAGGAATAAAATAATTAGAGAGGACAAATAGTAAATAGTTTGTACATATGTCAACTATATCAGTAAATTCTCCATCATGAAATTCAAAAATCCCTATCAGGTTCAACTCAAAGAAGACTTAATGAAGACACAGTATAATACAACTGTCAAAAAATCAAAGGCAAAGAGAAAATCTTGAAAGAAGCAACAGAAAAAAATTTGCCACATATGACAGAATATCCATAAGGCTATACACAGATTTCTCAACAGAAACCTTGCAGGCTTAGAGAGAAAGGGATGCTATATTCAAAGTACAAAATGGAAAAAACAAAACAAAACTGGCAACCAAGAATACTTTGCCCTGCAAAGATAGTCTTTAGCATTGAAGAACAAACAAAAGCTGGAGTGATGAACAACCATTGCCTTATAAGAAATGCTAAAGGGGTTCTTCAGTGAAAAGAAAAGATGCTAGCTAGTAAAATGAAATGATATGAAAGTATAAAACCCACTGTGCTCGGCTTAGTTGCTCACGTCTGACTCTTTGCGACCCCATGGACTGAAGTCCACCAGGCTCCTCTGTCCATGGGGATTCTCCAGGCAAGAATACTGGAGTGGGTTGTCATGCCCTCCTCATAAAACCCACTGTTAAAGACAAATATTAATACCTAGTCAAATTCAGAATACTCTAAAATTGTAATAGTAGTGTGTAAATCAATAACAACTCTAGCATGCAGATTAAAAGACCAAAGAATTAAAAATAATGGTAACTACAATAATTTATTAATGGATACACAGTATAACGGGCTTCCCTGGTGACTTGGATGGTAAAGAATCTGCCTACAATGCAGGAGACCCAGGTTCTATCTCTGAGTTGCAAAGATCCCTTGGAGAAGGGAATGGCTACCCACTCCAGTATTCCTGCCTGGAGAATACCATAGACAGAAGAGCCTGGTGGGCTACAGTTCATGGGGTCACAAAGAGTCCAAAAAGATATAAATTGAGATATCAGAAACATAAATTTGGAGGGAGATAAAAGGATTGAGTTTTTTTATATGCAAACAAGGTTCAGTTACTTTCCCCTTAAACTGCACTGTTAAAAGATTGTTTTATGTAAGCCTCACAGTATATACACTGAAAACTATAAAACATTTACAAAACAAATCTAAGAATTCATAACTACATGGAATGGCATTCTTGTTTATGGATTAGAAGAGTTCGTATTGCTAAAATGTCCATTGTACACAAAATGATACACAGGTCCAGTGCAGCAGACCTGGTGCTCAGAATCCCAACAGCATTTTTCATAGAAATAGAACAAAAATTCTGAAATTTATATGGAAATCCAAAAGAATGCAAATAGCTGAAGCAATCTTGAGCAAGAAGAACAAAGCTGGAGGAATCACACTTCCAGATCTCCACCCATGGCCCTCCCTCAGTATCCATGAGGGATCGGTTCCAGGACTTGTCCACAGATACCAACATTGCACATGCTCAAGTCTCAGACATAAAACAGCATAGTATTTGCACACACTCTTCTGTATGTTTTAAGTCACCTCTAGATTATTTATGATACCTAATATCATGTAAATGCTGTGTAAATAGTGGTAAAAACAATGTAAATGCTATGTAAATAGTTGTTAGAGTGTGGCAAATTCAAGTTTTGCTTTTTAAATTTTCTGAAATGTAAGATGGAGGAGTAGAAGGATGTGAGCTCATCTTCTCCTGCGAGAACTCCAACTCGCTGCTGAACAACTGTCGACTGGAAAATGTTGGATCCCACCAAAAAAAGATACCCCACGTCCAAGGGCAAAGGAGAAGCCCCAGCAAGATGGTAGGAGGTGTGAAATCATGTTTAGAACCAAACCCCTTACCCGCCAGAGACGCTCAGAGGGCTCAAACAAACCTTGTGTGCACCAGGACCCAGAGACCCACAGAGACCGAGCCAGAGCAATGTTTGAGCATCTCTTGTGGAGGTATGGGTCAGCAGTGGCCTGCTGCAGAGGCAGGGGCTCTGGGTGCAGTAGACCTGGGTATGGCATAAGCCCTCTTGGAGGAGGTCACCATTAACCCCATCACAGAGCTGCTAGAACTTACACAGGACTGGGGAAACAGACCCTGGGAGGGCACAAACAGAACCTTGTGCACACCAGGACCCAGGAGAAAGGAGCAATGACCCCACAAGAGACTGACCAGACTTGCCCGTGAGTGTCCAGGAGCTCTGACAGAGGCGTGGGTTGATGGTGGCCTGCTGCAGGGTTGGGGGCACTGAGGGTGGCAGTGCATACCTGGGACCTTTTGAAGGAGGACACCATTATCTTCATTACCTCCACCACAGTTTAGCCTCATGTCAAAAAAAAGGGAGGGAACACAGCCCCACCCATCAACAGAATATTGGATTAAAGATTTACTGAGCATGGCCCCACTCATCAGAACAAGACCCAGTTTCCCCCTGTCAGTCTCTCCCATCAGGAAACTTCCATAAGTCTCTTATCCTTCTCCATCAGAGGGCTGTTGCTGCTGCTGCTAAGTCACTTCAGTCGTGTCCAACTCTGTGTGACCCCATAGATGGCAGGCCACCAGGATCCCCCATCCCTGGGATTCTCCAGGCAAGAATACTGGAGTGGGTTGCCATTTCCTTCTCCAATGTGTGAAAGTAAAAAGTGAAAGTGAAGTCGCTCAGTCGTGTCCGACTTTTAGCGACCCCATGGACTGCAGCCTACCAGGATCCTCCATCCATGGATTTTCCAGGTAAGAGTACTGGAGTGGGGTGCCATTGCCTTCTCTGAGGGCAGGCAGACTGAAAACCACAATCATAGGAAACTAACCAACCTGATCACATGAACACAACCTTGTCTAACTCAATGAAACTATGAGCCATGCTGTGTAGGGCCACCCAAGACAGATGGGACATGGTGGAGAGTTCTGACAAAACATGGCCCACTGGAGAAGGGAATTGCAAACCACTTCAGTATTCTTGTCTTGAGAACCCCATGCTGCTGCTAAGTCGCTTCAGTCGTGTCCAACTCTGTGTGACCCCATGGACTGCAACCTACTGGGGTCCTCCATCCATGGGATTGTCCAGGCAAGAGTACTGAGTGGGTTGTTATTGCCTTCTCCAGAGAACCCCATAAGCAGCATGAAAAGGCAAAAAGGTATGACACTGAAAGATGAACTCCCCAGGTCAGTAGGTGCCCAATATGCTACTGGAGATCAGTGGAGAAATAAGAAAGAATGAAGAGACGGAGCCAAAGCAAAAACAACACCCATTTGTGAATATGACTGATGATGAAAGTAAAGTCCGATACTGCAAAGAGCAATACTGCATAGGAATAAAATGTTCAGTCCATGAATCAAGGCAAATTGGAAGTAGTCAAACAGGAGATGGCAAAAGTGAACATCAACATTTTAGGAATCAGCAAAATAAAATGGACTGGAATGGGTGAATTTAACTCAGATGACCATTGTATCTACTACCATGGGCAAGAATCCCTTAAAAGAAATGGAGTAGCCATCATAGTCAACAATAGAGTCCAAAATGCAGTACTTAGATGCAATCTCAAAAACAACAAAATGATCTCTGTTCATTTCCAAGGCAAACCATTCAATATCACAGTAATCCAAGTCTATGTCCTGACCAGTAATGCTGAAGAAGCTGAAGTTGAACAGTTCTATGAAGATCTACAAGACCTTCTAGAAACAACACACAAAAAAGATGTCCTTTTCATTATAGGAATTTGAAAGTAGGAAGTCAAGAAATACCTACAGTAAGGGCAAATTTGGCCTTGGAGTACAAAATGAAGCAGATCAAAGGCTAACAGAGTTTTTCCAATAGAAAGCACTGGTCATAGCAAACACCCTCTTCCAACAACACAAGAGAAGACTCTACAGATGGATATCACCAGATGGTCAATACTGAAATCAGATTGATTATATTCTTTGCAGCCAAAGGTGGAGAAATTCTAAACAGTCAGCAAAAAACAAGACCAGGGGCTGACTGTGGCTCAGATCATGAACTCCTTATTGCCAAATTCAGACTTAAATTGAAGAAAGTAGGGAAAACCACTAGAGCATTCAGGTATGACCTAAATCAAATCCCTTATGATTATACAGTGGAAGTGACAAATAGATTGAAGGGATTAGATCTGATAGACAGAGTGCCTGAAGAACTATGGATGGAGGTTCATGACATTGTACAAGAGGCAGTGATCAAGACCATCCCCAAGAAAAAGAAATGGAAAAGGCAAAATGGTTGTCTGAGGAGACCTTACAAATAGCTGAGAAAAGAAGAGAAGCTAAAGGCAAAGGAGAAAAGGAAAGATATACCCATTTGAATGCAGAATTCCAAGAATAGGAAGGGGAGAAAAGAAAGCTTTCCTCAGTGATCAATGCAAAGAAAAAGAGAAAATTATAGAATGGTAAAGACTAGAGAGCTCTTCAAGAAAATTAGAGATACCAAGGGAACATTTCATGCAAAGAAAGAAAGAAAGTGAAGTCACTCAGTCATGTCCAACTCTTCACGACCTCCATAAACGGTAGCCTACCAGGTCCTTCCATCCATGGGATTTTCCAGGCAAGAATACTGGACTGGGTTGCCATTTCCACAATAAAGGACAGAAATGGGATGGACCTAACAGAAACAGAAGATATTAAGAAGAGGTGGCAAGAATACACAGAAGAACTATACAAAAAAGATCTTCATGACCCAGATAACCACAAAGGTGTGATCACTCACCTAAAGCCAGAAATCCTGGAATGTGAAGTCAAGTGATGATACATAAGAAGCATCACTATGAATAAAGCTAGTGGAGGTGATTCCAGTTGAGCTATTTCAAATCTTAAAAGATGATGCTGTAAAAGTGCTACACTCAATATGTCAGCAAATTTGGAAAACTCAGCAGTGGCCACAGGACTGGAAAAGGTCAGTTTTCATTCCAACCCCAAAGAAAGGCTATGCCAAAGAATGTTCAAACTACCGTACAATTGCACTCATCTCACACACTAGCAAAGTAATGGTCAAAATTCTCCAAGCCAGGCTTCAACAGTATGTGAAACATGAACTTCCAGATGTTCAAGCTGTATTTAGAAAAGGCAGAGGAACCAGAGATCAAACTGCCAACATTCTTTGGACCATTGATAAAGCAAGAGAGTTCCAGAAAAACATCTACTTCTGCTTTATTGACTATGCCAAAGCCTTTGACTGTGTGGATCACAACAAACTGTGGAAAATTCTTCAAGAGATGGGAATACCAGTCAACCTGACCTGCCTCCTGATAAATCTGTATGCAGATCAAGAAGCAACAGTTAGAACTGAAGATGGAACAACAGACTGATTCCAAATTGGGAAAGGAGTACATCAAGGCTGTATATTGTTACCTGGCTTATTTAACTTATATGCAGAATACATCATGAGAAATGCCCAGCTGGATGAAGCACAAACTGGAAGCAAGTTTGCCTGGAGAAATATCAATAACCTCATATATGCAGAACACCACCGTTATGACAGAAAGCAAAGAACTAAAGGGTCTCTTGATGAAAGTCAAAGAGGAAAGTGAAAAAGTTGGCTTAAAGTTTAACATTCAGACTCAATGGACATGAGTTTGAGTAAGCTCTGGGAGTTGGTGAGGGACAGGGAAGCCTGGCCTGCTGCAGTCCATGGGGTCACAGAGTCAGACATGACTGAGCAACTGAACTGAACTGAAACTTTAAAAAATATGTGTTGTTGATCCCTGATTAGTTGAATCCCTGGATGTGGAATGGTGGATTCAGAGGCCCAACTATATATCAGTCAGTTCAGTTAGCCG